>NC_057803.1:439756505-440106058 GCF_018294505.1 Triticum aestivum | reverse complement strand
CTAAGTTTTAAAAATCCTACCGAGTGGAGAGAAATCCTCCCACTCAGGGGCTTAGCTGCAGTCTAGTACTCGCCTAAGTTTGAAAAAATCCTATCGAGTGGAGAGCAACCCTCCCACTCGGAGGCTTAGCCGCAGTCTAGTACTCGCCTAAGTTCGAAAAATCCTACCGAGTGGAGAGCAACCCTCCCACTCGGGGGCTTAGCCGCAGTTCAGTACTCGCCTAAGTTCGAAACACATCCCTATCCGCAAGGACGACGAGGTGCAGGTCGACTGCAACCTTCTCCTTCGGAGCTACGCCACAAGTACAATGTGCGCTCCATCCCTATCCGCAAGGACGATGAGGTGCAGGTCGACTGCAACCTTCTCCTTCGGAGCTACGCCACAAGTACAATGTGCGCTCCATCCCTATCCGCAAGGACGACGAGGTGCAGGTCGACTGCAACCTTCTCTTTCGGAGCTACACCACAAGTACAATGTGCACTCCATCCCTATCCGTAAGGACGACGAGATGGTGGTCGACTGCAATGCGTGCTCCGTCCCTATCCGCAAGGACGATGAAGTGCAGGTCGACTGGAGTCATCACCTCAGAGCTACATCTCAAGCACAAAGATTATTTCGAGCGAAGAACAAAGTCCACTCGAAGGCAAGCGCAAGCATATTCGGAAATAAACCAAGTTCGGATAAATCCTAAAGTACCGGACAACAGATCAAAAGTATTCGAGCATCAAGCCCGAAGGAGTTTAACGGTTACATAATCACTCACCATTCTGAGGCAAATAAAAGTGAGGCATAATGTTTTTTCGGTCACGCATCAGGAGAAGGACTGGCTGGGTCGCAGGAATTGTCAAGGTCAATGTTGTCTGGAATGTGAGTGGCGGCCTCAAGGAAGGTATCCATGAAAGACTGGAAAGTGTGCCTCTTCGTGTTAGCAACCTTGAGTTCCGCCAGCTTGTCTTCTCTAACGTCCTTGCAGTGCACTCGGACCAAAGACAACGCGACATCAGCACCACAGCGAGCGGATGACTTCTTCCATTCTTGCACACGCTCGGGGATTTGATTTAGTCGAGTCATCAAGGACTCCAGGTCTTGAGACAGTTCCGCCTGAGGCCAGAGTTTAGCATCAACCCGAGTCATCGCAGCTTTCAGGCGGGCAAGATAAGCAACCACACTGTCCATACGAGATTCCAACCGTAGCACGGTCATCACAACATCATCCTTGACTGGACAGTTTATGGGATCAAGACCCGTCTCGACCCACCCAGTTTCTGCTTCAAAGTCTTGGCAAAATTCTGCACGGTCGAGTGAATGATGAGTCGACTGTATAATTAGATTTGACAGTCGATAGAAATAAGACAAATTAATCAGTACCTTCAAGTTTCAAAACCAGCTTTGCAGCAAGCTAGCCCAGATAAGACTCCAGTTCGCCATTCTTGGCCTTGAGACCCCCAAGCTCGTCGGTCAGTTTCTCCTTGTCCTTCTTCAGTTGCTTGACCTCCTGATTGGCGTCGGAAACAGCAGTCTTCAGCTTGGAGTTTTCTTCTTCTAACTTGCCGAGTAAAGCAAGCTTCTTGTCAGCAAGTGCTGTTTTATCGCATGCCTCCTTCTGTGCTGAAGCAAGATCCATGTCCTTCTTCTTCAAAGCCTGCTTCATTTTCTCTAAAGAAATAACACTCTTTAGACGGGCTTGGAGTTGGCAGTTTTCACTATGTACATCTTCTCGAGTGGAGTCACTCGGTTCAAAAAATGGAAAGGAAAAGTGCCAGCAGTGGGATATACAGTTAGCGATTGGTTACCTCCCATGACAGCTACTTTGTCATGAGCGGTCTTGAGATTCTTCTTGGCCAATTCCAGATCAAGGTTGAGGATGATTTGCTGTTTGTTCATTGCAGAAAGCTGAGCCCCAAGATCACAAGATTTCTGCAATTAAAGCCATATCAGTCGACAGAGATAGAAGACATCACAATGATAGCTACTCTAAGACTACCACCGAATCAAACATTCAATGGCAGTCTCGGGGACTACACCCAGTGGGTGCACTTAGCGTGCCCCCACTGATTTTGTAAAAAAAAGAGAGAGGTTCAGATTCTCAGACCACGGTCGACTGCCCGCAGTCAACATTGGTCTCGGGGACTACACCCAGTGGGTGCACTCAGCGTGCCCCCACTAGTTTTGGTTCCACTCGGCGTGGCCTGCCTAGTTCGAGTTGCAAAAAAAACAAAGTTCCTATTCTCATACCACAGTCAACTGCCCACAGTCAACTCTGGTCTTGGGGACTACACCTAGTGGGTGCACTCAGCATGCCCCCACTAGTGCAAAGATTCAGCTTGAATTGACACAAGGAGAAATACAATTTCAAAACAGTCACACCCAGTAGGTGATCAGACAAGAAAATATGGTCGATCGGAAAATCAACTAACCTAGAAATTGGCTAGCAGAGCAGCTCCGGCGTTGAAGGCTATCTAACTAGCCTCATGCAGCACTTTCATTTGCCCCATCACAAGATTCGACTGATGAAGAGCTTCCTTGGCAGCAGCCGGCGGATCGTCCAGAGTTTGATATGCAGTAAAAAGTGATGAAGGCAGAGCAATCGAAGCAGCCGCCAGATCTGAGGCAGAGAGTTGTATCGGCGCAGCAGGAGTCTGAGCAGCTGATCCTGAGGGGCAATCAATCGACAGAGGAATGGCGAAGGTGAGGTTAGTTCGAGCCAGATCCGTCGATCGCTCGACCGTCGTCCCAGGTGTCACAGTCGACCGAAGAACCTAGACTTTAGGCGCCCTCCCGCCCAGTTCCTTGTCCTTCCTCCTCCTCCCTCTCAGCGGTACTTCTTCTTCATCGTCCGGGGGAACAACAATGTCTCGTGGAACTACAATAAATAGAGAAAGCCATAAGGATAATTGACAAACCGACCAGTCGACCTAATGAATTCGAATCAGACAGACTTACTGGCTTTTGAGGTGACGGTGTCGTCAGCTTCCTCGTCGGCTGGAGTCTTGTCAATATCCATATCAGTCGCAGCAGAGGTCGGGCTATATAGGTTCCTCATCCACTTGGTCAGAACAAGAAAAACCGGTCGGAACAGGAAATTGGTCGGAACAAGTAAATACAAGAAGAACGTTTACCCAGAGGCAACAGGGAAGTCCATCTTGATTCTAGGCAAGGTCTTCTGAGCCTTCGAAGGATTAATTTTGGGCTGCTTGGTGACCTTCTCACTCAATTCTGGAGTCGAGGACCAGGAGCGCTTGTGAGATGGATCATTCGATGCCACAACATTGCCGCGCTTGCTCACGGGATCATGGCGCAGCTTCGATCGACGTTCAGAACGAGGCGATGAGTCGGCCACTTCCTCATCGTCCGACTCGTCGCTCTCGTCTTCATCATCGTCAGCAGGGAACTCCCACTTGCTGCTCTCCTCGGCACTGTCCTCGCCCTCGTGGTCTTGCTCCAGAGCTTGTTCACCATTGGGCATTGAATACATCTTCGTGTAGATCTGTGAAACAAGGGACCGATCATACATCAATCGGATCAACAGTCAGTCGGAAAATACGTTCAAAAACTCAGTTACGATGACCAGACCTTATCTGGCAGGTTGTTGTTGCTGAAAGGGTCAACTCTCCTATCACCTCTGGGGTTGTCCTTGTTTCCGGTGATACCCATCAACCACTCGGCCACTGTTTTGGCCTCCACCTCCTCCGGCTGAACCCGAGCAGTGTCGCAAGCCCCGGAGTACATCCACACGGAGTGGTCACGAGCCTAGAGAGGTTGGATCTGCCGACTGAGGAACACCTCGAGCAGATCCATACCGGTGACACCTTGGTTGATCAGTTTGACTACTCTCTCGACTAGCATGCCTGTCTCTGCCTTCTCTGCAGCGGTCACTTTCAATGAAGATGGAGTTTGAACGCGGTCAAAAGAGAAAGGGGGGAGCCCGGTTGACTGGCCTGGGGTCACGATATCCTAGCAGTAGAACCAGGTTGACTGTCAGCCCCTGACTGACTCCGGAAGTGTCATCGGGGGAAAAGAACTCCTCTTCCTCTTCTGAATGCCCAGACCCCCGCACATCTAAATAACGTGGGTCTTCTCATCATTCGAGTTCGCTTTCTTCACAGTTTGGGATCGGATGGTAAAAATGTGCTTGAAAAGACCCTAGTGCGGTCGGTACCCCAGGAAATTCTCACACAATGAGACGAATGCAGCAAGATATGTGATGGTATTGGGAGTAAAATGGTGGAGTTGGGCACCAAAGAAATTTAGGAAAACTCGAAAGAGGGGGTGTGGTGGAAGCGAGAAGCCGCGGTCGACATGAGTGGCGAGCAAAACACACTCACCCGGTCGCGGCTGTGGCTCTGCTTCCCACCTCGGCAGACGCGCAGACTTATGGACGATCAGCCCTAGCTCTGCCATATCATCCAAGTCCTCCTGTCAAAGCGAAGATCAGATCCAATCTCCTTGGATCCAACCCGATGGCAGCCCCGAGCGTGATGAAGACCCCCGATTCATCTTCTTGTTCTTCGCCGCCCCCGTCGCCTTCTTCGCATGCTCTAGCGCCGCCGTTTTGTCCTTCCCCATAGCGGCAGAGCTGCGGCATCGAGATCAGTTGGGCTGGACGGGTGGAGATGCGAGGGGAAGAAGAAGGGAAATGGACGCGCACAATGCAAAGGTCTGCTTCCGAGTGGCTGGCTCGTGGACCCGAGCGATCCTGTTAAATTCCCCCAATAGTCACACATGGGATACGTGGCGAAAAAGGTGGCGCGGAAATCAAAACATCCTATTTATCTACTTCACTTACCACAGAGTGCTCCGCCTGGCGCGCTTCCACCAAAATTTCGAATCCCGTGAAATCCGGGATCCTCTACAACCGATCACGCCATAGATATCATGTCAAAGATGTCACTCGATAGATGTCATCGTATAAGCCAATCGGCAATTTTTTAATCGATCAAGGCGACTGAAACGAAGCTGAAGTTCTAACAACCGGCCTCCACCGGGAGATGAAGACAAGGCAAAGCCAGATCAGAAGCAAGGTCAACTCCATCCTTCTTTTTTCACTCAAACCTCGATCCATTCGGGGGCTAATGATGAGGACACGAACCTGGGGTAGGGTAATAGGCCTGACCTATATGTCCTACCTAAGGTCCTTGTCATAAGAACAAAATAAGTTCAAGAATCAGAAGAAGGGATCCATCAAAGGTGTCGAGTGAAGTCCACTCGACCTACCATTCACTCGGAGATCTCTCTTTATCCGGGTCACTCGACCATGAAACCACTTGACATATAAGAAGACCTAAAGCCGCTCTACGTAGCAACGGTCAGGTATTTACTCATATATTTAATGATCATTTGTAGCACTTCAATACAGGCGTTACCTGTAATCCCACCCCTTTATGTACATTGAATCCTATGTAACGGAGGGGAGCTGGGGTCCTGGCACACTCTATATAAGCCATCCCCCTCCTCTGGGACAAGGGTTCGCATCCCCTGTAATACACACGCTCATAATCCAGTCGACCGCCTCCGGGCTCCGAGACGTAGGGCTATTACTTCCTCTGAGAAGGGCCTGAACTCGTTAAACCTGCGTGTACAACTCCTCCATCGCTAGGATCTTACCTCTACATTCCTACCCCCATTCTACTGTCAGACTTAGAACCACGACATATTCCAATGATGTGCTTCCTCAAATTTCCCTATGTCTTCATGAGCAAGCGATTTGGATGCACACCCACTTAGTTTCTTTTTGAGCTTTCATACACTTATAGCTCTAGTGCATCCGTCGTATGGCAATCCCTACTCACTCACATTCATATCTATTGATGGGCATCTCCATAGCCCGTTGATACGCCTAGTTGATGTGAGACTATCTCCTTCTCTTTTTGTCTTCTCCACAACCACCATATTCTATTCCACCTATAGTGCTATATCCATGGCTCACGCTCATGTATTGCGTGAATGTTGAAAAAAAATTAGAACATCAAAAGTAGGAAACAATTGCTTGGCTTGTCATTGGGGTTGTGCATGATTTAATACTTTGTGTGATGACGATGGAGCATAGCCAGATTATATGAATTTGTAGGGATAACTTTCTTTGTCCATGTTATTTGAGAAGACATGATTGCTTTGTTAGTATGCTTGAAGTGTTATTGTTTTGTGTCAATATTAAACTTTGTTTTGCATCTTATGGATCTGAATATTCATGCCACAATAAATAAAATTACATGGATAATTATGTTTTTATCATGTTTTTCCTTATCGAAAATTCTGTTTTTATCATTTACCAACTCAAGGACGAGTAGGAATTAAGCTTGGGGATGCTTGATACGTCTCCAACGTATCTATAATTTTTGTTTGTTCCATGCTATTATATTATCTGTTTTCGATGTTTTATATGCATTAATATGCTATTTTATATTATTTTTGGGACTAACTTGTTAACCCAGAGCCTAGTGCCAGTTTCTGTTTTTCCTTATTTTTGAGTTTCGTAGAAAAGTAATATCAAACGGAGTCCAAACGGAATAAAACTTTACGATGATTTTTCTTGGACCAGAAGACACCTACGAGACTTGGAGATGAAGTCAGAAGACCCACGAGGCGCCGACAAGCCGTAGGGGCGCGCCCTAGGGGGCGCCCCTGGCTTATGGGCCCCTTGGGAGTCCGTCGACCTCCCTCTGAGTCCTATAAATTCCCAAATATTCCCAAACCCTCAGAAGCATCCAAGAAAATACTTTTCCACCGCCACAACCTTCTGTTCCTGCGAGATCCCATCTTGGGGCCTTTTTCGGTGATCTGCCGAAGGGGGATTCGATCACGGAGGGCATCTACATCAACCCTATTGCCCTTCCGATGAAGCGTGAGTAGTTTACCTCAGTCCTACAGGTCCATAGCTAGTAGCTAGATGGCTTGTTCTCTCTCTCTCTCTATGTTCTTCAATACCATGTTCTGCTCGATGTTCTTGGAGTTCTATCCAAAGTAATCTTCTTTTGCGGTGTGTTTGTCGAGAGCCGATGAATTGTGGATTTCTGATCAGATTATCTATGAATATTATTTGAATCTTCTCTGAATTCTCATATGCATGATTTTATATCTTTGTATTCGTCTTCGAATTATCGGTTTGGTTTGGCCAACTAGATTGATATTTCTTGCAATGGGAGAGATGCTTAGTTTTGGGTTCAATCTTGCGGTGTCTTCACCGAGTGACATAGTAGGGGTAGCAAGGCACGTATTGTATTTTGCCATCAAGGATAAAAAGATGGGGTTTTCATCACATTGCTTGAGTTTATCCCTCTACATCATGTCATCTTACTTAAGGCGCTACTCCATTCTTTATGAACTTAATACTCTAGATGCATGCTGGATAGTGGTCGATGTGTGGAGTAATAGTAGTAGATGTAGGCAGGAGTGGGTCTACTTGACACGGACTTGATGCCTATATGCATAATCATTGCCTTGGATATCGTCATAACTTTGCGCTTTTCTATCAATTGCTCTACAATAATTTGTTCACCCACTGTATTATTTGCGTTCAAGAGAGAAGACTCTAGTGAAACCTATGGCCCCCGGGTCTATTTTCCATCATATATTTTCAGATCTATAAACCAAAACACCCAAAAATATCATCTTGCAATTTATTTACATTTTTTTTATATTTTAATAATATTTTATACCTAGATCTATCATATCTCACCTTTGCAATTGACCGTGAAGGGATTGACAACCCCTTTATCGCGTTGGGTGCAAGTGTTTGATTGTTTGTGCATGTGCATAGATGCAAGACTTGCTTGTACCTGATACATCCATTTTGCATTAAGCTTTTATATTGATATTTATTGCATTATGGGTGATATTACACATTATGGTACAATATGCCTTTTCTCTCTTATTTTACAAGGTTTACATGAATAGGGAGAATGCCGACAGCTAGAATTCTAGACTGAAAAAGGAGCAAATCCGAGAGACCTATTCTGCACAACTCCAAAAGTCTTGAAACTTAATGGAGAATTATTTTCGAATATATATAAAATATTGGGGGAAGAAAGCACCTGAGGGGACCCACCAGGTAGTCACAAGGGTGGGGGTGCGCCCCCTACCTTGTCGCCCACCTGGCAGGCTCCCGGTGCCCATCTTTTGCTATATGAAGGTTTTTTACCTGGAAAAAATGAGGAGGAAGTTTTCGGGATGAAGCGTCAACGTCTCGAGGCGGACCTTGGGCAGAACCAATCTAGGGCTCCGATGAACCTGTTCTACCGGGGAAACTTCCCTCCTAGAGGGGGAAATCAAATCCATCGTCATCACCAATGATCCTCTCATCGAGAGGGGGTCAATCTCCATCAACATGTTCACTAGCACCATCTCCTCTCAAACCCTAGTTCATCTCTTGTATCTGATCTTTTCTCAAAACCTTAGATTGGTACATGTGGGTTGGTAGTAGTGTTGATTACTCCTTGTAGTTGATGCTAGTTGGTTTATTCGGTGGAAGATCATATGTTCAGATCCTCAATGATAATTATGACTCCTCTGATTATGAACATGAATATGCTTTGTCAGTAGTTACATTTGATCCTGAGGACATGGGAGAAGTCTCTCTACAAGTAATCATGTGAATTTGGTATTCGTTCGATATTTTGATGAGATGTATGTTGTTTCTCCTCTAGTGGTGTTATGTGAACGTCGACTACATGACACTTCACCATTGTTTTGGCATAGGGGAAGGTATTGGGAAGTAATAAGTACATGTTGGTTGCTAGAGTGACAGAATCTTAAACCCTAATTTATGTGTTGCTTCGTAAGGGGGTAATTCAGATCCATATGTTTCATGCTATGGTTAGATTTATCTTAATTCTTTCTTCGTAGTTGCGAATGATTGCGAGAGGTGTTAATCATAAGTGGGAGGCTTGTCCAAGGAAGGACAACACCCAAGCACCGGTCCACCCACATATCAAATTATCAAAGTAACGAACATGAATCATATGAGCATGATGAAAACTAGCTTGACAATAATTCCCATGTGTCCTCGGTAGCGCTTTGCTTTATATAAGACTTTGTCCAGGCTTGTCCTTTGCTACAAAAAGGATTGGGCCACCTTGCTGCACCTTAGTTACTTTTATTACTTGTTACCCATTAGGAATTGTCTTATCACAAAACTATCTGTCATCGATAATTTTAGTGCTTGCAGAGAATACCTTGATGAAAACAGCTTGTCATTTCCATCTGCTCCTCGTTGGGTTCGACACCCTTACTTATTGAAAGGACTACAATAGACCCCCTATACTTTTGGGTCATCAAGACTCTTTTCTGGCGCCGTTTCCGGGGAGTGAAGCACCTTTGGTAAGTGGAGTTTGGTAAGGAAACATTTATAAAGTGTGCTAAAATTTACTATCACTTGTTACTATGGAAAATAATCCTTTAAGGGGTTTGTTTGGGGTATCTTTACCCCGACCGGAAGAGAAAAGAGTTTCCGCCCAACCTATTGCACCTATTGAAAATATTTATTATGAAATTCCTTCGGGTATGATATAGAAACCGCTAGCTAATCCTTATACATGAGATGGAACATTACATCCTCATATGCACCTAATCTATGTGGTTGAAGTTTGTGGATTATTAAAGTTTGCAGGTTTGCCCAAGGATGAAGTCAAGAAGGTCTTCCCTTTATCTTTGAAGGAGAAGGCATTGACATTGTATAAGCTATGCCATGATATTAGGACTTGGAACTACAATCGATTGAAATTGGAATTTCATTAGAAGTTTTATCCTATGCATCTAGTTCATCATGATCGGAATTACACATATAATTTTTGGCCTCGTGAAGGAGAAAGTATCGCTCAAGCTTGGGGGAGGCTTTACTCAATGTTATATTCATGCCCCAATCATGAGCTCTCAAAATAAATTATTATTCTGAATTTTTATGCTCGGCTTTCTCGTAATAATTAATCCATGCTCGATACTTCTTGTACTGGTTCTTTTATGAAGAAGACTATTGAATTCAAATGGGATTTATTGGAAAGAATTAAACGCAACTCTGAAGATTGGGAACTCGATGAAGGTAAGGAGTCGGGTATAAACCTTAAGTTTGATTATGTTAAATCTTTCATGGATACCGATGCTTTTCGTGATTTTAGAACTAAATATGGACTTGACTCTGAGATAGTAGCTTATTTTTGTGAATCTTTTGCTACTCATGTTGATCTCCCTAAGGAGAAGTCGTTTAAATATCATCCTCCCCTTGAATTAAAAGTAGTAGAACCTATTAAAGTTGAAGAAGAAACCATTACTTATAATTTAGATCATGTTGTTCCTACTGCTTATATTGAGAAACCACCTTTTCCTGTTAGGATAAAGGATCATGCTAAAGCTTCAACTATGGTTCGTAAGAGTTATACTAGAACACCTACACCCCCTGAACAAATTAAAGTTGAACCTAGTATTGCTATGGTTAAGGATCTCTTGGTTGATAATATAGATGGGCATGTTATTTACTTCTGTGATGAAGTTGCTAGAATTGCCAAACCTGATGATAAAGATAAACATGGACATGTTGTTTGCATGCCTGTAGTTTCTGTTAAAATAGGAGATCATTGTTATCATGGCTTGTGTGATGTGGGTGCTAGTATGAGTGCAATTCCTTTTACTTTATATCAAGAAATTATGAATGATATTGCACCTGCTGAAATAGAAGATATTGATGTTACTATTAAGCTTGCCAATAGAGATACTATATCACCAATTGGGATTGTTAGAGATGTTGAAGTCTTGTGTGGGAAAATAAAATACCCTACTGATTTTCTTGTTCTTGGTTCCCCACATGATGACTTTTGTCCCATCATATTTGGTAGACCTTTCTTGAACATTGTTAATGCTAAGATAGACTACAAGAAAGATATTGTTATTGTCGGTTTTGGGGATATGTCTCATGATTTTAGTTTCTCTAAATTTCGTAGACAACCCCACTATAAATAATTGCCTAGTAAGGATGAAATTATTGGTCTTGCTTCTATTGCCGTGCCTCCTACTGATCCGTTAGAACAATATTTGCTAGACCATGAGAATGATATGTTTAAGAATGAAAGGAAGGAATTAGATAGAATATTCTTTAATCAAGGGCCTATTTTGAAATAGAATTTGCCTGTTGAAATGCTTGGGGATCCTCCTCCACCCAAGGGTGATCCCGTGTTTGATCTTAAACAATTACCTTATAGTTTGAAATATGCTTATCTTGATGAAAAGAAGATATATCCTATTGTTATTAGTGCTAACCTTTCAGAGCATGAAGAAAAGAGATTATTGAAAACTCTGAAGAAGCACTGTGCCGCTACTGGATATACTCTTGATGATCTTAAGGGCATTAGTCCCACTCTATGTCAGCCCAAAATTAATATGGAGCTTGACACTACTAGGGAAAACCTTATACACAGAACTTTAGCAGTAGCGCGTGTTAAAAAAGCACACTGGTGCTAAGTAGCAGTAGCGCGCCGATGTAAACGGCGCTACAGATACAGTAGTAGCAGTAGCGCGCCTGAAGATAAAAGCGCTACTACTAAAATTCCCACGGCTTAGCCGATAGGCTACACATAGTAGTAGCGATCTAGGTCGAACCGCGCTACCACTACTTGCTTTCTAGCAGTGCGTTTACGCTGAAAGGCGCTACTGCTAAAGGAAATAAAATTAAATGGAAAGCAAATAGAAAAGTAAATGAAACTGAAAGAAATAGAAAAGGTGAAAGGAAAAAAATAAAATGTAAAGAAAAATAAATGAAAAAGGGGAAAAAGAGAAAGGAATAGCAGTAGCGCGTATCGAGGAACGCGCTATAGCTAGCTTAGTAGTAGTGCAATTCCTGGAACGCGCTACTGCTACTTGTGACTTAACCGCGCAGTTCGTTCTTCCCCACGGCCACTTCCCCCAAATCCAACTCCTCCGCTGTCGCCATCACCGTCACCCGTCGGCCGCCGCGCGCTCTCCCATCGCTCTCTGCACACCCTTGATGCCGCCTGCGACCCCGGATTCTACGCCGCCCCCGACCCCGACCTCGACACCGCCTGCCCCTCCCTCGCCGCAGGTACCCGAGGTGAGCACGCCTACTCCTCCCCCTCCCCTATCTCTGCCTAGGGTTCTTCAAATTTTAGTGGCATCAAATTAGTTAGGGTTCATCTATGGGTGGAAACGAATCAGATGCGGATGTTATCGGATACGGATGCGGCTCAGATGTTTTCTTAGATGATGTTTTCTTAGATGATGAATAAACACTATTATAATGCATAATAAAATGAGTAAAATTTGACCACTTATTTCACTTTTAAGTTGGATAATTGGAATATCCGCTACCACTTTCTACCCCTAGGTTCATCAAATTAGATGGTAATTAGGGCAGTAGTTCCTAGGTACTAATTAGTTAGTAAGAACTAGGTACTAGTTTATTTTTATTTATAGTAAGTTTATTTTTTAGTAAGAACTAGTTGAACATGTCACATTTGTTGTTGTTTTTTTGGTTAAAGCAATTTTTCCCGCATCGACGTCGACAATGCTTATCCCGCATCCTCGTCGTTGACTCGGTGGAGGACGCCTGCTTGACTAGATGGGCCATGTCCGGGACTGGGCTCCGTCGGGCTGGTACTGGGAGGCGCTACCTACCAGGGGCGCAGCTTGGTGAGGAGTCAACCCGTTGTTGACCCGAACCTTCTTTGGTGGCGGTCGCGTGGGCCAGTGATGGTCGAGAGGCTTGAGGACCCCGCGGAGGTGGTACGTCACCGTGTCAGCGAGGAAGGCGCGCACGTCCGTCGCTACTTGGTTGCGATGGAGCATGGGTTCTCCAATACCTGGCAGGTTCTCCAGGGATCTCACTGGAGCTATGATCCTGTGATGGTTCCTTCTCTTTGGGTATCCACCGCCCGCGCCGATACCCGTCGTTCGCTAGGGTTTTAGTTGTATTAGTGATGTTATATGTATGATACTATTCGGGATGTATTGGTGATAATATTTGACGATGTACGGACGCAAGAGAAGATTTACTTTTGCTTATTTAATGCATGCTAATTTGAATACTTATTTATTTTATGATTTGGTTTTGCTTATTGAATGCTCATGTCAATATGAGTCCTATAAGATATTCTGAAATGTATATCTTGTGTTGCTCAAATAGGATATGTGCTTGCCCAAGTGGCCGGTCATGTTTGCAGGTTACACCTCCGAGTGGCCTATGTTTTGCCGGAGTGTTGATTCATTTCCGTTCCAGCAAATTTCAGGCGCTCGATATGTCCTATTTTAGCAAAGGTCATGCCGGATTTTTCCATGAAATTTGGCATGACTTGTGCCAAAATATGTAGGAAATATCAAGTGCCCTCAATTTGTGTGTTGAGTATCCTGGTAGTTGTCTTTGATCGATTTTCAATTAATGTTTCAACTATGAACATAGGAAATGTCTAACGATGAAAAGGATTTCGGTATTTGCAAATACTGCAAAGACGAGCGCGGCCTGTGCGACAGAATCTTCCTAGATGATGATAGGCGCCTCAACATCAAGCTGGACGAGAACTTCCAAGTGGATACAATAAGTCACAACGACAAGTCTTTTATCGTAATTAAGCATGACATCTGCTTCATTTGCTTCAACTTATAATTTAATTTTTTTACTATTCTTCTAGCGTATCCCCTCCCATGCAAGAGTTTTTGTCTTGGATAAGATAGGTTTCAGTCGTATGAAAACTACTATGGAGGTAAAGAGAGTTTACTTGAAGACCGAGCATGGTTGTATTTTCCATGCAAAATTATACAACGCAGACACCTACACCTATTTTGGATGCAAAACTTGGCAAGCACTATGCAAGACTTATGCATTTGAGCCTGATATGGTTATCACCTTTGATATTCATCCAGAAGATGATATTGAAGGTAATATCGACATCTGGGTCGATGTGCAGACGCCTCCAGTTATACCATTATGTGAGTTTCTCAACCATATTTATGTCTTTGAAATTGTTTATTCAAAAATGGTTGACAACTAATTTCTATCGACAGCTTATTTCTGTTCAAGCAAACATGTCCAACTCTTGGTAGACAGGACCTACTACTGTCCCGGGGCTGAACTAAACTGCGAGGAGATAAGTCATTATGTTTCATGGCTTGAGGATCTTCATACTGTTAAGACAAATTATTTTTCTGGACTTAAAAATCTTAGTACTCAAAACGTGCGACCAATAGTGTTCGTACTGAACTACGGTCACATCTATTTAGGAAAGATAGTAAGATTTTTACTATTTGTCCTTGGTGAATTATTTTTTTAAGCTAAACTTCATTTCTAAGTATGTTACTATATGATGTTCTTCAACAGGGACTCCCGATGAATGTTGTGCCTCATTGGATCGAGACTAAAGGTCGCATGAGAATTGTTAGCTTACGGCCAAGATATCCTACAATGCACTTTAGTGCATTCAGGATTTCTAATAGCGAGGAATGCTTAATAGTGAAAGACTGGAGCAAAATTGTGAACGATCATAGAGAAGTACTAGGGGGCAGCAATCAAAAGCGCAGCCCATGATAAGGAGACGGGTTCATCTGCATGCTCCAACTTGATGAAGCAGGAGTGCTACACATGTTTTATGTTATTTTACCCGAGAGAGAGAGCAGCATGAGTGATTAGCTAGCTAGAAATGAGTTTGAAGATGATGATGTGCTACACTATGACTATCATGATTAAATAGCTAGTGTTGGTGGTAATGACTATGATGATTATTATTATCTAGTGTTGGTGGTGATTAGATAGCTACCGCGGCTAGTGTTGGTGGTGATTAGCTAGCTAGAATGAGTTTGAAGATGATGGTGTGCTACACTATGACTATGATGATTAAATAACTACTGTTGGTGGTAATGACTATGATGATGATTAAATAGCTTGTGCTGGTGGATTAGATTCAAGTGGAGGCAACATGTAGTGCACATCGGAAGTATTACTAGTCCAAACTAGATCAAGTTTGGATTAGTAGTATACTTTTGACATGCACCACATATTGCCTCCACTTGAACCTAATCCACCTTCATTTGACACACTGTTATGGACATAATGATATAAACCTCATAATTGGTATTGTACCAAAATTTGTATAACGGCATATAAATACACTCAAAATAAAAAAAATGAAAAAAGAATACTAGTAGCGATGGATAGTAAACACGCTACTACTAGCTAGATTAGCAGCAGCGCGGGAGAGAACAAACGTTGCGGCTATGTGTCTTAGCAGTAGCGCGTGTCGCACGCGCTACTGCTAAGTAATAGTTGTAGCACCTTATTAGTAGCACGGTGTCCCGCGCTACTAGTGGGCATTAAACCTGCGCTAGTACTAGGGTTTTCCCCAGTAGTGTGATGCTAAACCGGTTGTTGATCACCAACGACGGTTAAATCCAAAAATAAAAGAAGTAGTAAGAAATGAAATACTAAAGCTTCTGGAGGCATGTATAATTTATCCTATTGCTGATAGTAGATGGGTAAGTCCTGTTCATTGTGTCCCTAAGAAGGGAGGTATTACTATCGTTCCTAATGATAAGAATGAATTGATTCCACAAAGAATTGTTACAGGTTATAGAATGGTAATTGATTTTCGCAAATTGAACAAAACTAGTAGAAATGATCATTACCCTCTACCTTTTAGTGATCAAATGCTAGAAAGATTGTCCAAACATACACATTTTTGCTTTCTAGATGGTTAATCTGGTTTTTCACAAATACCTATGTCAAAAGAGGATAAAGAAAAGGGGGAAATTTTGGTTTTGCCACTCGACATTTTGCCAATTTTTCTTATGCCACTCTAGATTTTAACATTTCACTTTTGCCGCTCTTATATTTTGACAATTATCACAATTTCCATTCTGTGGCAAAAGCAAAATAATTTTATTTCATTTTTGCCACTCTTAGCTTTGAAAATTGCCACTCTGAAAATTTTGCTTTTGCCACGGAAATGGAAATTGTGATAACTGTCAAAAACTAAGAGTGGCAAAAGTGAAATGTCAAAATCTAGAGTGGCATAAGGAAAATTGGCAAAATCTAGAGTGGCAAAAACAAAATTTTCCTAAAGAAAAGACCACTTTTACTTGCCCTTTCGGTACTTTTGCTTATAGACGTATGCCTATTGGTTTATGCAATGCACCTGCTACCTTTCAAAGATGTATGACTGTTATATTCTCTGACTTTTATGAAAAGGTTGTTGAGGTTTTCATGGATGATTTTTCCATTTACGAAACTTCCTTTGATGATTGGTTAAGCAACCTTGGTCGAGTTTTGCAGAGATGTGAAGAAACTAATCTTGTTTTGAATTGGGAGAAGTGCCACTTTATGGTTAATGAAGGTATTGTCTTGGGGCATAAAATTTCAAAAAGAGGTACTGAAGTTGATAAAGCTAAAGTAGATGCTATTGAAAAGATCGATGCCGTGTCCTAGATATATCAAAGGTATAAGAAGTTTCCTTGGCCATGCTAGTTTCTATAGGAGGTTTATTAAAGACTTCTCTAAAATTTCTAGGCCTCTCACTAATCTCTTGCAAAAAGATGTTCCTTTTATTTTTGATGATGATTGTGTAGAAGCATTTGAAATACTTAAGAAAGCCTTGATTTCTGCACCTATTGTTCAACCACCTGAATGGAATTTACCCTTTGAAATTATGTGTGATGCTAGTGATTATGATGTTGGTGTTGTTCTAGGACAAAGAGTTGATAAGAAGTTGAATGATATTCATTATGATAGTAAAACTAGACAGTGCCTAGAGAGATTATGCTACTACTGAAAAAGAATTCTTAGCAGTTGTTTTTACTTGTGATAAGTTCAGATCTTATATTGTTGATTCCAAAGTAACTGTTCACACTATCATGCTTCTATTAAATATCTTATGGAAAAGAAAGATGATAAACCTAGACTTATTAGAAAGGGAGCTGAGAACCCCGTTGTAGACAACTTGTCTAGGTTAGAAAATGTTCTTGATGACCCGCTGCCTGTTGATGACAACTTTCCTGATGAGCAATTAGCTGTCATAAATGCTTCTCGTAATACTCCATGGTATGCTGATTATGCTAATTACATTGTTGCTAAATTTATACCACCTAGTTTCACATACTAGCAAAAGAAAAAGGTTTTCTATGATTTAATACATTACTTTTGGGTGCCCCCACACCTTTATAAAGGAGTAGATGGTGTTATTAGACGTTTTATACCTGAGCATGTACAGGAAAATATCCTAAGCAAGTGCCACTCCGAGGCCTATGGAGGACACCATGCTGGAGATAGAACTGAACACAAGGTAGTACAATTTGGTTTTTATTGGCCTACTCTCTTCAAGGATGCTCGTAAGTATGTCTTGTCTTGTGATAAATGCTAGAGAATTGGCAATATTAGTAGACGTCAGGAAATGCCTATGAATTATTCACTTGTTATTGAACCATTTGATGTTTGGGGCTTTGATTATATGGGGCCTTTTCCTTCCTCTAATGGGTATACACATATTTTACTTGCTGTTGATTATGTTACTAAGTGGGTAGAAGCTATTCCAACTAGTAGTGATGATCATAACACTTATATTAAGATGCTTAAAGAAGTTATTTTTCCGAGGTTTGGAGTTCCTAGATATTTGATGACTGATGGTGGTTCACATTTTATTCATGGTGCTTTCCGTAAATTGCTTGCTAAGTATGATGTTAATCATAGAATTGCATCTCCTTATCACCCTCAGTCTAGTGGTCAAGTAGAATTGAGTAATAGAGAAATTAAATTGATCTTGCAAAAGACTGTCAATAGATCTAGAAAGAATTGGTCTAAGAAACTTGATGATGCTTTATGGGCTTATAGAACTGCTTATAAGAACCCTATGGTTATGTCTCCATATAAAATGGTTTATGGAAAAGCATGTCACTTACCTCTTGAACTAGAGCATAAAGCTTATTGGGCAATCAAAGAGCTGAACTATGATTTTAAACTTGCCGGTGAGAAGAGGTTATTTGACATAAGCTCGCTTGATGAATGGAGAACCCAAGCCTATGAGAATGCCAAGTTCTTTAAAGAAAAAGTTAAAAGATGGCATGACAAAAGGATACAAAAGTGTGAGTTTAATGTAGGTGATCATGTTTTGCTATACAACTCTCGTTTAAGATTTTTTGCAGGAAGGCCCATGCATCATTGAGGAGGTTTAAACTTCTGGTGCCAACAAAATCAACAACGCCCAAGGCACTAACCCAAAGGTGGTAAACGGTCAAAGAATCAAACATTATATTTGAGGTACTCCCATAAATGTTGATACAAATATAATTAATACCATAACACTGGAGGAGTACATAAGGGATATTTTCCAGAATGTTTCAGACTCCGAAAAGGAATAGGTATGTGGCACGGTAAGTAAACCGACTCCAAAATGTTTCCAATGGCAAATTTTCTCCGTTTTGGAATATTTAAAAATTTAGAAAAATTAAAAGTAGTCCGAAGAGCGCACTAGGAGGCAGCAAGACAGGAGGGCGCGCCCCCACCATTGTGGCCACCTCGTGTACTCTCCGGACTTCGTTTTCTTGCCAATACTTCTTTTGGTTGATAAAAATTTATTATATAATCTCCCGAAGGTTTTGACCACCATACCATGACAAAATCATCTATTCTTGTTTCGAGTTTTTTTTGACAGATCTAGATCACCATGACGTCTCCAAGCGCCCCCAAGGACAAGTTTTTCGAGAAGGTCATCAACCCCTACCTTGCGAAGGTGCTGCAACACCCTCAAACCATTGAGATGCATGAGGGGGTGTTGCGCATCCACGATGTTGAAGGGCCAAAGAAGACAGGAAGCATGGAGACAAGACTCGAAGCAATGGAGCCGCAAATTTTCAAGTGCCAAGGTATGGTGGAACGTGGACTCATCGCCAATCACTTGATGATCGTGGAATTTACCACTAAACACAAGTTGGATGCCAAGGACATTGGGGAGGCCATCTTCAAGCTTCATGAGAAATTCGAGCACCTCCAAGCCCAGATCTATGACCTACAAAACCAAAACTGTGAGTATGAATATAGATTTAAGAAGATGAGCTTGGCTGCAGATTTGAGGATCCCGGAGACTCGTTCATCCTTCTATGATGGTGAGCCTATGCCCTGGAACACGGAGGACAAGCCAACAATGTCGACAACTTCGTCATCACCACCTCCAAAGAAAGAGATCTAAATACATGGGTATGGGCACTCCCCTTCGCTTGTGCCAAGCTTGGGGGAGGTGCCCCAGTATCGTATCACCATCACATCTTTACCTTTATCATTTTTCTTTGTTCGATCCTTTTGGTTATATCTTGATCTAGTAGAATAAAGTTTTTAGTATGATCTAGCTTTGAGTTTTGTTTTGATCACTATCTATGTAATTAAGTTTGAGAGTAATATGATAAAGAGTAGTTTTGAGTTGAGGTCTTTGCTTTCTTACTATGATCTTGAGGGTATAAGAATAAGAGAAAGAATAATAAGAAAAAAAGGGGATCATATAGTGATGTTATGGAGAGTGATGACTTCACATATAAGAAGCATGATGAATAAAATTTGTTGGAAGTTGACAAACATAGTTTTGGACATTGTTGCAATTATTAGGAAGTAACAAAGAAAGAGAGGCTTCACATATAAACATACTATCTTGGGCATCTTTTGTAATTGTGAGCACTCATTAAAATATGACATGCTAAAAAGTTGATGCTGGACAAGGAAGAAAACATAATGGGTTATGTTTTCTTATATCTGAATAGAATTTATATTGTCATGGATCCTCCAACATGTTGAGCTTGCCTTTTCCCACTTATGCTAGCCAAATTCTTTGCACCAAGTAGAGATACTACTTGTGCTTCCAAATATACCTTAAACCAGTTTTGCCATGAGAGTCCACCATACCTACCTATGGATTGAGTAAGATCCTTCTAGTAAGTTTCCATCGGTGCAAGCAATAAAAAAATGCTCTCTAAAATATGTATGATCTATTAGTGTGAAGAATATAAACTTTATACGAAATTGTGATATGGAAGAAATAAAAGCGACAGACTCCATAATAAACTTCTTTATCACAAGCGGCGATATAAAGTGACGTTCTTTTGCATTAAGATTTTGTGCATCCAACCATAAAAACGCATGTCAACCTCTGCTTCCCTCTGCGAAGGGCCTATCTTTTACTTTTATTTTCTACCCTTATACAAGAGTCATGGTGGTCTTCACCTTTCCTTTTTACACTTTTCCTTTTTGGCAAGCACTATGTGTTGGAGAAAGATCCATATATATATATATCCGCTCAGATATAGGTTTTCATAAAGTATTATTGTTGACATTACCATTGAGATAAAAGGTTGGGAGGCAAAAATATAAGCCCCTATCTTTCTTTCTGTCCAATTGAAGCTTCGAACCCATAAGTATCACGTGAGTGTTAGCAATTGTGAAATACTAAATGATAGTTGAATATGTGGACTTGCTAAAAAGCTCTTGTATTGACTCTTTCCGAAGTTATGATAAATTGCAATTGCTTCAATGACTGAGATCATAGTTTTTTAGTCTTCAATAAAGTTTCTGATTCATACTTTACCTTGTGAACGAATTGTTACTTTAGCACAAGAAATTATATGACAATATATGTTGTTGTTCTAAATATGATAATGATGCCCTCATGTCCATATTTTATTTTATCGATACCTCTATCTCTAAACATGTGGACATATTTATCGATTTCGGCTTTCGCTTGAGGACAAGCGAGGTCTAAGCTTGGGGGAGTTGATACGTCCATTTTGCATCATGCTTTTATAGTGATATTTATTGCATTATGGGTTGTTATTACACATTATGGTACAATACTTATGCCTTTTCTCTCTTATTTTACAAGGTTTACATGAAGAGGGAGAATGCCGGCAGCTGGAATTCTGGACTGGAAAAGGAGCAAATCTGAGAGACCTATTCTACACAACTCCAAAAGTCCTGAAACTTCACGGAGAATTATTTTGGAATACATAAAAAATATTTGGTGAAGAAAGCACTTGAGGGGACCCACCAGGTTGCTGCAAAGGTGGGAGGCGCGCCCTCCCCTGGGCGCGCCCCCTGCTTTGTCGCCCACCTAGCAGGCCCCCGGTGCCCATCTTTTGCTATATGAAGGGGGTTTTACCTGGAAAAAATCAGGAGGAAGCTTTTTTACGTGGAAAAATTAGGAGGAAGCTTTCGGAGGAAGCTCCGCCGTCTCGAGGCGGAACTTGGGCAGAACCAATCCAGGGCTCCGGCGGAGCTATTCTGCCGGGGAAACCTCCCACCCAGAGGGGGAAATTGGAGCCATCGTCATCACCAATGATCCTCTCATAGCGGGGGTCAATCTCCATCAACATCTTCACCATCATCATCTCCTCTCAAACCCTAGTTCATCTCTTGTATCTGATATTTGTCTCAAAACCTCAAATTGGTACCTCTGGGTTGCTAGTAGTGTTGTTTACTCCTTGTAGTTGATGCTAGTTGGTTTATTCAGTGGAAGATCATATGTTCAGATCCTTAATGATACTTATTACTCCTCCGATTATGAACATGAATATGCTTTGTGAGTAGTTACGTTTGTTCTTGAGGACATGGAAGAAGTCTAGTTATAAGTAATCATGTGAATTTGGTATTTGTTCGATATTTTGATGAGATGTATGTTGTCTCTCCTCTAGTGGTGTTATGTGAACGTCGACTACATGACACTTCACCATTGTTTGGGCCTAGGGGAAGGCATTGGTAAGTAATAAGTAGATGATGGGTTGCTAGGGTGACAGAAGCTTAAACCCTAGTTTATGTGTTGCTTCGTAAGGGGCTAATTTGGATCCATATGTTTCATGCTATGGTTAGATTTATCTTAATTGTTCTTCTGTAGTTGTAGATGCTTGTGAGAGGGGTTATTCATAAGTGGGAGGCTTGTCCAAGGAAGGACAACACCCAAGCACTGGTCCACCCACATATCAAATTATAAAAGTAAAGAATGTGAATCATGATGAAAACTAGCTTGAAAATAATTTCCATGTGTCCTCAGGAACGCTTTGCTTTATATAAGAGTTTGTCCAGGCTTGTCCTTTGCTAAAAAAATGATTGGGCCACCTTGCTACACCTAAGTTACTTTTATTACTTGTTACCCTTTCTGAATTATCTTATCACAAAACTATCTATTACCGATAATTTCAGTGCTTGCAGAGAATACCTTGCTGAAAACAGCTTGTCATTTCCTTCTGCTCCTCATTGGGTTCGACACTCTTACTTATTGAAAGGACTACGATAGATCCCCTATACTTGTGGGTCATCAGTACCTCCTACTGGATTGCTACCTTGGTTCTCTAACTGAGGGAAATACTTATCTCTACTTTGCTGCATCACCCTTTCGTCTTCAAGGGAAAAACCAACGCAAGCTCAAGAAGTAGCACCAACTTTTCCAAGGGCGCTCTAGCATAGTACGGCTCTGTCTCCGGCATTCGGCTCGACTTGGCCTCCATCGCTCATCCCCAATCCAGCGGCCAGGTCGAGCGGGCCAACAACCTGATCATGTCCGGCATCAAGCCACGACTCGTCGAGCCCCTCGTCCGCTCACACGGCAGCTGGCTTGATGAGCTGTCGGCCGTCCTCTGGAGTCTCCGGACGATGCCGAACCGGTCAACCAGGTTCACCCCGTTTTTCCTCGTCTATGGAGCTGAAGCCATCATCCTGACCGACATCGAGTTCGACTCACCGCTAGTCACCATGTACATGAAAGCCAAAGCCAAGGAAGCCTGCGAAGACAGCGTCAACCTACACGAGGAGGCGTGCCTATTGGCCCTCGGCCGATCGGCCATCTACCAGCAAAGCCTGAGGCACTACCACAGCAAGAAAATCAAGCCCCTCGCATTCCGCGAGGGTGACCTTGTACTCCGGCTCGTCGAGCAGCAAGCCAGCCAACACAAGTTGGCCTCCCCATGGGAGGGCCCCTTCATCGTCGGCAAATCCCTGTGTGACCGCAACACCCACTACCTCATCGATGCTCGCAAGACGAACGAATGCAAGAGATACACATCCGGCAAAGAGACAACCCGGCCCTGGAATGAAGAGCTCCTCCGACCATTTTACAGTTAGCTGTATGCACATATGTATCGCTACCTTTCGAAGTTCAATGAAAAATAGCAGGACCCTCAAACGACACTCGAGGGCTTCCTTTCCCATCAATTATTGTGTCTCGCTCACCATTGTAATTTTCTCCCCCTGCCGCCGGGTCGGTCCATCTGGCTCGAGGGCTCGGGGCTAGCCGGCTCGCCAGCATCCCACCATCCCCTTAGTCCATTCTGGCGTGTCTGATATGCCTCCAACGTATCTATAATTTTTGATTGTTCTATGCTATTATATTATCTGTTTGGGATGTTTTATATGCATTAATATGCTATTTTATATTATTTTGGGACTAACCTGTTAACCTAGGGCCTAGTGCCAGTTTCTATTTTTTTCCTTGTTTTTGAGTTTCACAGAAAAGGAATACCAAATGGAGTCCAAACGGAATGAAACCTTCGCGATGATTTTTCTTGGACCAGAAGACAACGAGGAGACTTGGAGATGAAGTCGGAGGATCCAAGAGGCGGCCACAAGGACGGATGGCGCACCCAGGGGAGTAGGGCGCGCTCCCACCCTTGTGCCCCCCCCGGTGACCCTCCTGACCTTATTCTTTTGCCTATATATTCCCAAATATCCACAAACCACCAGAGGCATCCATGAAAACACTTTTCCACCGTCGCAACCTTCTATAACCGTCAGATCCCATCTAGGGGCCTTTTCCGGCACCCTGCCAGAGGGGGATTCAATCACAGAGGGCTTCTACATAAACTCTATTGCCCTTCCAATGAAGCATGAGTTGTTTACCTCAGACCTATGGGTCCATGGCTAGTAGCTAGATGGCTTCTTCTCTCTCTTTGATTCTCAATACCATGTTCTCCTCGATGTTCTTGGAGATCTATCTGATGTAATACTCCTTTGCGGTGTGTTTGTCGAGATCCGATGAATTGTGGATTTATGACCAGCTTATCTATGAATATTATTTGAACCTTCTCTGAATTCATTTATGCATGATTTGATATCTTTGTAATTCTCTTCAAACTATCGGTTCGGTTTAGCCAACTAGATTGGTTTTTCTTGCAATGGGAGAAGTGCTTAGCTTTGGGTTTAATCTTGCGGTGTCCTTTCCCAGTGACAGTAGGGGCAGCAAGGCACGTATTGTATTGTTGCCATTGAGGATAAAAAGATGGGGTTTTCATCATATTGCTTGAGTTAATTCCTCTACATCATGTCATCTTACTTAATGCGTCACTCTATTCTTCATGAACTTAATACTCTAGATGCACGCAGGAGTCGGTCGATGTGTGGAGTAATAGTAGTAGATGCAGAATTGTTTCGGTCTACGTGACACAGACGTGATGCCTATATTCATGATCATTGCCTTAGATATTGTCATAACTTTGTGCTTTTCTATCAATTGCTTGGCAGTAATTTGTTCACCCACCGTATTATTTGCTATCATGAGAGAAGCCTCGAGTGAAACATATAGCTCCGGGGTCTATTTTGCATCATATAAGTTTCTGATCTACATTATTAGTTTTTGATTTACTACTTTAGCTATCTTTTACTTTCCGATCTATAAACCAAAAATCCCAAAAATATTTACTTTACCTTTTGTTTATTTTCATCTATCTCTATCAGATCTCACTTTTGCAAGTAACCATGAAGGGATTGACAACCCCTTTATCGCGTTGGGTGCAAGTTGTTTGATTGCTTGTGAAGTATTAGGTGATTTGTGTGTTGTCTCCTACTGGATTGATACCTTGGTTCTCTAACTGAGGGTAATACTTATCTCTACTTTGCTGCATCACCCTTTTCTCTTCAAGGGAAAAACCAACGTAAATTCAAGAAGTAGCAGTGTCCGGGTCGCCAAAGCCTTCCCCTTCGCCCTAGGCCACAGTCCGGCTTTGGCTGTCCGGTTGGCGAGAACCAAGGGTGAAGCGCGCCGGCACATAGAGATGTACTAAGTTGGGTCGGCCGGATTGGTCCATCTGGCCCCACCGCACTAAGTTGTTGCATGACCAGCTGCGTGCTAGCCGACTTCATCGTCTGCCGCCAGCCAGCCCAGTGGGTGTTTCGCTCGCGCTCAATTTCCGAAAAGCCTAAGTACTGAATGCTCCTTCCCAAGGCTGATCTCCTTGTCATAGCCCGGATCCCGGCTGATCGACTAGGAGGAGGGAAGCCCAAACAAGGGGCAAGCAAGAAAAGACCCGAGGACAGAAAGCATGAAGTGCAAACACTTGCAAAAATATTTAAATTACAAAAAGGCCCTTGGCCGAAGTTCATTACATGTAGTGACACCCCAGTGGGTGGACTTGTTGCTTAACAAAGTTCGAAAAAGATAAGAGGAAGGACGGCTTCAGGCCGTGGCCGCGTCAGGTTGGGCGCACGCCGGCTCCTCCGCACCGGCCGAGGGCGCCGCGCCATCCTCGGGTTGCGCCGGCTCCTCCATGATGGTCTCCTGGTCCGCCGAGATGTCGGTATCATCCAGCCTGGCCTCATCGTCTGCATAGGCATCCATCTCCTCGGAGGTGCCAGCCGGGTCGTCGAGCGCCAAGCTGAAGTCGTCGGGAGGGATCTCCGCACCGTCCTCCGTCTGCTCCATGTTGAACTCGTCATGGGTGATACGTCTCCGTCGTATGTATAATTTGTTATTCTTTCATGCCAATATTATAAACCTTTTACAGACTTTTGGCAACTTTTTATATGATTTATTGGACTAACCTATTGATCCAGTGCCTAGTGCTAGTTCCTGTTTTTTGCATGTTTTTTTGTATCACAGAATATCCATATCAAACAAAGTCCAAATGCAATAAAACTTTGGGGAGAATTATTTGGGAATATATGTGATTTTTGGGAGTTGGAATCACCGCAAACAGAGACCCACACAGGGCACAAGACACCAGCGCACCACCCCTGAGCCTGGCGCGCGGTGGTGGGTTGTGCCCAGCTCATACGTTGGTTGGACCTCTACTTCGGGCGCAAGGAAACCTATATCCGGAAGGAAATCTTCTTAAAATCTCAGTGCAATCGGAGTTACGGTTCTCCGGGAATATAAGAAGCGATTTTCGGCCAGATCTAGGGAGCGCGAAACAGAAGAGAACAGAGAGGGAGATCCAATCTCGGAGGGGTTCCTGCCCCTCCGCGGCCATGGGGACCAAGGACCAGAGGGGGAACTCTCCTCCCATCTAGGGGGAAGGCCAAGGAAGAAGAAGGAGGAGGGGGCTCTCTCCCCCTCGCTTCCGGTGGCGCCGGAGTGCTGCCGGGGCAACGATCGGGACGGCGGTCTACATCAACAATCTTGCTACCGTCAACACCAACTCTCTCCCCCTCTATGCAGCAGTGTAACACCTCTTCCCCCTGTTGTAATCTCTACTTAAACAGGGTGCTCAACCCCATATATTATTTCCCAATGATCTACGGTTATCCTATGATGTTTGAGTAGATCCGTTTTGTCCTATGGGTTAATCGTGATCTTGGTTGGTATGATTGTATATTTTATTAATGGTGCTGTCCTACCGTGCCCTCCATTCTCGAGCAAATGTGAGGGGCCCCTGCTGTAGGGTGTTGCAATATGTTCATGGTTCACTTACGGTGGGTTGCGAGAGCGACAGAAACTTAAACCCGAGTAGGTGGGGTATGACGTATGGGAATAAAGAGGAATTGATACTTAATGCTATGGTTGGGTTTCACGACCTTAATGATCTTTAGTAGTTGCGGATGCTCGCTAGAGTTCCAATAATAAGTGCATATGATCCAAGTAGAGAAAGTATGTTAGCTCATGCCTCTCCCTCATGTAAAATTGCAAGAATGATTACTGGTACTTGTTATCGATTGCCTAGGGACAAATGACTTTCTTATTGACAAAAGCTTTCTACTTTTATTACCTTGATATTTATTCGTAGTTTAATTCTCGCAAAGTACTCATAGTTTTATCCCTGCAAAATAGTTTCATACTTGTTTTCGGTAAAGCAAACATCAAGCGTGCGTAGAGTTGTATCAGTGGTCGATAGAACTTGAGGGAATATGTGTTCTACCTTTAGGTCCTCGTTGGGTTCGACACTCTTATTTATCAAAAAAGGCTACAAACGATCCCCTATACTTGTGGGTTATCAAGACCTTTTTCTGGCGCCGTTGCCGGGGAGCAATAGCGTGGGGTGAATATTCTCGTGTGTGCTTGTTTGCTTTATCACTAAGTAGTTTTTATTTCCTGTTCTAAGTTGTTCTCTATCTTTAATTATGGATATGGAACACGAAACACCAAAAAAAATTAGTGGTACTTGCTACTCATGGAGATGGGGAACCTCCTAAAACCCTCGATGCTCGTTATGTAAAATATATAATGCACCACTTTGATAATCCTGAGAAAACCCCATTCAACTATATAATGTGAGTAACATTGGATCAACGTGAATACTTTAGGGATTATCGCTTGACTCATAAAGGGAAACTTTTACAACATCAAATTAATACTATGCAATGCTATGCTCGGAATTTATGTGAATTATATGATGTTACTTGTTGTTCTGAAGACCCTAAGAAACACCTTCCCTACCAATGTGATTTTATTGATAATGGAATCATATCTTCTTATGCCAAAGGTGTTTATAATTACTTTGATATCGAACAAATTGAAGAATTTGTTGCTTTTAAGGGTGCTTATGAAATTGCTTATTTGCTTGAAAAGTATGATGCTACTCTTTACAAATCTGAAAATTTTGCTATACTTAAATATTGTTATGATAATTATGCTTCTAATGCCTATGTTAAACCATACATTGAGGACTCCTCTGCTGTCCAAGAAGAGACTAATATTTTGTAGGAGTCTAAGGAAGAAGAAAATGATGAAACTGTGAGCTCATTGGATGAAAAAGATGATGAAGAGAGCGAAGAACAAACGGAGGAAGAACGGATTAGCTACCCATGCCCACCTTCTAATGAGAGTAACCCTCCAACTCATACATTGTTTAATGCCCCTTCGTTCTTATCGAAGGATGAATACTATGATGATTGCTATGATCCCGTTGATTCTTTTGAAATATCCCTTTTTGATGAACTTGATGCTTGCTATGCTTGTGGCCAAGATGCCAATATGAATTATGCTTATAGTATGAACTTGCTATAGTTCCTTATATTAATGATGAAATTATTGCTATTGCACCCACACATGATGGTCTTGTTATCTTTTTGAATTATCCAAACTACACTATATCGGAGAAGTTTGCACTTATTAAGGATTACATTGATGGGTTGCATTCTACCATTACACATGATTATTTTTATGAATATAATATGCATGTGCTTGCTTCTCCTACTTGCAATTATTATGGGAGAGGAACTACATCTCCACCTCTCTATGTTTCCAACACGAAAAAATTGCAAGAAACTGCTTATGCTATGTATTGGCCATTACTTGATGTGCATGAATTGTTCTTGTATGACATGCTGATGCATAGGAAGAGAGTTAGAATTCGTCATTGCATGATATATGTTGCTTTGTGCTCATTACTAAATGCCAAATCATTGTTAATTAAAATTGGCTTCGATATACCTTGGGATCCGGGTGGATTCATTACTTGAGCACTTTATGCCTAGCTTAATGGCTTTAAAGAAAGCACTGCCAAGGAGACAACCCGGAATTTTTAGAGAGTCATTTCTTTCTATTGAGTGCTTTTATAAAGTTTAAAAACAAAAAAAATATAGAGGGGAACTTAAAAACCTTTTCAAAAAAGAGAAGCGATTGGAAGTTATGCATTTGAGAAGTGAGGGTCGACCTTGAACACTTGTGTTCATGCTCATGGAAACAATGTAGAATTTTTCATGAAGATTCTCACAAAAATAATTATCCCCTTGTACAATTCCATTTTATTATAAAAATAATGTGCCAAGATTTGCCTTCAGGATGATTAGATTGCTTGTTGGTTTGTGTGGTGCAAAACAGAAACTTTGGCTGTAGTGCTTGATTTTACATTTTTTACTAGAATGTCAAATGGTTCTGAAACCTTTTGTACTGTCTTTCTATACAAAATGTTTGTTCTGTCCTAATTTTTCAGAATTGTTTGAGTTACAGAAGTGTGGTAGATGTTCAAATCTTTACAGACTATCCTGTTTTCACAGATTGCTGTTATAGCTTCATTGTTTGCGTATGTTTGAATTCTTGTTGAAGCCTCCTTGACTTGGGGCCATAGAATTGTGATAGCGTACAATGGTTAACTTTTGTTTATAATGATACAATAATTTTACAGCAGTACATGATGGGATTTCATTGCCATATTCACTAACCCCGCCACTAAAAGTTCGGTTAAGTTTTGTGTGGATGAAGTGTTCGAAGATCAAGGAGGTCTCGATACGAGGAGAATGAGGAGAGGCAAGAGCTCAAGCTTGGGGATTCCCAAGGCACCCCAAGTAAATATTCAAGGAGACTCAAGCGTCTAAGCTTGGGGATGCCCTGGAAGGCATCCCATCTTTCTTCAACAAGTATCGGTATGTTTTCGGTTTCGTTTCGTTCACGTGATATGTGCAAACCTTGGAGCGTCTTTTGCTTTTAGTTTTCATTTTTCTTTTATGCACCATGCTGGTATGATATAGTCCATGATTGATTTATAGAATTCTCATTTCACTTCACTTGTATCTTTTAAGTGTGGCTTTATAGAATGCTTCATGTGATTCACTTATATCATTTGAAGTTTGGATTGCCTATTTCTCTTCACATAAGAAACCTGTTATTTGTAGAATGCTCTTTTGCTTCACTTATGCTTATTAGAGCATGGTCTTTTGTAGAAAGAATTAAACTCTCATTCTGCACTTAGATCTATTTAGAGAGTTAACAGGAATTGGTCAACTGCATGGTCAGTCATAAAGTCCTACATAAAACTTATGGATCACTGAATATGATATGTTTGATTCCTTGCAATAGTTTTGTGATATAGAGATGATAATATGTGGGAGGTACTAGTAAATGGTTGTGTTTAGTAAGAATATTGGTGTTAAGGTTTGTGATTCCCGAAGCATGCACGTATAGTCTCTCGTTATGCTATGATGTTGGAGCATGATTTATTATTGATTTTCTTCCTTATGAGTGGTGGTCGGGGACAAGCGATGGTCTTTTCCTACCAATCTATCCCCCTAGGGGCATGTGTAGTAGTACTTTGCTTCGAGGGCTAATAAACTTTTGCAATAAGTATATGAGTTCTTTATGACTAATGTGAGTCCATGGATTATACGCACTCTTACCCTTTCGCAATTTGCTAGCCTCTACGGTACTGTGCATTGCCCATTCTCACATCGAGATGTGGTGCAAACTTCGCAGGTGCATCCAAACCCCATGATATAATACGCTCTATCACACATAAGCCTTATTATATGTTCCTCAATACAGCCACCATACCTACCTATTATGGCTTTTCCATGGCCATTCCAAGATATATTGCCATGTAACTTCCACCGCTTCCGTTTGATGACTTGAACATTCATTGTCATATTGCTTTGCATGATCATATAGCTGACATAGTAGTTGTGGCTCAGCCAGCGTGCATCATATTTCATACATGTCACGCTAGATCATTGCACATCCTGGTACATTGCCAGAAGCATTCATATAGAGTCATATTTTCTCATAGGTATTGAGTTGTAATTTTTATTTCTTTTGAGTTACAAGTAAGTAGAAGTGTGATGATCATCGTTATTCATTTTTAGAGTAGTACCCAATGAGGAAAGGATTATGGAGACTATTATTCCACCACAAGTCGGGACGAGACTCCAGACAATGAGAGAGAGAAAAGAAAAAAGAAAAAAAAGAGAGAGAAGGGGCATTGTTAGTATCCTTTACCACACTTGTGCTTCCAAGTAGCACCATGTTTTTCATTTGGAGAGTCTCCTATGTTGTCACTTTCATATACTAGTGGGAATTTTTCATTATAGGATTAGATGCACACCCACTTAGTTTTCATATTGAGCTTTCATACACTTATAGCTCTTAGTGCATTCGTTGCATGGCAATCCCTACTCCTCGCATTGATATCGGTTGATGGGAATCTCCATAGCCCGTTGGTCAGCCGCATTGATGTCAGACTTTCTTACCTTTTTGTCTTCTCTATATTTATCCCTATCATTATACTCTATTCCACCAGTAGTGCTATATCCATGGCTTGCTCTCATGTATTGCGTGAGAGTTGGAAAAGCTGAAGCGCGTTAAAAAGTATGAACCAATTGCTTGGCTTGTCATCGGGGTTGTGCATGATAAATACTTTGTGTTAAGAAGACAAAACATGACAAGACTATATGATTTTGTTGGGATAGCTTTCTTTAGCATTGATATTTTGAAAGACATGATTGTTTGTTGGGATGCCTGAGTATTGATAGCTTTATGCCAAATTATAGAGTATTTCTTTGAATCACTTATGTCTTAATATTCATGCCATGATTAGATATAGGATCAAGTTTATGCTAGGTAGAATTCCACATCAAAAATTATATTTTTTTATCATTTACCTCCTTGAGGACGAGCAGGAATTAAGCTTGGGGATGCTGATACGTCTCCGTCGTATCTATAATTTTTGATTGTTTCATGCCAATATTATACAACTTTTACATACTTTTGGCAACTTTTTATATGATTTATTGGACTAACCTATTGATCCAGTGCCCGGTGCCAGTTTGTGTTTTTTGTATCACGGAATATCCATATCAAACGAAGTCCAAATGCAATAAAATTTTATGGAGAATTATTTTGGAATATATGTGATTTTTGGGAGTTGGAATCACCGCAAATGGAGGCCCACGCAGGGCACAAGACACCAGCGCACCACCCCTGAGCCTGGCGTGCGGTGGTGGGTTGTGCCCACCTCGTGCGTCGGTTGGACCTCTACTTCGGATGCAAGGAAGCTTATATCCGGAAAAAATCATGTTAAAATCTCAGCAGAATCGGAGTTACGGATCTCCAGGAATTTAAGAAACGGTTTTCTGGAAGATCTATGGAGCGCGAAACAGAAGAGAACAGAGAGGGAGATCCAATCTCGGAGGGGCTCCCGCACCTCCGCGGCCATGGAGACCAAGGACCAGAGGGGGAACTCTCCTCCCATCTAGGGGGGAGGCCAAGGAAGAAGAAGAAGGAGGGGGGCTCTCTCCCCCTCGCTTCCAGTGGCACCGGAGTGCTGCTTAGGCAACAATCGGGACGGCGATCTACATCAACAATCTTGCTACCGTCAACACCAACTCTCTCCCCTCTATGCAGCGGTGTAAGAGCAACTCTAGCAGACCCCGCAAAAACTTGACCCGCAAAACACGTTTGCAGTTTCACGAAGATCGCGATTGTGGGTCGAAAACTAGCATGGCCGAACATATACTGTAAAACAAACTGTAAAACTGGAATAAAGAGCTCCTTCCTCCAGTTCGACCGTTGCCGCCCCTTCCTCCAGCTGGCCGTGCCCCGTAGCCCGCAGGCCATGCCCCGTCGCCCGTCGGACGCGCCCCATCGCCCATCGGTCACGCCCCGTCCCTGCTGGTCACGCCCAGCCTTGCCGGCCACGCCCCATCGCCTCCATTGTTCGCGCCTTGCTCTATTGCCAGGCGAGCCGTGCCCCTTTGCCTGCTGTGTCGGGAGGATTCCGACGGCCAGGCTGAGGTCATGGGAGGCCATGACGATGTCGAGCTCGTCCAATTTGAACCGGCAGCGATCGATTGCGGCGTCTAGTGGCCTTTTCCGTTGTGCGACGATGAATTCCGGTGAGTTTAGGGCAGATTCCGGCAAACTCCGCGGCGGCGTGTTTGCTCCGACGAGGTTTGACCAGTATACGGAGGCCCCTAAATTCGCCCTTCCAACCTCCAAAGATAAGGGTTTCGGCTATGCATTTGCGGTGGCCCTTAAAAATTTTACGGGTTGGACCACTTTTACGGTTTCTATTCTGGACACTTTTTTGCCCAAAACTGTAAAACGCAAAAAATTTGCGGGTTTGACCACTTATGCGGGGTCTGCTAGAGATCCTCTAACACCTCTTCCTCCCGCTGTAATCTCTACTTAAACATGGTGCTCAACTCCATATATTATTTCCTAATGATCTATGGTTATCCTATGATGTTTGAGTAGACCCGTTTTGTCCTGTGGGTTAATCGTGATCTTGGTTGGTATGATTATATATTTTACTTATGGTGCTGTCCTACCATGCCCTCCATCCTCATGCAAACGTGAGGGGCCCCCGCTGTAGGGTGTTGCAATATGTTCATGGTTCACTTACGGTGGGTTGCGAGAGCAACAAAAACTTAAACCCGAGTAGGTGGGGTATGACGTATGGGAATAAAGAGGACTTGATACTTAATGCTATGGTTGGGTTTCACGACCTTAATGATCCTTAGTAGTTGCGGATGCTTGCTAGAGTTCCAATCATAAGTGCATATGATCCAAATAGAGAAAGTATGTTAGCTCATGCCTCTCCCTCATGTAAAATTGCAAGAATGATTACCGGTACTTGTTATCGGTTGCCTAGGGACAAATGACTTTCCTATTGACAAAAGCTTTCCACTTTTATTAACTTGCAATTTATCCGTAGTTTTATTCTCGCAAAGTACTCGTAGTTTTATCCCTGTAAAATAGTTTCATTCTTGTTTCCGATAAAGCAAACATCAAGCGTGCGTAGAGTTGTATCAGTGGTCGATAGAACTTCAGGGAATATTTGTTCGACCTTTAGCTCATCTTTGGGTTCGACACTCTTATTTATCAAAAAAGGCTACAAACGATCCACTATACTTGTGGGTTATCAGTGGGCGGTGAATGAGGCGATGTAGCTGGCCCGCCCAGCGATCCAGCCTGCCTGCTCCACCATCTGCTCCTTTGTGCCGGCTGGCTGGGCCGCCAGCTGATCCAGCCTGAGTCTTGGATACCAGGACATGGCAAAGCGCAAGGCCAAATCTGCGCCGACACGGGCCGCAGAGACCCGCCAAGCATGGAGACGCGCCGGCCCAGCTTTCGGCCAGCGTGCGAGCCGCGTGAAGCTGCCAGACGCCGCCGCACCCGGCCAAAGGGCAACTACCATGCCCAACCCAGCCACAGACAACCTCGTTGTTTGCTTGTCCAGGGCCTTCAGGCGGGCATCAACGGCGAGCATGATCTCCGAGAAGGACCAGGCAGCATACAGGGCGATTGTGACGCCTGCATCCGCTGGGTGGTCCGGTGTGTGCGCATGACTGCGTCTGCCATGTCGTGTGCCCGGGAAGAAATCTAGGAGCGAAGGTGGAAAACAGTCACATATGTAAAGAATCGGCCGGCTTGTAATGAGGCAAAACAAATGTAAAAGCACTTACTGACGAGGAGCTCGTCCAGATGCTGCGCGTCGCACAACATACCGTTCCATTCCAGGTCCCATGCACGATCGCGGGCCTCGAGCGTGTTCTCAAGCTCGGCGCGCTTCTCAGTGACTGCCTTCTCGTGCTCGTCCTTCAGCCAGACGAGCTCAGCTGGGTGAGCCTCCGCCGTCAACCGCTCCACCTCAGTCCGGAGCTGGCCATTGTCAGTGACCGTCTGGTCGCACTGTTGGCCGGCTTCAACCAACCGGGTTCCGAGGTCCGGCACCTCGGCCGTGGTGGCTGTGCGGCGAAGCTTCAAGTTAGATGCTGGAAGGGAAGGAGAAATACACTTTAAGATTCGACCCAACTACTCCATAGTTGGTGCGATTCTCATGGTCTACACCCGTTGGGTGCGCTACGCGTCCCCACTAAAAGCGTGCGAGACGTACCTTCGGCAAGATGGAGTGCCTCCCCCTTTGTGGCAAGCTGTGCCTTGACCTCACGGTGTTTCTCTAGAAGCTGGTTCTGGATACCTACTCTAAGGCCATCCAGGTGCTGCACAGAAGCAAGGGTTAGCAAAAACCACAAAGATACTTTAAGATTCGATCCAACTACTTCATAGTTGGCCTGAATCTCGGGGGCTACACCTAGTGGGTGCGCTAGCGCGCCCCCACTGATCACCCGTGAACCAAGCCAAGAGAAGATAGAACTCACCAGCCCGGAGCGCTCCAGCTCCTGCGTCCGCTCCAGCTCGCTCTGGGCGAAGGCGTGAAGCCGATCCACGCATCCACGGAGATGCTAGCGCACGACATCCATCGCTGCCTCCTCCTGGGCGCGTGGCCTGACCACGGCCTCGCCGGCTCCGGCCGGAGGCTGGTGCAACCCAGCGGCAGGGCCGCTCCCTGTCGCTGCTTGCGAGGCGTGCCCGCCTCCTGCCGGCTCCTCTGCGACCGGCGATGACCCCGGCGCTCCAGCCAGCGTCGCCTGCGGCGCTCCATCTAGGGCGGCGTCCTCCACACGCCCCTCTCCTCCAACCTCCACCCGCTTGGCCACATCATCCCAGGGCGGGGTGTCCATGACCATCTCCTCAACCTCCGGGTTGTCAACAGCCGCCTCCACCCGCCCGTCCGGGTCGCGCCCATCGTCTACCTGGGGCACGACGACGGTATCAGTCGGCGTCGTCCCCTCTGCCATCTCTGGGTAGGCCTGGTCCATGGTAGCCTGGTGGCCCTCACCACGCCCCGGTATCAGTCGGCGTCGTCCCCTCGCCCCGGTGGCCCTCACCACGCCCGGGCCGAGGCCTCCTCCGCGCGCCTTAGCGGCCGCCGCCTCCTCCTCAAGGGCCATGTTCCGTTCTTGATATGTCTCCTACGTATCCATAATTTTTGATTGTTCCATGCTATTATATTATATATTTTGGATGTTTTATATGCATTCATATGCTATTTTATATTATTTTTGGGACTAACCTATTTACCTAGAGCCCACTGCCAGTGCTAGTTTATGTTTTTTCCTTGTTTCTGAGTTTACAGAAAACGGATATCAAACGGAGTCCAAACCGAATAAAACTTTTGCGATGATTTTTCTTGAACCAGAAGACACCCAGCATACCTAGAGAGGGGGCCAGAAGAGTCCCGAGGGATCCACAAGCCCTTAGGGCGTGCCCTAGGGGGAGCCCCCTGGCTTGTGGGCCCCACGGGCTCCTCCAACCCCAATATTTCATCTATAAATTCCCAAATATTCCCAAATGACCAGAAGCGTCCACCAAAATACTTTTCCGCCACTGCAAGCCTCTGTTTCCGCGAGATCCCATCTTGAGGCCTTTTCCGGCATCCTACCGGAGGGGGATTCGATCACGGAGGGCATCTACATCAACTCTATTGCCCTTATGATGAAGCGTGAGTAGTTTACCACAGACCTACGGGTCCATAGCTAGTAGCTAGATGGCTTCGTCTCTCTCTTTGATCTTCAATACAATGTTCTCCTCGATGTTCTTGGAGTTCTATCCGATGTAATCTTCTTTTGCAGTGTGTTTGTCGAGATCCGTTGAATTGTGGAATTATGATCAAATTATCTATGAATATTATTTGAATGTTCTCAGAATTCTTATATGCATGATTTGATATCTTTGTATTTCTCTTCGAATTATCAGTTTGGTCCGGGCCAACTAGATTGGTTTTTCTTGCAATGGGAGAGGTGCTTAGCTTTGGGTTCAATTTTGTGTGATTTCACCCAGTGACAAAGTAGGGGTAGCGAGACACGTATTGAATTGTTGCCATCGAGGATAAGAATATGGGGTTTGAAGGAAATATGCCCTAGAGGCAATAATAAAGTTTTTATTTATATTTCCTTATATCATGATAAATGTTTATTATTCATGCTAGAATTGTATTAACTGGAAACTTAGTACATGTGTGCATACATAGACAAATAGTGTATCCCTAGTATGCCTCTACTTGACTAGCTCGTTAATCAAAGATGGTTAAGTTTCCTAGCCATGGACATGTATTGTCATTTGATGAACGAGATCACATCATTAGAGAATGATGTGATAGAGAAGACCCATCTGTTAGCTTAGCATAATGATCATTTAGTTTATTGCTATTGCTTTCTTCATGACTTATACATGTTCCTATGACTATGAGATTATGCAACTCCCAAATACCGGAGGAACACTTTGTGTGCTACCAAACGTCACAACGTAACTGGGTGATTATAAAGGTGCTCTACAGGTGTCTCCGATGGTGTTTGTTGAGTTGGCATAGATTGAGATTAGGATTTGTCACTCCGATTGTCGGAGAGGTATCTCTGGGCCCTCTCGGTAATGCACATCACTATAAAGCCTTGCAAGCAATGTGACTAATGAGATAGTTGCGGGATGATGCATTACAGAACGAGTAAAGAGACTTGCCGGTAATGAGATTGAACTAGGTATTGAGATACGACGATCGAATCTCGGGCAAGTAACATACCGGTGACAAAGGGAACAACGAATGTTGTTATGCGGTTCAACTGATAAAGATCTTCGTAGAATATGTAGGAGCCAATATGGGCATCCAGGTGCCGCTATTGGTTATTGACCAGAGAGGTGTCTCGGTCATGTCTACATAGTTCTCGAACCCGTAGGGTCCGCACGCTTAACGTTCGTTGATGATATAGTACTATATGAGTTATGTATGTTGGTGACCGAATGTTGTTCAGAGTCCTGGATGAGATCACAGACATGACGAGGAACTTCGGAATGGTCCGGAGATAAAGATTGATATATGAGATAATAGTGTTTGGTCTTCGGAAGGGTTCCGGAATTCATCGAAAGGGGTTCCGGATGTTTCCCGAAATGTTTGGGTACGGGAACACTTTATTTGGGCCACAGGGGAAAGCCCACAAGGTTTTTGGAAAGAGCAAAAGGAAGTTTTGCAGAGTCCAGGGGCCAGACGCCAGGGTCCCTGGTGTCTGGGTCCCGACGTCGGGATCCCTGGCATCTGGTCCTGGAGTCTGAGAAGGACTCTTGTCTTTTGGGTGAAACCGACTTTGTTTAGGCTTTTACTCAAAGTTTCGACCCCAAGGATCAACATATAAATAGAGGGGTAGGGCTAGCACCCAAGACAGATCAAGAAACACCAAGTCATGTGCCGGCAACCCCATCCCCTCTAGTTTATCCTCCATCATAGTTTTCGTAGTGCTTAGGTGAAGCCCTGCGGAGATTGTTCTTCACCAACACCGTCATCACGCCTCGTGCTACCAGAACTCATCTACTACTTCGCCCCTCTTGCTGGATCAAGAAGGCGAGGACGTCATGGAGCCGAACATGTGATGAACGCGGAAGTGCCGTACGTTCGGTACTTGATCGAGATGGATCGTGAAGGTGTACAACTATATCAACCGTGTTGATAAAACGCTCCCGCTTTTGGTCTACCAGAGTACGTAGACACACTCTCCCCTCTCGTTGCTATGCATCACCATGATAGATCTTGCGTGTGCGTAGGAAATTTTTGAAATTACTGTGTTCCCTAACAGTGGCATCTGAGCCAGGTCTATGCGTAGATGGTATATGCACGAGTAGAAAACAAAGGAGTTGTGGGCGTGGGTATATACATATTGCTTGCCATCACTAGTTGATTCTTGATTCAGTGGTATTGTTGGATGAAGCGGCTCAGACCGACATTACACGTACGCTTACGCGGGATTGGTTCTACTGACGTGCTTCGCACACAGGTGGCTAGTGGGTGTCTATTTCTCCAACTTTAGTTGAATCGGATTCAATGAACTGGGTTCTTTCTGAAGATCAAAAAGCAATCACTATACCGCGTTGTGGTTTTTGATGCGTAGATAAGAACGGTTCTTGCTAAGCCCGTAGCAGCCACGTAAAACTTGCAACAACAAAGTAGAGGACGTCTAACTTGTTTTTGCAGGGCATGTTGTGATGTGATATGGTCAAGACGTGATGAGATATAAATTGTTGTATGAGATGATCATGTTTTGTTAAAGTTATCAGCAACTGGCAGGAGCCTTATGGTTGTCTCTTTATTGCATAAGATGCCAATGCTATATAATTGCTTTACTTTATCGCTATGCGATAGCAATAGTTGCAAAAGCAATAGTTGGCGACACAACCATGTGACGACACATTGATAGAGATCAAGATGATGGAGATCATGGTGTCATGCCGGTGACGATGGAGATCATGACGGTACTTTGGAGATGGAGATCAAAGGCACAAGATGATGATGGCCATATCATGTCACATATTTTGATAGCATGTGATGTTTATCTTTTATGCATCTTATTTTTCTTAGTACAACGGTAGCATTATAAGATGATCTGTCACTAAATTTCAAGGTATAAGTGTTCTCCCTGAGTATGCACCGTTGCGACAGTTCGTCGTGCCGAGACACCACGTGATGATCGGGTGTGATAAGCTCTACGTTCACACACAACGGGTGCGAGCCAGTTTTGCACACGTGGAAAACTCGGGTTAAACTTGAAGAGCCTAGCATATGTAGATATGGCCTCGGAACATTGGAGACCGAAAGGTCGAGCGTGAATCATATAGTAGATATGATCAACATAGTGATGTTCACCATTGAAAACTACTCCATCTTACGTGATGATCGGACATGGTTTAGTTGATTTGGATCACGTAATCATTTAGATGACTAGAGGGATGTCTATCTAAGTGGGAGTTCTTAAGTAATATGATTAATTGAACTTTAATTTATCATGAACTTAGTCCTGGTAGTTTTTGCATATCTATGTTGTAGATCAATAGCTCGCGTATAGCTCCCCTGTTTTATTTTTGATATGTTCCTAGAGAAAACTATGTTGAAAGATGATAATAGCAATGATGCGGACTAGGTCCGTGATCTGAGGATTATCCTCATTGCTGCACAGAAGAATTATGTCCTTGATGCACCACTAGGTGATGGACCTATTTCAAGAGCAGATGCAGACGTTATGAATGTTTGGCAAAGCTCGGTATGATGAGTACTTGATAGTTTAGTTGTAGCGCCCCGAGACCGATGTGCCAGTTGTCGTCCAGTTATTCGTCATCGTTGCCATGTCATTTTGCTTGCGTGTTGCATCTTATCATGTCATCATGTGCATTGCATCATCATGTTTTCAAAACTTGCATCAGTCCTGATCTCCTCGTTCCGTCTGTTGTCCGTTCTGAGCCCAGACACACTTGCACGCGCCCGCGGCATGTCTGAGATATTATTTTATAAGTGGCCGAAAATGTTCTCGGAATGGGTTGAAAGTTGGCATGCGGTGTTGTTATGTTGCCAGTAGGCCGCCTGCCAAATTTTATCGCATTCGGAGCTCGTTTGATAGCCCAACCGTTAAACTATAGCGGCATTATAGCCGGTCTAACGTCGGACGTTTTCGGTCTCCGGAAACAGTCGCTGGGCCTCCCTCTCTCCTCTTTCTCTCAGCTCGAGACCATCTACACCGCTCACTACCTACCGCCAGGTCCAGCCTAACCTCTCTCATCAGCCCGCACCCCCCCTCGCGTGCGTCCGAAAATTGTCCCGGACCCGACCCGAGCAGTCGTCACCGTCGTGTCCGGATCATCCCCAAATGTCTACAAAACGTCTCCGTTTCTTTATTTGGGCCCCCTAACCTATTTATTAGCGACCGTCCAATTACAATCGGAGGGACCAAATACCCCTAACCAAAATTCTCGTTGCTATATAAATAGATGGAACCCTAGTCCTATCCCATCGATCCATCTAATCCTTCCGCCGTCGCCACCCATGTTCCTCGGGAGCTTGTCCCGTCGCCAACCAAATCCCCCTCGGGATCCATTCCCCACCAACCATCGCTCGCCACCAACTCCTCCTTGCCTCGATCCAGACCACAAGAGAGGAGCTCCTCCTCTGTTTTCTTCTTGAGGCCGCAACAACAACGCAGCTCCCGAGCGCCTCCTCCTCACCTCGTTCCCCCCCCCCTCGGCTGCCGGCGACCACGTCCATGACCAGGTCGCCCCTCTCCCTGCTCTCCCACTCTCCGTTTCCTTCACTGGCTTCTCTCCTCTCTACCTCACCCCTCGTTCTCTCCCTGTACCAGGTACAGGAGTTCACCTGCAACCCCGCCAGCGTCAAGGAGAAGCTCCGTTGCCGGAGCGCTGCCGCCGGTGGCCACCTCCATCAGGGATGCCATGGACGCCCGCTCTGCAGGAGCTTCGTCCGTTCCTCTGCCTTGCTGCAGTCGCCCTCCTCTGCGACGAGCTCCACGCGCCGCCGTGTTTCTTCTGCAAGGCCAGCTCCACCGAGCCGAAGAACATCCTCGCGCCGCTGGAGCTCCATCCCCGCACCCAGACCCGCCAGATCCCGCCGTCCCAGCACCTCCTTGCCGTCCCCTTGCCTGAAGTCGCCGCGCCATGGCCCTCTGCCTCGCCTCTTTCCTTTCGAAGGAGGTAGACGACGCGTCCGGCCGGCTTCATTGACCCGGCCTTGTTCGGCCTCCCGTGCCAGATCGCTCGGCCTGCATACATCCGGGTGGGCCTCAGCCTGCTGCGTCCTGCATTGGCCTCTTCCACCGACCTGGGCCATAGCCCATGGTGAGCAATCCCCCTCCCAGTGCCTGTTCCTGTTAGGCCCGCGACTGGATTCGGCCCAGCGTGTTTTTATTTCCCTGTTGCGATTTTAGCTTTTTATCCTAAGACTGCAGTTTTTGCAGAAAAACCCTTCCTCAACATGCATATAATAACTCACAAACGATGCATCATACTAAAACAATTTATATATGAAATATGCTTAGATTTGCATCTAGCTTCATAATATGTCATTTTCATCCATGTTTAAAATGTTTAAAATGTTGTTTGATTAATTTTTGCTCTATGTCATGTTAAAATGATTTAATTCATAACTTTTCAACCGTAGCTCCAAATCTAACAAACTTTATATGTATTTGGGGTAGAAAAATGCCTAGTTTAACGTGGCGACCTTACTTTGCATGTTTAACAACTTTAAAATATGGTTTAGGGAAGAACAGGACCAAACCTAATATATGCACATGGGGATTTACCGGAATTGTTGTTCGCTGCTTCCAGCCTCATTTAAACTTGACTAGATAGGTAGTTTACTTTGCTTCACCTCTTGCCATGCTAGCAACATTTAACATTGTTGGGTACATAAACGAGATTCGAACTAAATAATTGATGTGGTGTTCCGTCAATATGCAACTCGTTGCATATTGAGCTCCACTTAACTTGTAGTGTTGTTTGTGCATTTTGCCATGCCATGTTTCTTTAAACCGGACATGCATCATACTTGTTTGCGCATCGTGCCATGATTATGTGGTGGTTGTTTACTATGTTGTTTGCTTTCTTTCCGGTGTACTTCGTCTCGGTAATCCGGTAACGTCGTGTTGTGAGGATTCGTTCGACTACGTCTGTGTGTCTTCTTCATGGACTCATTCTTCTTCCTTGCGGGATTTCAGGCAAGATGACCATACCCTCGAAATCACTTCTATCTTTGCTTGCTAGATGCTCGCTCTTTTGCTATGCCTATGCTGCGATACCTACCACTTGCTTATCATGCCACCTATATTGTTGAACCAAGCCTCTAACCCACCTTGTCCTAGCAAACCGTTGATTGGCTATGTTACCGCTTTGCTCAGCCCCTCGTATAGCGTTGTTAGTTGCAGGCGAAGATTGAAGTTTTGTTCCTTGTTGGAACATGGAGATCGTTCCTTGTTGGAACATGTTTACTTGTTGGGATATCACAATATATCTTATTTAATTAATGCATCTATATACTTGGTAAAGGGTGGAAGGCTCGACCTTATGCCTGGTGTTTTGTTCCACTCTTGCCGCCCTAGTTTCCGTCATATCGGTGTTATGTTCCCGGATTTTGCGTTCCTTACATGGTTGGGTGATAATGGGAACCCCTTGACAGTTCGCCTTAAGTAAAGCTCTTCCAGCAATGCCCAACATTGGTTTTACCATTCGCCACCTAGCCTTTTTCCCTTGGGTTTCGTGGACTCAAGGGTCATCATTATTTTAACCCCCCCCCCCCGGGCCAGTGCTCCTCTGAGTGTTGGTCCGACCGAGTAGACTGCGGGGCCACCTCGAGGCAACTTGAGGGTTGGTTTTACTCATAGGATGTCTCATCTGAGTGTGCCCTGAGAAAGAGATATGTGCAGCTCCTATCAGGATTTGTCGGCACATTCGGGCGGTGTTGCTGGTTTAGTTTTACCCTGTCGAAATGTCTTGTTGTACCGGGATACCGAGTCTGATCGAAATGTCTCGGGAGGAGGTCTATTCCTTCGTTGACCGTGAGAGCTTATGATGGGCTAAGTTGGGACACCCCTGCAGGGATTTGAACTTTCGAAAGCCGTGCCCGCGGTTATGGGCAGATGGGAATTTGTTAATGTCCGGTTGTAGATAACTTGAACCTTAACTTAATTAAAATGAGTCAACTGCGTGTGTAACCGTGATGGTCTCTTCTCGGCGGAGTCCGGGAAGTGAACATGGTGTTGGACTTATGCTTGACGTAGGTTGTTATAGTATCACTTCTTGATCATAGTTTACCGACCGTGCCTTGCCTTCTCTTCTCGCTCTCTTTTACGTATGTTAGCCACCATATATGCTAGTCGCTTGCTGCAGCTCCACCTTATACCTTTTACCTTACCCATAAGCTTAAATAGTCTTGATCGCGAGGGTGCGAGATTGCTGAGTCCCCGTGGCTCACAGATACTTCCAAAACCAGCTTGCAGGTGCCGTTGACCGTGCAGATGACGCAACCAAGCTCAAGGAGGAGCCCGATGAAGATCGTGTTGGTTATGTTGTTCCCGTTTCCAGTTGATCAGTAGTGGAGCCCAGTTGGGGTCGATCGGGGACCTTTGCCGCATTTGGGGTTCTTCTTTTATTTTGGCTCCGTAGTAGGGCCTTGATTGTATTTGGATGATGTAATGCTTTATTCATGTAATATTGTGAAGTGGTGATTGTAAGCCAGCTATGTATCTCTTTCCCTTATGTATTACATGGGTTGTGTGAAGATTACCTCACTTGCGACATTGCTTTCAATGCGGTTATGCCTCTAAGTCGTGCTTCGACACGTGGGAGATATAGCCGCATCGAGGGTGTTACATTAGTGCACCATGCTTTACGTCTTAGAACCGGGACTTCAAAAATGTTTTGAAATGTCATGAAACATATAAGATGTTCTAAGAGTTGAAATTGGTATTTCATACTCATGCCCGTGTCGAGAGGTATGAGACCTCTGACAGTACTTTGCCTACAAGATGGAGGAGAATAGCTCAACTAGTGAGCATGTGCTCAGATTGTCTGGGTACTACAATTGCTTGAATCAAGTGGGAGTTAATCTTCCATATAAGATAGTAATTGACAAAAGTTCTCTAGTCACTATCACCAAGTTATTAGAACTTAGTGATGAACTATAATATGCAACGTATGACGAAAGTAATTCCCAAACCCTTTGCGATGGTGAAATCGGCGAAGGTAGAAATCAAGAAATAGCATCAAGTGGTGATGGTTAACAAGACCAATAGTTTCAAGAAAAGGGCAAAGGGAAAGAAAGGGAACTTCAAGAAGAATGGCAAACAAGTTGCAACTCCCATGAAGAAGCCCAAAGCTAGACCTAAGCCTGAAACTGAGTGCTTCTACTACAAAGGAAATGGTCAGTGGAAGTGGAACTGCCCTAGATACTTGGCGGATAAGAAGGATGGCAAAGTGAACAAAGGTATATTTGATATACATGTTATTGATGTGTAGCGACCCGACCTCAGACGGTCAAGTCTCTGTGCTTAATTGTCATCCCTGGATCGATATGCTGACACACACAGTAGTCGAGGATTTATAACAGATTTAATCACATGTATAAAGTAACGTAAATACTATTACCTCAGTCCAAATAGCGGAAGTAACAACAAGGTTGTGGATTCCCATCAACACCAACGACAAAGTTGAGTGTAGAAATCGTAACCCTAATGTATCACTTACTCGTTGTAAGAATCCTGGAACATGAGACATTGCAGACACAAAGGGTCAGTACATTGAATGTACTGGCAAATTCACACCATAGGATAATGTTGAATAATTGCTATCACTACATGCATATTTGGCTGGTGGAAAAACTATATGGTTATCATGTTTTTGCGAAAAGCCAATTTTTCCCTACAACAAAGGAATATATCTTATTTACTACAAAGTTTGTTGAAAACATTGAGAATGGTAACCCCATCTCAATCCCAATTAAAATAATCATTAAACCAACCAGTTAATTAAATAAAGTGATGAGATCAACAGGATATTTCAAGAACCAGATACTCAAGATGTCCATAACCGGGGACACGACTAGTCATGATTAGTTTGTACACTCTGCAGAGGTTTGCACACTTTTCCCCACAAGACTCGATCTCCTCTGTTGGATTTCTCGCACTACATGATGTTTGAGAAACGGATGACCGTGACACAGTCTTTCCGAAGAGGTCCCCTTAACCGATAGATAGGCCGATACACCTACAACCCCCTACATTTTCTAGCCCATCATGGAAAGGTTTCCCATAACTTACTCAACTATGCCAGAGCCCATAATGGCTTGTGGCTGCACACGGAAGTTTCTAACATGAATAATCTTATGATCCCTTTGAGCCTGGGTGGCAAACCATAGGATGATCAGCCGCTAACCCCGGGATCTCCTAGGACAACACTTGTAAATCCCTAGGTGTTTGGGCAAGTCCACTGGTATATCCCCAAGGTGCCCCAACCAATCCACCCAGATGTGTATTGAAGTAGCCACCTTAACTTAAACCTTAGTTAACAATAATCTCTCACATCTTTCATGAATTCTCTCAAACCAATCCACGTCTACGAGCATGGCATAGCAGTATGAGCATAACGTAAAAGTAACTCCCAAGTTTTGAATGCAGGACAATAGGTTCCTACCTCATCAACTACTTCCCAATACCCACATGTTATCAATCCTACTCATGCAATGTTTGAGGGTTGAAACTAATGCATAAAAACTAGGTAATGAAAAATATGATCAAAGTGTGAACTTGCCTCGTACTGTTGATGAAGATGATTCACACTCATAACTCCTGATAGTTTTACTCGTCACACTCTAGTCAATCTATCGTAAGTAAGCAATAGTAACCACACATAAGCGATCATGCAAAAGAACCAAAGAAAAGATCTCGGAAAACTTCGAAAACAAGCAATTAACTCTTTTAACAGAAAACAATTTCTAACAGTACCAAAATTACGTGAATTTGGCCTTATCAGAAACTTTAGGTCAAGAGCTTCAATTTGCAAAAAGAATCAACTCAAACGGAGTTATAAAACTCGAGTTATGAACAAAAGAAGTTTGAATTCAAATCTGTTTGAAAATCAAATTTTAGACTTTCAAAAATATGTTCAAGTTGATTAATTGGATATAGGAGATCATAACAAAGAAGTGGGTGTTGGTTTCGTTGGATTTGGACAAGCGAGTAAAAAGTTGCGCTAGTTTGAAAAGCAGGGGCTAAACTGTAAATAAAACATCTACAAAGAAGTCCCTGACTAAAACTAATAGAAAAAGAAAAATACTAAAAAACGAATGTTCGCTACAGTGGCTTACGAGATGAAAACCGTTTGCTACAAATCCTAAACTAGCGAACGTCCACTAATTAACCTAACTAATAAATAAAACTGGCTAAAAGAAAACCGAAGAAAACCTAAAAAAGAATAAACCGGACTCGGACGGTTTATTACCGGTTCGGGCGGTTTTCATTGAAAATCAGTGGTGGATCGGTTCGAGCGGCAGCGGCAGATTGGCAGCAGCGGCTCCGGCGATGGCGAGGCAGGGCGAGGCGGCGCGGGATGCGGCGCGGGATGCGGCGGCTCCGGTGGTGGTGCAGCGGCGCAGGTGCGGGGGCGACGCGGTGCTAGCGGCGCGGTGGCAGGCGGAAATGCGGCGGGGGCGCGAGGCGAGGGGAGGCGGCGGCGCTGCGAGGGAGGAGAGAGAGGCGGGGCCTGGGGGTGAAGTATATATAGTGGGAGAGGCGGTCAACTACGGGAGGCATACCCGGATCGGAGTTCGACGGCGGCAGCGACGTACAGGAGTAGGTCTCCTGCGAGAGGTCGATGACGGCGCGACGCGGGCTGGGCCGCGGCCTGTTCGGCCGGCCCAGTTCGGCGGCGGAGAAAGATTTTTTTAAAGGCAAGTGAATAAAACAAAAAAGAAAATAAAAACTAAGTAAAATATAGGCATATAATATATCGAAATTTTCAGAAAAAGATTTTCTACAACATGAACATTTTTCTAGCTTCAAATAAAATCTACAAAAATTCAAATAAATCAAACAGTGCTACTCCTCTAATAAAATCCAAATAAAAATCATTTTAAAAATACCAAAACAATTTCAAACCCATTTTTCTCCAATTTTCTAATGTAGGGAATCATTTTACCCTTATTTCCATATATTTTATTTTTTGGAGAAAAATAATTTGAATAAGCACCAAAATAACTCCAAATTGAAAATGATTTCTAAGGGGCGTTAAATTTGGTTTCTTTGAAACTTCCAACTCATATTTCATATAATTTGAAGAAGTCATTTTATCTTCTCTCATGAAAATCATTGAGTTGCATAAAGTTTCTGAGTTGAAAAATATATTTCCAAATAAAATTCAAATATTTTCAAAAACCCTTTTCATTTATTTAAATGGAAGAAGTCATGTCATCTTCTCTCTAGGGTTTTTTATTTGAAAAGAATTTGAATTCACGGAGATCATAAACGCAAAATGAAAGTTTGGGAAATTCCTTTTATTCCCTCTCATTTAACTTTCAAAAAGTTTCGAATTTCACTCAATTTCACACAATCAATCAAAACTATTTATTTAATATAACATTTCAAAATTTAGAATTTTGGGATGTTACAAACCTACCACCCTTAAAATGAATCTCGTCCTTGAGATTCGGAGAGGCTAGAAAGAAATAGGTTAGGTTTGGGATCTTCTCAAAATCCATCAATTCACACAGGGGTCTCGAGTGCTACCACCTTTAGAAGCATTGTTACGGTTCCAACAAAACTTATATACTCCATCCTTATTGTTGGCAGTGTCGGTCTTCTTAGATCTTCAGGATAATTCCTTCTCTGGCTCTTCCGGTAGTGGCATAACCTTTTCCTCAATTCTTCTGTCCTTTTATCTTTGGTACGGTCCTCCTGTGACTGGGTCTTCTTAGCTGACGGGTCTGGCGCTAATACTAAACAACTATCGATATCTCATGGTGGTCATCAAACAATTTGACTGGGTCCCTACAGAAAATGGGTCTGGGCTTAAACCTCATCGTATGACCTACGGGTGGCAAAAGCTGCCTTGTAAAAGGGAAAATTGGCATACCATTCTAAGGTTCAAACAAGGTTTTGATCATCGTCGCTCTACTATGGGTAAGTCACTCAAATTCACCATCCCATATAGCAAGGTGAATAATAAGAGTAAGTCGGTATGGTGATCAATCCATCCCGCACCCAAATCATTACTTTGTATATGGTTTACCGAATCTCGCATTCTAACACTCGGTTATCCTCACAAGCATTGCAGAATTTCTCTTGTTGACGAACTCTTCGGATAAATCCATTGATTCTGCAAGCCAAACCAAACATATATCATTCCTTCACAACTCTCAGGTTTTGCGTTACTCCTATAAGATCGTCTGTTGATGAAGCCGTAACTTCTTCCAGGGTTTTTCCTTCAGCAAGAGTGTGCTTGCTTCTTGGCAGGTCCTGGGGCCTATGGTTTATGGCCCATCTCATCACTTGCAAACCTTAAACTCATCATCGGGCAACTGTTCATTATTCCAACATCCAGCTTCCTAGCATTCTTAGTTCCATCCAATTTTTTACTGCCTCTCTTCCTTCTATTCGTACCAAACTAAGCCGTGATTACTCAGACTCATCATGAGTTACAACTGCTCCATTTACCAACATTATACCTCATTTATATTCCAATAGTACTCCATCCCTTCATACTCTTGGGATATCCCACATATTGAGATAAAACTCATCCTTATTTTGTCCAAAGTCCACTCCGTGGAATATCATTATCCTTTCCAAGGGTCAAGGGTCTTCACAGTTACTACCACCCTTGAAATGCACAAACTCATCCATAGACCATATTTCTCATATCCTCGAAAATGGTCAAAATCTTTCTTCATAAAGTAACAATTCATAAAAATCCAAATCAGTACCAATGGTGCTAACTTTATTGATTCTCCAATGATTACAATCTCTTGCTTTTCCATTACATGCCTCAACTCATCGCCTCAATATAAAGGAAAATGTTCTCACTACTACTATATACTTCTCACAAACACAACTAATTATCACAAGTCTCTTTCTCCTTGGGACAATCTCTAGCAAAGTGCCCTACTTCATTACAATGGAAACATATTACTTCTAACAAGTCTCGAGGTTTCCTTTTTGGGCAACCGCTGAAGTAGTGCCCTGACTTCTTGCACCTAAAACATGTGATATGACTCAGATCCTTCTTTGTAGAAATTTGGTTGTTCCTAGAATCCAATCTATTTCTTTTCCTGGACTTTTCTGTGCCAATTAGGGCTTCTATTTCCTGTGGGTCATACTCTACTTCCACTGTCGGGAATTCTACTAGGTCCCCATTCAGACAATTTTGGGAGATGTGTCCTTCTTCTCCACATGAATAGCATGACTTGGTGCAGGGTTTAATTGGTTCTTCTTTGGGTGTGTCCTTCACCTCTTCCCTCATCACAGGTTCTTCTAAAATTTCCATGAGGGCTCCTTTCATTACTTCTTTCTTCTGCTGGATGGTTCTTTGTACCATGGGGTAAATGTGACACAGAGCAGGGTAGTGGGTAGTCCCTTCACACAAGAAACAAGTGATCTCCCTAGTTGGGCATTCTTTAGATGGGTGGCTTTCTTCACAATGAGGGCGTTCATCCTTGTGTTCTTTATGGGTGTGTCATATTTCTCCACAGAGCTTGCATGCACAAGGTTTCTTCATATCACTTCCATCAGGCTTCAACTTCTGGGACACAAGCCGAGATTTTAGCAGACTCAACTTAAATTCTTCCCAAGTGGTTACTTCTTGACATCCATTGATGGTTTCGTACATCCTCCACCAAGTAGCAGCACCTCTTTCAAAGCATCGAAGAGCATGATGGGTCATATCCTTTCCGGCTATAGTGTTATTCTTCATGTGATCCTCCATGTTCTGAATCCATCGGTCCATCTCCAATTGACTCATCAGTCCAGAAAATATAAGCTCATCTCCATTCATCCTCTATTGGGTCCATGTGTTTTGGGGTGAGACGAGAGAGATAGAGAGGGATACACACAATGCAAGCAATGGTTTTGAAAAGACTGATTTTATTGTGGCTGTCGAAAAAACAACAAACAAATGACAGCTCACAATTGTCGCATCTAACATAGGTATATAACAGGGGTTTGGTCTTCTAATGGTCAATAAATCTCAAAGTCATCAAACATCTTCACATCTTGTTCATGTCTCTGATAGCTACTTCCGATCGTGCTTGTCCTTCTCAAGTTCTTTTGCCAGATCATCTCTGTCGACGCGAAGTCTCTCATGTTGTCCTTCAATATTCTAGAGTTGTGTTCCAAACTTCTGGGTTTCAACATCCTTGGCATGAACCGCGGTCCTACTGTCCTTCAGTTCCTGATGGTTCTCCGGTATCTTGAGGTTTTGCTCCTCCAGCTTGGCTATTCTCAGCTTCTGGGTCCTCAGTTCTTCATGAAATACTTCCTTGTCAAATACGGCTTCCTGAAGGTCCATCTAAAATTCTTCATGTAATACTCCAGATCCTGGCGATACACCGGCTAAGGTTAAAACTACATCCTTTGCTGAAGGATGCCCCATCAGCCTTCTACCATCCAATCATTCCGAAGAAATGCATGTTTAACTCAGCATGGTGACCATAGTATCAGTGGCGATGACATCACGAATAACCGTGTTTCTGCTCTTGTCATTGCCATGAGCTATCTTCCATAATTGATATCTCCTGTCTTAGGGTTTTCTTGACAAAAACTTCGAGTTTTGAACTCTCCATGTTCTGGTCTTTCTCCGACACACCTTGATCTAGGGTATTGACAGCTTCAATAGTTTGACAAGTTCCATAAGGGTAGCTTTCCTAGGTCATACAAATCTGGAAATTCTTCAGAGCCTTCAAATTCTCCTAGTCTTCAGAGTCTTCAACCATTGTAGTTTCCATTATTATAATGCACGGTAAGATCCTCTTCATTCCGGTGTGGTCTTAGTTGTCCGATATCTTGTACTTCTTGGAGTGTTCTCATCAGTCGAATGTTCATGTGGTCAAAAGGGGAAAGGGGTATAGTCTAGCTAAAAGGGAATATTTGAATAAGCTCGGAAGAGAAGGGAGGTAACAGATCTTTTTAAAAAGAAGTTATAGAGAAAAGCTTTCCTATGGGCTTGCCAGTTTGTAGGGGTCACGTCCTACAGTCAACATGTGCTTTGATACCATCTTTTAGCGACCCGACCTCAGACGGTCAAGTCTCTATGCTTAAGTGTCATCCCTGGATTGGTATGCTGACACACACAGTACTTGAGGTTTTATAACAGAGGTAAATCACATGTATAAAGTAACATAAATACTATTACCTCAATCCAAATAGCGGAAGTAACAACAAGGTTGTGGATTCCCATCAACACCAATGGAAAAGTTGACTGTAGAAATCATAACCCTAACGTATCACTTACTCGTCGTAAGAATCCTGCAACATGAGACGTTGCAGCCACAAAGGGTTAGTACATTGAATGTACTGGCAAATTCAGACCATAGGATAATGCTGAATAATAGCTATCACTACATGCATATTTGGCTAGTGGAAAAACTCTATGGATATCATGTTTTTGTGAAAAGCCAATTTTTCCCTACAACAAGGGAATATATTTTATTTACTATAAAGTTTGTTGAAAACATTGAGAATGGTAACCCCATCTCAATCCCAATTAAAATAATCATTAACCCAACTAGTTAATTAAATAAAGTGATGAGATCAATAGGATAATTCAAGAACCAGATACTCAAGATGTCCATAACTGGGGACACGGCTAATCATGATTAGTTTGTACACTCTGCAGAGGTTTGCGCACTTTTCCCCACAAGACTCGATCTCCTCCGTTGGATTTCTCGCACTACATGATGTTTGAGAAACGGATGACCGAGACACAGTCTTTCCGAAGAGGTCCCCTTAACTGATAGATAGGTCGGTACACCTACAATCCCCTACATATGCTAGCCCATCATGGAAAGGTTTCCCACAACTTACTCAACTATGCCAGAGCCCATAATGGCTTGTGGCTGCACACATAAGTTTCTAGCATGAATAATCTTATGATCCCTTTGAGCCTGGGTGGCAAACCATACGATGATCACATGGTAACCTCGAGATCTCCTAGGAAAACACTGGTAAATCCCGAGGTGTCCGGGCAAGTCCACTGGTATATCCCCAGGGTGCCCCAACCAATCCACCCAGATGTGTATTAAAGTAGCCACCTTAAGTTAAACCTTAGTTAACAATAATCTCTGACATCTTTCATGAATTCTCTCAAACCAATACATGTCTACGAGCATGGCATAGCAGTATGAGAATAACGTAAAAGTAACTCCCAAGGTTTGAATGCAGGACAATAGGTTCCTACCTCATAAACTACTTCCCAATACCCACATGTTATCAATCCTACTCATGCAATGTTTGAGGGTTGAAACTAATGCATAAAAACTGGGTAATGAAAAATATGATCAAAGTGTGAACTTGCCTCGTACTGTTGATGAAGATGATTCGCACTCATAACACCTGATATTTCTACTCGTCACACTCCGGTTAATCTATCATAAGCAAGCAATAGTAACCACACATAAGCAATCATGCAAAAGAATCGAAGAAAAGATCTTGGAAAACTTCGAAAACAAGCAATTAACTCTTGCAACATAAAACAATTTCTAATAGTACCAAAATTATGTGAATTTGGCCTTCTCAGAAAGGATAGGTCAAGAGCTTCAATTTGCAAAACGAATCAACTCAAACGGAGTTATAAAACTCGAGTTATGAACAAAAGAAGTTTGAGTTCAAATTTGTTTGAAAATCAAATTTTAGACTTTCAAAAATATGTTCAAGTTGATTAACTGGATAGAGGAGATCATAACGAAGAAGTGGGCGTTGGTTTCATTGGATTTGGACAAGCGAGTAAAAAGTTGCGCTAGTTTGAAAAGGATGGGCTAAACTGTAAATAAAACATCTACAAAGAAGTCCCTGACTAGAACTATCAGAAAAAGAAAAAGACTAAATAACGAACATTCGCTACAGTGGCTACAAATCCTAAACTAGCGAACGTCCACTAATGAACTTAAGTAATAAATAAAACCGGCTAAAAGAAAACCAAAGAAACCCTAAAAAAGAATAAACCGGACTTGGGCGGTTTATTACCGGTTTGGGCGGTTTTCATCAAAAACCGGTGGCGGATCAGTTCGAGCAGCAGCGGCGAGTGGCTCCGGCGACAGCGAAGCAGGGCAAGGTGGTGCGGGGCGACGTGGGCGGCGCGGGATGCGGCGGCTCCGGCGGTGCTGCGGCGGCGCAGGTGCGGGGGCAGCGGCTGCGCGGGGCGGCGCGGTGGCGGGCAAAAGTGCGGCGGCGGCGCGAGGCGAGGGGCGGTGGCGGCGCTGCGAGTGAGGAGAGAGAGGCGGGGCCCGGGGGTGAAGTATATATAGTGGGAGAGGCGGTGAACTTCAGGAGGCGTGCCCGGATCGGAGTCTAACGGCGGCGGCGACATACAGGAGCAGGTCTCCTGCGGGAGGTCGGCCATGGCGTGACGCGGGCTGGGCCACGGCCTGTTGGGCCGGCCCAGTTCGGCGGCGGAGAAAGATTTTTTTAAATGCAATTGAATAAAACAAAAAAGAAAATAAAAACTAAGTATAATATAGGCATATAATATATCAAAATTTTTAGAAAAAGATTTTCTACAACATGAACATTTCTAGCGTTAAATAAAATCTACAAAAATTCAAATAAATGAAACAATGCTACTGCTCTAATAAAATCCAAATAAAAATCATTTTAAAAATACCAAAATAATTTCAAACCCAACTTTCTAATGTAGGGAATCATTTTTCCCTAATTTCCATATATTTTATTTTTGGAGAAAAATAATTTGAATAAAAACCAAAATAACTCCAAATTGAAAATGATTTCAATGGGGCATTAAATTTGGTTTCTTTGAAACTTCCAACCCATATTTAATATAATTTGAAGAAGTCATTTTATCTTCTCTCATGAAAATCATTGAGTTGCATAAAGTTTCTGAGTTGAAAAAAATATTCCAAATGAAATTCAAATATTTTCAAAAACCCTTTTCATTTATTTAAATGGAAGAAGTCATGTCATCTTCTCTCTAGGCTTTCGTATTTGAAAAGAATTTGAATTCACGGAGATCGTAAATGCAAAATGAAAGTTTGGGAAAGTCCTTTTATTCCCTCTCATTTAACTTTCAAAAAGTTTCGAATTTCACTCAATTTCGCACAATCAATCATAACTATCTATTTAATATAACATTCCAAAATTTAGAATTTTGGGATGTTACATGATGTGTACTTTACTAGTGTTTATAGCAAACCCCTCGGTATTTGATACTAGTTCAGTTGCTAAGAGCAGTAACTCGAAATAGGAGTTGCAAAATAAACAGAGACTAGTTAAGGGCGAGGTGATGATGTGAGTTGGAAGTGATTCCAAGGTTGATAAGATCACCATCGCACACTCCCTTTACCTTCGGGATTAGTGTTGAACCTTATTTGGTGTTTGCGTTGAGCATAATATGATTGGATCATGTTTATTGCAATACGGTTATTCATTTAAATCAAAGAATAATTGTTATTCTGTTTACATGAATAATACCCCTCTGGATCAAGTTTGTGATGCCCCCGATTCAATCGTACACTAATCATACACGCAAACGTGTATGGTCAAGATCAGGGACTCACGGGAAGATATCACAACACAACTCTACAAATAAAATAAGTCATACAAACATCATATTACAAGCCAGGGGCCTCGAGGGCTCGAATATAAGAGCTCGATCATAGACGAGTCAACGGAAGCAACAATATCTGAGTACAGACATAAGTTAAACAAGTTTGCCTTAAGAAGGCTAGCACAAACTGAGATACAGATCGAAAGAGGCGCATGCCTCCTTCCTGGGATCCACCTAAACTACTCCTGGTCGTCGTCAGCGGGCTGCACGTAGTAGTTAGGCACCTCCCGAGTAGTAGTAGTCGTTGTTGACGGTGGCGTCTGGCTCCTGGGCTCCAACGTCTGGTTGCAACAATCGAGAATAGAAAGGGGGAAAAGGGGGAGCAAAGCAACCGTGAGTACTCATCCAAAGTACTCGCAAGCAAGGAGCTACACTACATATGTATGCATTGGTATCAAATGGAAAAGGCTATCATATGTGGACTGAACTGCAGAATGCCGGAATAAGAGGGGGATAGCTAGTACTTTCAAAGACTATGCTTCTGGTAACCTCCATCTTGCAGCAGGAGAAGAGAGTAGATGGTAAGTTCACCAACTAACATCGCATAGCATAACCCTAACTGATGATCCTCCCCTCGTCGCCCTGTGAGAGAGCGATCACCGGGTTGTATCTGGCACTTGGAAGGATGTGTTTTATTAAGTATCCGGTTCTAGTTGTCATAAGGTCAAGGTACAACTCCAAGTCGTCCTGTTACCGAAGATCACGACTATTCGAATAGATTAACTACCCTGCAGGGGTGCACCACATAACCCAACACGCTCGATCCCATTGGGCCGGACACACTTTTTTGGGTCATGCCCGGCCTCGGAAGATCAACACGTCGCAGCCCTACCTAGGCACAACAGAGAGGTCAGCACGCCGGTCTAAATCCTATGGCGCAGGGGTCCGGGCCCATCGCCCTTTGCACACCTGCATGTTGTGAACGCGGCCAGAAGCAGACCTAGCCTAGCAGGCGTTCCAGTCGAATCCAGCGCGCGCCGCTCAGTCGCTGATGTCACGAAGGCTTCGGCTGATACCACGACGTCGAGTGCCCATAAATGTCCCCGCGTAGATGGTTAGTGCGTATAGGCCAGTAGCTAGACTCAGATCAAATACCAAGATCTCATTAAACGTGTTATCTTGAAATAACCGCGAACGCCGACCAGGGCCAGGCCCACCTCTCTCCTAGGTGGTCTCAACCTACCCTGTCGCTTCGCTACAAAGATCCACTCAGAGGGCCGTCGGGACAAACGTCCTTTCGGACCCAATCCGTGGATCACTTGCGAGTACTCCTACGAGCCGACCCGTCTTTAGTCACCAACTGTATAGCATGTATTTATGTATAAGTATATACCCGTGATCACCTCCCGAGTGATCACGGCCCGATAGTATAGCATGGCAGACGGACAAGAAAGTATGGCCACTGATGATAAACTAGCATCCTATAGTAAGCATTAGGATTGCAGGTAAAGGTAACCACAGTTGTAGCAACAATGACAGGCTATGCATCAGGATAGGATTAACGAAAAGCAGTAACATGCTACACTACTCTAATGCAAGCATTATAGAGGAGAGTAGGCGATATCTGGTGATCAAGGGGGGGGGGCCTTGCCTGGTTGCTCTGGCAAGAAGGGGTCGTCATCATCGTAGTCGATCACAAGGGTACCGGCAGCGGTCTTGGGGTCTACCAAAAAAAGTAACGGAGGGGGAACACAATAAATAATAGAGTAATCAAACATAACATGACAAACGCGGTGCTAGAGGTGATCTAACACAGGGATAGGTGATACCGGCGAAGGGGGAAACATCTGGGAAAGTATTCCCGGTGTTTCGTGTTTTCGGACAGATGAACCGGAGGTGAAATGTTACAGGTTTGCTATGCTAGGGATGTGTGGCGGGCGAACGGACTGCATATCCGGATTCGTCTCGTCATTCTAAGAAACTTTCATGTACAACGTATTTTCATACGAGCTACAGATTATTTTATATGATTTATCAAAGTTTTATGCTTTTTTGAAATTTATTTTATTATTTAAACCGAACATTATCCAGAACAAGAAAGGTGATGTCAGCATGACATCATCATGATGTCAGCATGACATCACCATGATGTCAGCAGGTCAAACCCAGCTGACCAGAGTCAAATCTGGACTGTGGGTCCAGTGGGACCCACCTGCCATAGACTAACATGTTAATGAGGGTTTAGTTAAGTAGGTTTAATTAAGTTTAATTAATGGATTAGGTTAATTAAACACAATTAATTAAGTTAATTATTTTAATTAATTAATTAATTAATATTTGTATTAATTATTATTTTAATTCCTGTTTTACATATGTTTCTTTTAACCGTTCTAGGGTGTTCGCCTCACATGTCATTGGCCCTAGGGGCCCTAGTGGGTTCGGATTTGAGCGGGCGCGGGCGTAGAGCGCAGGCGCCCAGCCCGTTTGGGCTTTGGGCGATGCCCGGATGCAGGGGCACGGTGAGGCGGCAGGCGGGCGAGGTAGTAGGCAGAGGAAGGGGCCGGCGGCAGCGTGAGCGAAGGGCATGAAGCAGCAGCAGCAACGGTGGTTGCGGGTCGCGAGGAGCAGCAGTGAAGAGCGTGGCGCGGACGGGGCTGTGTAGAGCAGCAGCAGGAAGATCCGCGCGAGTGGCTCGGGCGGGAGGCCACGGGCACGACGAGCGCGTGCGCACGAGGCGGCAGCGGCTGTAGGCGGAAGGGCGCGACCAGTGTGGATGGGTTGCGGCCAGGGGAGAGTGAGGGTTGGCGTGGCGGCAGGGCTAGCAGGACGCGACCGTGGCGCTTGTGGCGTGCGCGGTCAGGGTGTGGCCTGGCCGGAGTGAGTATGACAGGAGCACAACGGAGCAGAGAAGGGGGAGAGGAAGTCGAGGCTCACCGAGCCCTTTAGTTGAGCGAGGTGGGCTCGGGGAGGAGTCGAGGTCGGTCGCCGGCGACGTGGCTACGGCGAGGTAGCGCCGGGCGGCGGTCGGTGTCGAGCGGTGACGGGGTAGAGGCGCGGTGTCGGGGCGGCCTTGGTCGATCCGGCCATGGAGCTAGACTGCGGGGATGAGGAGGCATCATCGACGACGGTGGGGCGTGGCGACGTGGGTCCGGCGGCGGTGGCTGGTCGATCCCCCAGATCCAATCGGGGGCAGAGGGGAGAGGTGGATCGAGGGAGCAGGGGAAGTGGGGCGACTGGTGGGTTAGGGTTTCGGTCGGGTACGGGGGGGGGGGGAATAGGCCATATAGGCCAGGGGTATTGGGGTGGGCCGACTGGCTGCTATGTGGGCCGAGAGGCCTAGGGAGAGGGCGGGTTTCTCTTTTGTTTTAGTTTAGTTATTATTCTTTTCTATTTTATTTCATTTCTTCTTTTTTGTTCTATTAACTTTCTGTTTTTATGAAATACCCAAGTTGTACCTAAAATATTATTAATACCTATGCCACTACCACAATTATCCTGGCACCTAATATAAAATAGTTTGTAATTGTTTATTATTTAATAATCATTTAACTAATTGTTTTTGCTACTATTTTATTCATTTTGAGTATTTACATATTTTATACAAGTGTGGTTTCTCCACCTTTATTATTTAGAATTTATCTGTGAACATTTTAGTTTTAATGTTTCAAAACTTTTGATGTTTGTCTATATTTTAAATTAGAATTTGAATCGTTTTTGAACCATCGAAAGATTAACAACAGTAACTGAGGTGATGTGGCATCATTAGCATGGAGTTACTGTAGCTTAATTATCCGAGCGTCACAATTCTCCTCCACTACAAGAAATCTCGTCCCGAGATTCAAGAGGGGAGTAAGGGGGAGAATAGGTTATGAAATTCTAACGATTTTTCTTGGTCTTGGCTGCTCTTCTCAAAGAAGTTAATCCCTTTCGTTGATGCCTTCAATTCTTTATTCCAATGCATCATGATGAAGTTGTCGTCCTTTCTTCGGGAACTCCATCATACTTACGAAAGAATAAGGGGGGGGGGTATTCCGGGAGAACGGACCTCTGCAAGGTTGACTATCTGGTAGCTCACATCGAGGAAGGTGGCGGAAAGTAACTCTCGAACTGAAACTTTAAGAAAATATCGAGAGTAAAGTAAGGAGGTACCACGAGAAGTCTCAAGCAGGTAGGCAATCGTTTGAGGGCCTAATTAGAAGGTGAAAGGGGCTCGGAGCAATGGGCATAAGTATTGTTTCGGATACCAGAATTGGTGATCTCTCAGAAGGTGGCTCGTGAATTACATACGAGGCCACGCGCGAGGAACAACCTTGGAAATAAGGGGTGTACAGGAGAGTCAGGTTTCGATCCTATGGACCTGTGGGTTATGGGCCCACCATGTGTGTTAAAAGTAGGAAGGGCGGTGACGTATTGCTTGATCATGTAAGCAAGGCATGTCAGAGGATAGTCTATCGGTTATGTTGGCAACAACATCGGTACCAAGGGCGAGGGACGAAGAGAACCATTTTCCTGCTCATTGAACGAGGCAGACCAATAGGCAAAGTTCTCCTCCATCGGTGGCTACCGGAATGTCATCAACAATAGTAACAGGGTCTTGCTGACAGAATTGTACACCGAGATGTTTGCACAAGTAGGGAATTATTACTGCTTATATCATATAGATCATAGAAAGGGTTTAAACAAACCAATGGAAAGGGAAAAATGTCTATCAGATTTAATCAGAACAATGGAAAGAAAAATGTGTTTGACACATATACCAGGGGTATTGTTGGAAATATGCCCTAGAGGCAATAATAAAAGTATTATTATATTTCATTGTTCATGATAATTGTCTTTTATTCATGCTATAACTGTATTATCTGGAAATCGTAATACACGTGTGAATACTTAGACCACACTATGTCCCTGGTAAGCCTCTAGTTGACCAGCTCGTTGTGATCAACAGATAGTCATGGTTTCCTGACTATGGACATTGGATGTCATTGATAACGGGATCACATCATTAGGAGAATGATGTGATGGACAAGACCCAATCCTAAGCATAGCATAAAAGATCGTGTAGTTCGTTTTGCTAGAGCTTTGCAAGTGTCAAGTATCTCTTCCTTCGACCATGAGATCGTGTAACTCCCGGATACCGTAAGAGTGCCTTGGGTGTATCAAACGTCACAACGTAACTGGGTGACTATAAAGGTGCATTACAGGTATCTCCGAAAGTAGCTGTTGGGTTGACACGGATCGAGACTGGGATTTGTCACTCCGTATGACGGAGAGGTATCTCTGGGCCCACTCGGTAATGCATCATCATATTGAGCTCAATGTGACCAAGGTGTTGGACACGGGATCATGCATTACGGTACGAGTAAAGTGACTTGCCGGTAACGAGACTGAACAAGGTATTGGGATACCGACGATCGAGTCTCGGGCAAGTAACGTACCGATTGACAAAGGGAATTGCATACAGGGTTTGATCGAATCCTCGACATCGTGGTTCATCCGATGACAACATCGAGGAGCATGTGGGAGCCATCATGGGTATCCAGATCCCGCTGATGGTTATTGACTGAGAGCGTCTCAGTCATGTCTGCATGTCTCCCGAACCCGTAGGGTCTACACACTTAAGGTTCGGTGACGCTAGGGTTATGAAGATATGTATATGCAGAAACCCGAATGTTGTTCGGAGTCCCGGATGAGATCCCGGACGTCACGAGGAGTTCCGGAATGGTCCGGAGGTAAAGAATTATATATAGGAAGTGCTATTTCAGGCATCGGGACAAGTTTCGGGGTTATCGGTATTGTACCGGGACCACCGGAAGGGTCCCGGGGGTCCACCGGGTGGGGCCACCTGTCCCGGGGGGCCACATGGGCTGTAGGGGGTGCGCCTTGGCCATCATGGGCCAAGGGCACCAGCCCCTATAGGCCCATGCGCCTAGGGTTTCCCCCTAGGAGGAGTCCTAGTGGTGGAAGGCACCCCTAGGTGCCTTGGGGGGGAGGGAAACCTCCCCTAGGCCGCCGCCCCCCCTAGTAGATCTCATCTACTAGGGCCGGCGCCCCCCTGGCACCCCTATATATAGTGGGGGAGAGGAGGGACTTCATACACCAGCCCCTGGCGCCTCCACCTCCCCCCGTTACGTCTCTCCCTCGTAGTCTCGGCGAAGCCCTGCTGCTGTGACGCCCTGCATCCACCACCACGCCGTCGTGCTGCTGGATCTTCATCAACCTCTCCTTCCCCCTTGCTGGATCAAGAAGGAGGAGACGTCTCCCGTCCCGTACGTGTGTTGAACGCGGAGGTGCCGTCCGTTCGGCGCTGGTCATCGGTGATTTGGATCACGTCGAGTACGACTACATCATCACCTTGCAAGCTTCCGCACGCGATCTACAAGTGGTATGTAGATGCAAACTCTCTCCCTAGACTCGTTGCTTAGATGAACTCATAGATGGATCTTGGTGAAACCGTAGGAAAAATTTTAATTTTCTGCAACGTTCCCCAACAGTGGTATCAGAGCTAGGTCTATGCGTAGTTCTCTTTGCACGAATAGAACACAACTTTGTTGTGGGCGTGGATTTTGTCATCTTACTTGCCTCTACTAGTCTTTTCTTGTTCAACGGTATTGTGGGATGAAGCGGCCCGGACCAACCTTACACGTACACTTACGTGAGACCGGTTCCACCGACTGACATGCACAAGTTGCATAAGGTGGCTGGCGGGTGTCTGTCTCTCCCACCTTAGTTGGAGCGGAATCGATGAACAGGGCCCTTATGAAGGGTAAATAGAAGTTGACAAAATCACGTTGTGGTGATTCGTAGGTAAGAAAACGTTCTTGCTAGAACCCAATTGCAGCCACGTAAAAGATGCAACAACAATTAGAGGACGTCTAACATGTTTTTGCAGCGATTGATCATGTGATGTGATATGGCCAGAAGTTGTGATGAATGATGAATTGTGATGTATGAGATCATGTTCTTTGTAATAGGATTCACGACTTGCATGTCGATGAGTATGACAACCGACAGGAGCCATAGGAGTTGTCTTTATTTTTTTGTATGACCTGCGTGTCATTGAATAACGTCATGTAAACTACTTTACTTTATTGCTAAACGTTAGTCATAGAAGTAGAAGTAGTCGTTGGCGTGACAACTTCATGAAGACACGATGATGGAGATCATGATGATGGAGATCATGGTGTCAAGCCGGTGACAAGATGATCATGGAGCCCCGAAGATGAAGATCAATGGAGCTATATGATATTGGCCATATCATGTCACAACTATATAATTGCATGTGATGTTTATTATGTATTATGCATCTTGTTTACTTAGGACGACGGTAGTAAATAAGATGATCCCTTATAAAATTTCAAGAAGTGTTCTCCCCTAACTGTGCACCGTTGCTACAGTTCGTCGTTTCTAAGCACCACGTGATGATCGGGTGTGATGGATTCTTACGTTCACATACAACGGGTGTAAGACAGTTTTACACAGCGAAAACACTTAGGGTTAACTTGACGAGCCTAGCATGTGCAGACATGGCCTCGGAACACGGAGACCGAAAGGTCGAACACGAGTCGTATGGAAGATACGATCAACATGAAAATGTTCACCGACGATGACTAGTCCATCTCACGTGATGATCGGACACGGGCTAGTCGACTCGGATCGTGTAACACTTAGATGACTAAAGGGATGTCTAATCTAAGTGGGAGTTCATAATTTGATTAGAACTTTATTATCATGAACTTAGTCTAAAACCTTTGCAAATATGTCTTGTAGATCAATGGCCAACGCTAATGTCAACATGAACTTCAACGCGTTCCTAGAGAAAACCAAGCTGAAATGATGGCAGCAACTATACGGACTGGGTCCGGAACCTGAGGATCATCCTCATAGCTGCCAGGAAACAATATGTCCTAGAAGGACCGCTAGGTGATGCTCCCGTCCCAGAGAACCAAGACATTATGAATGCTTGGCAGTCTCGCGCTGATGATTACTCCCTCGTTCAGTGCGGCATGCTTTACAGCTTAGAACCGGGGCTCCAAAAGCGTTTTGAGCATCACGGAGCATATGAGATGTTCGAAGAGCTGAAACTAGTTTTCCAAGCTCATGCCCGGGTCGAGAGATATGATGTCTCCGACAAGTTCTACAGTTGTAAGATGGAGGAAAACAGTTCTGTCAGTGAGCACATCCTGAAGATGTCTGGGTTGCACAACCGTATGACCCAGCTGAACATTAACCTCCCAGATGAGGCAGTCATTGACAGAATCCTCTAGTCGCTCCCACCAAGCTACAAGAGCTTTGTGATGAACTACAACATGCAGGGAATGGAGAAGACCATTCCTGAAGTGTTCTCGATGCCGAAGTCAGCAGAGGCTGAAATCAAGAAAGAACATCAAGTGTTGATGGTCAATAAGACCACTAAGTTCAAGAAGGGCAAGGGTAAGAAGAACTTCAAGAAAGAAGGCAAAGATGTTGCCGCGCCTGGTAAGCCAGTTACCGGGAAGAAGTCAAAGAATGGACCCAAGCCTGAGACTGAGTGCTTTTATTGCAAGGGGAAGGGTCACTGGAAGCGGAACTGCCCCAAATACTTAGCGGATAAGAAGGCCGGCAACACCAAAGGTATATTTGATATACATGTGATTGATGTGTACCTTACTAGTACTCGTAGTAACTCCTGGGTATTTGATACCGGTGCCGTTGCTCATATTTGTAACTCACAGCAGGAGCTACGGAATAAACGGAGACTGGCGAAGGACGAGGTGACGATGCGCGTTGGGAATGGTTCCAGAGTCGATGTGATCGCCGTCGGCACGCTGCCTCTACATTTACCTACGGGGTTAGTTTTGAACCTTAATAATTGTTATTTAGTGCCAAGTTTGAGCATGAACATTGTATCTGGATCTCGTTTAATACGAGATGGCTACTCATTTAAGTCTGAGAATAATGGTTGTTCGATTTATATGAGAGATATGTTTTATGGTCATGCTCCGATGGTCAATGGTTTATTCTTAATGAATCTCGAGCGTAATATTACACATGTTCATAGTGTAGATGCCAAAAGATTTAAAATTGATAACTATAGTCCCACATACTTGTGGCACTGCCGCCTTGGTCACATTGGTGTCAAGCGCATGAAGAAGCTCCATGCCGATGGACTTTTAGAGTCTCTTGATTATGAATCGTTTGACACGTGCGAACCATGCCTCTTGGGCAAAATGACCAAGACTCCGTTCTCCGGAACAATGGAGCGAGCAACCAACTTGTTGGAAATCATACATACCGATGTGTGCGGTCCAATGAGCGTTGAGGCTTGCGGAGGATATCGTTATGTTCTCACTCTCACAGATGACTTGAGTAGATATGGGTATGTCTACTTAATGAAACACAAGTCTGAGACCTTTGAAAAGTTCAAGGAATTTCAGAATGAGGTGGAGAATCAACGTGACCGAAAGATAAAATTCTTACGATCAGATCGTGGAGGAGAATACTTAAGTCACGAATTTGGTACACACTTAAAGAAATGTGGAATCGTTTCACAGCTCACGCCGCCTGGAACACCTCAGCGAAACGGTGTGTCCGAACATCGTAATCACACTCTATTGGATATGGTGCGGTCTATGATGTCTCTTACCGATTTACCGCTATCATTTTGGGGATACGCTCTAGAGACAGCTACATTCACTTTAAATAGGGCACCGTCTAAATCCGTTGAGACGACACCGTATGAATTATGGTTTGGAAAGAAACCTAAGCTGTCGTTTCTAAAAGTTTGGGGATGCGAAGCTTATGTCAAGAAACTTCAACCTGAAAAGCTCGAACCCAAGTCGGAAAAATGCGTATTCATAGGATACCCTAAGGAAACTGTAGGGTATACCTTCTACTTAAGATCCGAAGGCAAGATCTTTGTTGCCAAGAACGGATGCTTTCTGGAAGAAGAGTTTCTCTCGAAAGAAGTAAGTGGGAGGAAAGTAGAACTCGATGAAGTACTACCTCTTGAGCGGGATAGTGACGCAGCACAGGAAACCGTTCCTGTGATGCCCACACCAACTGAAGAGGAAAACCATGATAATGATCAAGGGACTTCGGATCGAGTTACTGCTGAACTTTGTAGGTCCACAAGGACACGTTCCGCACCAGAGTGGTACGGCAACCCTGTCCTAAATCATGTTGTTAGACAACAATGAACCTTCGAACTATGAAGAAGCAATGGCGGGCCCGGATTCCAACAAATGGCTTGAAGCCATGAAATCCGAGATAGAATCCATGTATGAAAACAAAGTATGGACTTTGACAGACTTGCCCGATGATCGGCGAGCGATAGAAAACAAATGGATCTTTAAGAAGAAGACGGACGCGGATGGTAATGTTACCATCTATAAAGCTCGACTTGTCGCTAAGGGTTATCGACAGGTTCAAGGGATTGACTACGACGAGACATTCTCTCCCGTAGCGAAGCTAAAGTCCGTCCGAATCATGTTAGCAATTGCCGCATACTATGATTATGAGATATGGCAGATGGACGTCAAAACAGCATTCCTTAACGGGCATCTTAAGGAAGAACTGTATATGATGCAGCCGGAAGGTTTTGTCGATCCTCGGAACGCTAACAAAGTATGCAAGCTCCAGCGATCCATTTATGGACTGGTGCAAGCATCTCGGAGTTGGAACATTCGCTTTGATGAGATGATCAAAGCGTTTGGGTTTATGCAGACTTATGGAGAAGCCTGCGTTTACAAGAAAGTGAGTGGGAGCTCTGTAGCATTTCTCATATTATATGTAGATGACATACTCCTGATGGGAAATAATATAGAATTTCTGGACAGCATTAAGGCCTACTTGAATAAGTGTTTTTCGATGAAGGACCTTGGAGAAGCTGCTTATATATTAGGCATCAAGATCTATAGAGATAGATCGAGACGCCTCATAGGTCTTTCACAAAGCACATACCTTGATAAGATTTTGAAGAGATTCAGAATGGATCAGTCCAAGAAGGGGTTCTTGCCTATGTTACAAGGTATGAGACTGAGCTCAGCTCAGTCACCGACCACGGCAAAAGATAAAGAAGAGATGAGTGTCATCCCCTATGCTTCAGCCATAGGATCTATTATGTATGCCATGCTGTGTACCAGACCCGATGTAAACCTTGCCGTAAGTTTGGTAGCAAGATACCAAAGTAATCCCGGCAAGGAACACTGGACAGCGGTCAAGAATATCCTGAAGTACCTGAAAAGGACAAAGGACATGTTTCTCGTTTATGGAGGAGACGAAAAGCTCGTCGTAAAGGGTTACGTCGACGCTAGCTTCGACTCAGATCTGGATGACTCTAAGTCACAAACCGGATACGTGTATATGTTGAATGGTGGAGCAGTAAGCTGGTGCAGCTGCAAGCAGAGTGTCGTGGCGGGATCTACATGTGAAGTGGAGTACATGGCAGCCTCGGAGGCAGCACATGAAGCGATTTGGGTGAAGGAGTTCATCACCGACCTAGGAGTCATACCCAATGCGTCGGGGCCGATCAAACTCTTCTGTGACAACACTGGAGCTATTGCCCTCACAAAGGAGCCCAGGTTTCACAAGAAGACCAGGCACATCAAGCGTCGTTTCAACTCCATCCGTGAAAATGTTCAAGATGGAGACATAGAGATTTGCAAAGTGCACACGGATCTGAATGTCGCAGATCCGCTGACTAAACCTCTCTCGCGTGCAAAACATGATCAACACCAGAACTCTATGGGTGTTTGATTCATCACAATGTAACTAGATTGGTGACTCTAGTGCAAGTGGGAGACTGTTGGAAATATGCCCTAGAGGCAATAATAAAAGTATTATTATATTTCATTGTTCATGATAATTGTCTTTTATTCATGCTATAACTGTATTATCTGGAAATCGTAATACACGTGTGAATACTTAGACCACACTATGTCCCTGGTAAGCCTCTAGTTGACCAGCTCGTTGTGATCAACAGATAGTCATGGTTTCCTGACTATGGACATTGGATGTCATTGATAACGGGATCACATCATTAGGAGAATGATGTGATGGACAAGACCCAATCCTAAGCATAGCATAAAAGATCGTGTAGTTCGTTTTGCTAGAGCTTTGCAAGTGTCAAGTATCTCTTCCTTCGACCATGAGATCGTGTAACTCCCGGATACCGTAAGAGTGCCTTGGGTGTATCAAACGTCACAACGTAACTGGGTGACTATAAAGGTGCATTACAGGTATCTCCGAAAGTAGCTGTTGGGTTGACACGGATCGAGACTGGGATTTGTCACTCCGTATGACGGAGAGGTATCTCTGGGCCCACTCGGTAATGCATCATCCTATTGAGCTCAATGTGACCAAGGTGTTGGACACGGGATCATGCATTACGGTACGAGTAAAGTGACTTGCCGGTAACGAGACTGAACAAGGTATTGGGATACCGACGATCGAGTCTCGGGCAAGTAACGTACCGATTGACAAAGGGAATTGCATACAGGGTTTGATCGAATCCTCGACATCGTGGTTCATCCGATGACAACATCGAGGAGCATGTGGGAGCCATCATGGGTATCCAGATCCCGCTGATGGTTATTGACTGAGAGCGTCTCGGTCATGTCTGCATGTCTCCCGAACCCGTAGGGTCTACACACTTAAGGTTCGGTGACGCTAGGGTTATGAAGATATGTATATGCAGAAACCCGAATGTTGTTCGGAGTCCCAGATGAGATCCCGGACGTCAGGAGGAGTTCCGGAATGGTCCGGAGGTAAAGAATTATATATAGGAAGTGCTATTTCAGGCATCGGGACAAGTTTCGGGGTTATCGGTATTGTACCGGGACCACCGGAAGGGTCCCGGGGGTCCACCGGGTGGGGCCACCTGTCCCGGGGGGCCACATGGGCTGTAGGGGGTGCGCCTTGGCCATCATGGGCCAAGGGCACCAGCCCCTATAGGCCCATGCGCCTAGGGTTTCCCCCTAGGAGGAGTCCTAGTGGTGGAAGGCACCCCTAGGTGCCTTGGGGGGGAGGGAAACCTCCCCTAGGCCGCCGCCCCCCTAGTAGATCTCATCTACTAGGGCCGGCGCCCCCCCTGGCACCCCTATATATAGTGGGGGAGAGGAGGGACTTCATACACCAGCCCCTGGCGCCTCCACCTCCCCCCGTTACGTCTCTCCCTCGTAGTCTCGGCGAAGCCCTGCTGCTGTGACGCCCTGCATCCACCACCACGCCGTCGTGCTGCTGGATCTTCATCAACCTCTCCTTCCCCCTTGCTGGATCAAGAAGGAGGAGACGTCTCCCGTCCCGTACATGTGTTGAACGCGGAGGTGCCGTCCGTTCGGCGCTGGTCATCGGTGATTTGGATCACGTCGAGTACGACTACATCATCACCTTGCAAGCTTCCGCACGCGATCTACAAGTGGTATGTAGTGCAAACTCTCTCCCTAGACTCGTTGCTTAGATGAACTCATAGATGGATCTTGGTGAAACCGTAGGAAAATTTTTAATTTTCTGCAACGTTCCCCAACAGGTATACCCTTCCCAAGGACAAGCAGAGCATGATATCCATGGTAGGATATAAAGTAGAAAACCCTTTAGGAAAAGGGAGAGAAATTTCATGACATTACCCATACAACAATGTTTGGATAATTGATCAAGAAACATTTAGCATTATGCTTCAAATGCTCTTATTGAAAATCGGATTACCACAGACATGCTTCGAGATAGCATTGACATGGCCTTCAAGAAAAGGCCAGACTCTGGATACAGGAAGGATCCATCAGGAACAACTTGTAGAATAAGTCTTGCAATTTCCTCATGGAGGAATGGATAACCTTGCTAATAAGGAAACTATAACAGCAGGTCATCCGGCCAGGTGTGCTGGCATGCCATCACCTTACCGGGTCATAAAAGACTAGTGTTATAACTCTTGGTAAAATGTTCCAACCATCATATCTGACCGAGATTCAGATCTGATCGGTGTTAGGATACCTCAGACTCAGGATGCCTGAGAAGAAAAGGTGCAAAACAAATTGACGAGACAATATTGTAAGATCCTCGGAAAATGAACTATGGAAGCGAGTTCTGAAACGAGAGTTCATCATTTAAACCAAGGAGAGGGTGGGGAGGTTGCTGATGGACTCAGCGACAACTAATCGAGATTTCCAAAAGATGGATTTCCACGGTTATGTAAACAAGGAGATAACATTTGTCAGATCAAATGATATGATGGTGTATGCTCGAAGAAAACATACACAATTAAACATTGGTTGAAAGGTGCACCCGAAATATGGGCTTAGGGAGCATGATCGAGGTTAGAATGGGGATTCAATAACCGATAGGCTAAGAATGAACTGTCGATCATTAACTTCGAAGGAATAGGGTTGTTAGAAGGGTAGAATCCAAACAGTGCCGTTCACTCGTTGGTATCCCGGTTAGAATCAACACAGGGACCAAGAAAGAATGGTGATGGTGAGAAGTATCAATATACCAAGAATTCTCAAGAGGTGGAGCAATTCTCACAACATCCTTGATATAAAAGGTGGTAATATACCAAGGTAAGGAAGAACAACTGCTGGTTAGCAAGGATCCCAAGGTATAACACAAAACACGAACAAGTTTGTGTTGAACAGAAGGCAATAAAGTGGTCGATGATAACACAAATCATCAAGGGCAAGGATGGTATTTCTCATCATTAATTTGATTGGTATCCTGGAAGGAGTTAAAATGTTGATGATGATCACAACAAATTTTGCTGAGAGGCCCCATGAGGATGCAATCGCTCGGCGATGACATCAAGCCAAGGGAATGGTGAAGCAAAAGGTTATTATAACCATAGATAAGATGCCATCTCAGAATTCAGAGTTGTCTCTCAAGACAAACAATATGATGGTGAAAGTTCGATGTAAGCTTAGAGCACTGTCAGGATTGTGTCCCGAGGATGAAGGACATAGGTAGAATGGTCAAGCAGTCAGCCTGGCGATGATGATGTGGTCAATCAGCTGGGAATGACACGACCGAGTACAAACTCGTATGCATTGAAGATTACTAAGAGTTGTTGAATCGCAGTGCGGACTCGATTCAGTTATCGATGACTTTGAGTGTTAAATTACTCAGAGCCCATGAAAAATTGGAATCAATGAGAATGTAGCACTTGATGAAGAACTCATAAGAAGTTATGCAGTTACGTGATAATCTTGAGATACCATGGGGTAATACTTGACGAAAAATCAAAGTAGAGGTTGGTCTGGGGTATTACTCCGCAGAAGACAAGTGCTTAAACTTGCACGAGAAATGGTATTTAAAGGAGAACATGGTCGGAACCACGATTGCAAAAGGCCAGATCCCAGATATAATATGAACTTATACCAAAGGAATAATTAATTAAGAGAAGCTTTAATGGTAAGATCTACATCGTGTCCATGGGCATGAACGCAAGGTTCAAGGTCGACTCCCACTTCTTCAATGCATAACCTTTCATACTGCTCTAGTTAAACATGATTTCAGTGTCAAAACCTACCTGGTGAATTACCAGAGGAGTATGACCCGTGAAAACTTTCGGGTTCACACAGATTAAGGAAGACATAGGTTCAACCCGTCAGGGTATCGTGGAATCATATACCATAAGCTTCAATCGTAAATGCCACCAGCTCGAAAACAGAGCATGGTTGAGAAAAACAGAGGATACAATTCACCAAAAGCATTATGTATCCGAGGAAAGGCTCACAAGGTTATTGAATATGAAGGACGCTGTCGGATAAAATCCATTAAAGGATCTGTCGGCCCTTAACAGAGCTGACGTGAGCATCGGCACACAACTAGAGGAAGTAACAATGCAAAGGCATTGGATTATGGAAACAACTGACTAATCCAGAGCTCAAATGCAAAGGAATTATGATTTTCAAATCAAGGGATCAGAAGCAATGTTCTGATTAGGGATGGATAAGTTGAATAGCCTTAGGGGTACAATCGACGGCAATTGGATTTGTTGAGAACCAGCTCATGTTTAAAATGACGTCTGAGCAGGAAATATAATTTAAAAGGATCAACTGATGATTGTGTGCATTCGCACTCATGTTGAATCAAAGGGATCAAAATGACGGTGCCTAAGGATACTAACGAATATTGCCAGACATATAGAAAGCATCCATCATGCAAGCAGACAAGTATTGCAGAGCAATAAGCGACTAAGGATTTTTGGAGGATCGAATAGTATTTCGATGACCATTGTGAAACACATGAACAACTGGGGGATGAGCGGATACTCGATAAGTGCGAGAATTATCCGTAGGTTGTATTCAGGTGACAAAGAATAGCAAGGCAGTAAGCTCAAAGGATTATCGAAACAACGACGAGTATTTCGGGGTATCTTGTAATAACAAGACCAACTGGGAATAAAAGTAAGAACGACAGGTGTAAGTATTTATCCATAGGGATTTTTCGGTGGTAGGGAATTGCAAAAGCAACAGGCACAAGGTCTCGAGAAAATATCGGAGAGTATTGTCAGAATCTTCTGTTGAAGCAGTCGATCATCCGTAATGAAAGGGTTCTCCAACAGGAAGTGGTAACGAGAACCTAGAGTTAGATGTTAGCAAAATCATTTAACCGGAATAGAAGAGAGATCAGAGTCCCAGAGTATAGATCGAGGAATAAAATATCCTAATAACACCCGATGGCGACGTGGGCCCAGGGGCCGCACATCCAAGTTAGTAAAACAATTTTCATCGACTAGACTCAACTTCGACCAAGGAGTCTGGAAGGGGGATTCCTACAGGCAGTCGGCTCTGATACCAACTTGTGACGCCCTCGATTCAATCGTACACTAATCATACATGCAAACATGTATGATCAAGATCAGGGACTCATGGGAAGATATCATAACACAACTCTACAAATAAAATAAGTCATACAAACATCATATTACAAGCCAGGGGCCTCGAGGGCTCGAATACAAGAGCTCGATCATAGACGAGTCAGCGGAAGCAACAATATCTGAGTAAAGACATAAGTTAAACAAGTTTGCGTTAAGAAGGCGAGCACAAACTGAGATACAGATCGAAAGAGGCACATGCCTCCTGCTTGGGATCCACCTAAACTACTCCTGGTCGTCGTCAGCGGGCTGCACGTAGTATTAGGCACCTCCCGAGTAGTAGTAGTCGTCATCGATGGTGGCGTCTGGCTCCTAGGCTCCAATGTCTGGTCGCAACAATCGAGAATAGAAAGCGGGAAAAGGGGGAGCAAAGCAACCGTGAGTACTCATCGAAAGTACTCGCAAGCAAGGAGCTACACTACATATGTATGCATTGGTATCAAATGGAAAAGGCTATCATATGTGGACTGAACTACAGAATGCTGAAATAAGAGGGGGATAGCTAGTCCTTTCGAAGACTACGCTTCTGGTAACCTCCATCTTGCAGCAGGAGAAGAGAGTAGATGGTAAGTTCACCAACTAACATCGCATAGCATAACCCTAACTGATGATCCTCCCCTCGTCGCCCTGTGAGAGAGCGATCACCGGGTTGTATCTGGCACTTGGAAGGGTGTGTTTTATTAAGTATCCTGTTCTAGTTGTCATAAGGTCAAGGTACAACTCCAAGTCGTCCTGTTACCGAAGATCACGGCTATTCGAATAGATTAACTTCCCTGCAGGGGTGCACCTGTGACGCCCGGATAATTAGGCTACAATAATCCCGCGTTAACGATGCCACGTCACCTCGGTTACTGTTGATAAACTCGAGTTAGTTCAAAAACGATTCAAATTAAAATTTAAAATATAGGCAAACAATAAAAGTTTTCAAATATTAAAATTTAAATGTTCGGAGTGAACCAAATAATACATAGGTAATTATGGTGGAGGAACCACACTCTTATAAAATGTGTAATTATTCTAAAATGAATAAAACAGTAGCAAAACCGATATTTAAATGCTTTTATAAATAAATAAAATACTAAACTAAATTGTTTTGGGATAAAACCTTTTGTGGCAGTGGTTTCATGGTATTACTAATTTAGGGATCATTTTAATATTAAGTAAAAAGTAAACTTAAAAGAAAGTAAAATAAAAACAAAAAGAAAATAAATAGAAAGAAAAGGAAACACAAAACCAGAAAAGAAAACTAACAAAAAAAGAGAGGAAGAAAGACCCCCCCCCCCCCACTGGACCCTTGGCCCAACTGGGCCGTGGCCCAGCCGGCCATCCCCTGGCCTATAGGCCACCCCACCCCCCTGCCCCGAAACCCTAACGCCCCCACTCCCCACGACCGCAACCACCTCCCCACTCCCTCGTCTCTCTCTCTCATCCGATCCAGATCGGATCGGGCCATCCCCGTCGCCCCGCCGCCGTTCACCATCGCCACCGCCGCCCAGCGCCCTCCTCCTCAACCCTCCTTCCCAGCGCCCCCCCCCCCCACGCTCGGCTGATTCTGGATCGGGGAGGGGGCCGATCCCACGTCGCCCTGCACCCCCGATCCCGTCGCCCGTCGCCGCGACGACCTCGCGTCCACGTCTTCCTCCCCGAGCCCCCACTGCCCGTGCCCTACTCCTCCCGATGTGAGCCACGCCTTACTCCCTTCCTCTCCCTCGCGCGCTCGCGCTCGTCTCCGCGGTCCCCGCCGAGCTCGCCCCCGGTTGACGCGCTCCGGCCGCGTCCGTTGCGCGCTCACCGCGCCGTGCCCGCGCACCGCACCTGCCGTGGCCCCCAGCCCCTGCCGCCTCCGATGCGACCACCGAATCCCCCCTGCACCGGCGACGCCGCTACACCCGCGGCCAACTCCGAGCACCCTCCACCCCGCGACCACCCCTGCCCGCTCGCGCCGTGGCCGTCGCCCCCGCGGCTGTGTCCGGTGCCCGCGCCCCTGGGTTCCCGCAGTCGCCGCAGCCCGACCTCGCCCCACGCCCCTTCCTGCCTCGCCGCCGGCGGCCGGGCTGGCCCCGTCGCGCCGCTGGTCTCGCCCGAGGCCAGCGCCCGGGTTGGCCCCTATCGGGCGCCCCTGCGCCCGTTACGAGTAGCGCCCATTCCGGTTTGGCCCCTGGGGCCTATGACAGATGGGCCCCATGCCCAAAATGTTTTAATAAAAAAAAGAGAGAAGAATTAAAAATAAAAATAAAAATAATTAATTAATTAATTAATTAAAGAATTAATTAAATTAAATTAATTAATCAGGATTAGATTAACCTAATTACTAGTTAACTTAATTAACCTCTAATTAGCCTAATCAGTCAATGACATGCGGGACCCACACATAGTTGACCCAGTCAACTGCACAGTTGACTGCTGACATCACCCTGATGTCATGCCTACGTCATCAGACACTATTCTGGATAATGTTGATTAAATTAAATAAATAAATCCTAAAAATGATTTAAATCTTTTAAAATTAATATAAAATAAACCGTAGCTCGGATGGAAAAACTTTGTACATGAAAGTTGCTCAGAACGAAGAGACGATTCCGGGTACGCAGTCCGTTCGTCCGCCACACACCCCTAACCTATCGAACTCGCAACTTTCCCCCTCCGGCTCCTCTGCCCGAAAACGCGAAACACCGGGAATACTTCCCGGATGTTTCCCCCCTTAACCGGTACCACCTCATACCACGTTAGGGCACACCTAGCACCGCTCATTGTCACGTCACGCATCGTCATGTTTATGTTTGCATTGTATTCATTGTTTCTTCCCCCTCTTATCTCCGGTAGACTACGAGACCGACGCTGATGCCACCGAGTACGACTACGTCACCGACGACCCCTCCTTGTCTGAGCAACCAGGCAAGCCCCCCCCTTTGATCACCAGATATCGCCTACTCTTCTCTATACTGCTTGCATTAGAGTAGTGTAGCATGTTACTGCTTTCCGTTAATCCTATTCTGATGCATAGCCTGTCATTGCTGCTACAGTCATTGATACCTTACCCGCAATCCTAAATGCTTAGTATAGGATGCTAGTGTTCCATCAGTGGCCCTACACTCTTGTCCATCTGCCATGCTATACTACTGGGCTGTGATCACTTCGGGAGGTGATCACGGGCATATACTATATACTTTACACTGTTACATTACCTGTGATACTGTTCGGAGTTGGGGGCTGAAGGGGTAGGTGGCTCCATCCCGGTAGAGGTGGGCCTGGGTTCCCGACGGCCCCCGACTGTTACTTGGTGGCGGAGCGACAGGGCAGGTTGAGACCACCTAGGAGACAGGTGGGCCTGGCCCTGTTCGGCGTTCGCGGAAACTTAACACGCTTAACGAGATCTTGGTATTTGATCTGAGTTGGCTACGAGCCTATACGCACTAACCATCTACGTGGGAGTAGTTATGGGTATCCCGACGTCGTGGTATCAGCCGAAACACTTCAGACGTCAGCGACGGAGCGGCGCGCACCGAATTGGACTGGAACGCCACTAGGCTAGGTCTGCTTTCGGCCGCCCTCGCAACGTGCAGGTGTGCTATGGGCGATGGGCCCAGACCCCTGTGCGCTTAGGTTTAGACCGGCGTGCTGGCCTCTCTGTTGTGCCTAGGTGGGGCTGCGACGTGTTGATCTTCCGCGGCCGGGCATGACCCAAGAAAGTGTGTCCGGCCAAATGGGATCGAGCGTGTTGGGCTATGTGGTGCACCCCTGCAGGGAAGTTAATCTATTCGAATAGCCGTGATCTTCGGTAACAGGACGACTTGGAGTTGTACCTTGACCTTATGACAACTAGAACCGGATACTTAATAAAACACACCCTTCCAAGTTCCACAGACAATCCGGTGATCGCTTTTCCGCAGGGCGACGAGGAGAGGATTGCCGGGTAGGATTATGCTACTTGGAGATGCTACTTGGAGATGCTATTTGGAGATGCTACTTGGAGATGCTACTTGGAGGACTTCAATCTACTCTCTTCTACTTGATGCAAGACGGAGGCTGCCAGAAGCGTAGTCTTCGACAGGATTAGCTATCCCCCTCTTATTCTGGCATTCTGCAGTTCAGTCCACTGATATGGCCTCCTTACACATATACCCATGTAGTGTAGTTCCTTGCTTGCGAGTACTTTGGATGAGTACTCACGGTTGCTTTCTCCCCCCTTTTTCCCCTTTTCCGTTCTTTCTGGTTATCGCAACCAGATGCTGGAGTCCAGGAGCCAGACGCCACCGTCGACGACAACCCCTACTACACCGGAGGTGCCCCTACTACGTGCAGCCCGCTGACGACGTCCAGGAGTAGTTAGGAGGATCCCAGGCAGGAGGCCTGCGCCTCTTTCGATCTGTATCCCAGTTTGTGCTAGCCTTCTTAAGGCAAACTTGTTTAACTTATGTCTGTACTCAGATATTGATGCTTCCGCTGACTCGTCTATGATCGAGCACTTGTATTCGAGCCCTCGAGGCCCCTGGCTTGTATTATGATGCTTGTATGACTTATTTATGTTTTTAGAGTTGTGTTGTGATATCTTCTCGTGAGTCCCTGATCTTGATCGTACACGTTTGCGTGCATGATTAGTGTACGATTGAATCGGGGGCGTCACAGCACCACATAACCCAACACGCTCGATCCCATTTGGCCAGACACACTTTTCTGGGTCATGCCCGGCCTCGGAAGATCAACACGTCGCAGCCCTACCTAGGCACAACAGAGAGGTCAGCACACCGGTCTAAATCCTATGGCGCAGGGGTCTGGGCCCATCGCCCTTTGCACACCTGCACATTGCGAACGCGGCCGGAAGCAGACGTAGCCTAGCAGGTGTTCCAGTCCAATCCGGCGCGCGTCGCTCAATCGCTGACGTCACGAAGGCTTCAGCTGATACCACGACGTCGAGTGCCCATAACTGTCCCCGCGTAGATGGTTAGTGCGTATAGGCCAGTAGCTAGACTCAGATCAAATACCAAGATCTTGTTAAACGTGTTATCTTGAAATAACTGCGAACGCTGACCAGGGCCAGGCCCACCTCTTTCCTAGGTGGTCTCAACCTACCCTGTCGCTTCTCCACAAAGATCCACTCAGAGGGCCGTCGGGACAAATGTCCTTTCGGACCCAATCCGTGGATCACTCGCGGGTACTCCTACGAGTCGACCCGTCTGTAGTCACCAACTGTATAGCATGTATTTATGTATAAGTATATACCCGTGATCACCTCCCAAGTGATCACGGCCCGATAGTATAGCATGGCAGACGGATAAGAAAGTATGGCCACTGATGATAAACTAGCATCCTATACTAAGCATTAGGATTGTAGGTAAAGGTAACCACAGTTGTAGCAACAATGACAGGCTATGCATCAGGATAGGATTAACGGAAAGCAGTAACATGCTACACTACTCTAATGCAAGCATTATAGAGGAGAGTAGGCAATATCTGGTGATCAAGGGGGGGGGCTTGCCTGGTTGCTCTGGCAAGAAGGGGTCCTCAACATCGTAGTCGATCACAAGGGTACCAACAGCGGTCTCGGGGTCTACCGAAAAAAGTAATGGAGGGGAACACAATAAATAACAGAGTAATCAAACATAACATGACAAACGCGGTGCTAGAGGTGATCTAACGCAGGGATAGGTGATACCGGCGAAGGGGGAAACGTCCGGGAAAGTATTCCCGGTGTTTCGTGTTTTCAGACAAATGAACCAGAGGTGAAATGTTGCAGGTTTGCTATGCTAGGGATGTGTGGCGGGCGAACGGACTGCGTATCCGGATTCGTCTCGTCGTTCTGAGCAACTTTCATGTACAACGTATTTTCATCCGAGCTACGGATTATTTTATATGATTTATCAAAGTTTTATGCTTTTAAATTTATTTTATTACTGAAACCGAACATTATCCAAAACAAGAAAGGTGATGTCAGCATGACATCACCATGACGTCAGCGGGTCAAACCCGGCTGACCAGAGTCAAATCTGGACTGTGGGTCCAGTGGGACCCACCTGCCATAGACTAACATGTTAATGAGGGTTTAGTTAAGTAGGTTTAATTAAGTTTAATTAATGGATTAGGTTAATTAAATACAATTAATTAAGTTAATTATTTTAAATAATTAATTAATATTTGTATTAATTATTATTTTTAATTCCTTTTTATATATGTTTCTTTTAACCGTTCTAGGGGGTTGGCCCCACATGTCATTGGCCCTAGGGGCCCTAGTGGGTTCGGATGCGAGCCGGCGCGGGCGAAGAGCGCAGGCGCCCAGCCCATTTGGGTGCTGCGGGCGTTGGGCGATGCCCGGATGCAGGGGCACGGCGAGGCGGCAGGCGGGCGGTGCAGTGGGCAGAGGAAGGGGCCGGCGGCAGCGTGAGCCAAGGGCAGGAAGCAGCAGTAGCAACGGCGGTTGCGTGTCACGGCGAGCAGCAGTGAAGAGCGCGGCGCGGACGGGGCTGTGCAGAGCAGCAACAAGGAGATCCGCTGCGAGCGGCTCGAGCGGGAGGCCACGGGCACGACGAGCGCGTGCACACGAGGCGGCAGCGACTGTAGGTGGAAGGGCGCGACCAGTGTGGATGGGTTGCAACCAGGGGAGAGCGGGGGTTGGCGTGGCGGCAGGGCTAGCAGGACGCGACCGTAGACCTTGAGGCGTGCGCGGTCAGGGTGTGGCCTGGCCGGAGTGAGTATGACAGGAGCACAGCAGAGCAGAGAAGGGGGAGAGGAAGTCGAGGCTCACCGAGCCCTGTAGTTGAGCGAGGTGGGCTCGGGGAGGAGTCGAGGTCGGTCGCCGGCGATGTGGCTGCGGCGAGGTAGCGCCGGGCGGCGGTCGGTGTCGAGCGGTGACGGGGTAGAGGCGCGGCGTCGTGGGGCATGGCGACGTGGGTCCGGAGGCGGCAGCTGGTCGATCCCCCAGATCCAATCGGGGGCAGAGGGGAGAGGTGGATCGAGGGAGCGGGGGAAGTGGGGCGACCGGTGGGTTAGGGTTTTGGCCAGGTACGGAGGGGGGGGGGAATAGGCCATATAGGCCAGGGGTATTGGGGTTGGCCGGCTGGCTGCTAGGTGGGCCGAGAGGCCCAGGGAGAGGGTGGGTTTCTCTTTTGTTTTAGTTTAGTTATTATTGTTTTCTATTTTCTATTTTATTTCATTTCTTCTTTTTTGTTTTATTAACTTTCTGTTTTTATGAAATACCCAAGTTGTACCTAAAATATTATTAATACCTATGCCACTACCACAACTATCCTGGCCCCTAATATAAAATAGTTTGTAATTGTTTATTATTTAATAATCATTTAAATAATTGTTTTTGCTACTATTTTATTCATTTTGAGTATTTACATATTTTATACAAGTGTGGTTTCTCCACCTTTATTATTTAGAATTTATCTGTGAACATTTTAGTTTTAATGTTTCAAAACTTTTGATGTTTGTCTATATTTTAAATTAGAATTTGAATTGTTTTTGAACCATCGCAAGATTAACAACAGTAACCGAGGTGACGTGGCATCATTAGCATGGAGTTACTATAGCCTAATTATCCGGACGTCACAAAGTTACTACCGAACCTCGTAGGTCAACCAGAGTAAGATCCGCACCAGAGTGGTACAGTAATCCTTTTTGGAAGTCATGTTACTAGACCATGACGAACCTACAAACTATGAGGAAGCAATGATGAGCCCAGATTCCGCAAAATGGCTTGAGGCCATGAAATCTGAGATGGGATCCATGTATGAGAACAAAGTGCGGACTTTGGTTGACTTGCCCAATGATCGGCAAGCCATTGAGAATAAATGGACCTTCAAGAGGAAGACGGGCGCTGGTAGTAGTGTTACTATCTACAAAGCTCGAATTGTCGCAAAAGGTTTTTGACAAGTTCAAGGAGCTGACTACGATGAGACCTTCTCACCCGTAGGGATGCTTAAGTCCGTCCGAATCATGTTAGCAATTGCCGCATTTTATGATTATGAAATTTGGAAAATGGATGTCAAAACTGCATTCCTTAATGGATATCTTAAAGAAGAGTTGTATATGATGCAACCAGAAGGTTTTCTTGATCCAAAAGGTGCTAACAAAGTGTGCAAGCTCCAGCGATCCATTTATGGACTGGTGCAAGCCTCTTGGAGTTGGAATATATGCTATGATAGTGTGATCAAGCATATGGTTTTATACAGACTTGCGGTGAAGCCTGTATTTACAAGAAAGTGAGTGGGAGCACTACAGCCTTTCTGATAAGTATATGTGAACGACATATTGTTGATCGGAAATGATGTAGAATTTTCTGAAAAGCATAAAGGAGTGTTTGAAAGGATTTTTTTCAATAAAAGACCCCGGTAAAGCTGCTTACATACTGGGCATCAAGATCTATAGAGATAGATCAAGACGCTTGATAAATTTTTCAATGAGTATATACCTTGACAAGTTTTTGAAGTAGCTCAAAATGGAACAGTCAAAGGAGTTCTTGACTGTGCTGCAAGGTGTGAAGTTGAGTAAAGACTCAAAACACGACCACGGCAGAAAATAGAAAGAGAATGGAAGTCATTCCCTATGCCTCAACCTTAGGTTCTATAAAGTATGCAATGTTGTGTACCAGACCTATTGTATACCTTAGCATGACTTTGACAAGGGAGTACAATAGTGATCTAGGATTAGATCACTGGACAGCGGTCAAAATTATCCTTAGAGGACTAAGGAAATATTTCTTGGTTATGGAGGTGATAAAAGAGTTCGTCGTAAAGAGTTACGTCGATGCAAGCTTTTGACACCTATCTAGATGACTCTAAGTCTCGGTCTAGATACATATTGAAAGTGGGAGCAATTAGCTAGAGTAGCTCCGTGCAGAGTATTGTAGACATAGAAATTTGTAAAATACATACGGATCTGAGTGTGGCAGACCCGTTGACTAAACTTCTCTCAAAAGCAAAACATGATCACTCTTTGGGTGTTAATCACATAGCGATGTGAACTAGATTATTGACTCTAGTAAACCCTTTGGGTATTAGTCACATGGAGATGTGAACTAATCACATAAAGATGTGAACTATTGGTGTTAAATCACATGGCGATGTGAACTAGATTATTGACTCTAGTGCAAGTGGGAGACTGAAGGAAATATGCCCTAGAGGCAATAATAAAGTTGTTATTTATATTTCTTTATATCATGATAAATGTTTATTATTCATTCTAGAATTTTATTAACCGGAAACTTAGTACATGTGTGAATACATAGACAAACAGAGTGTTCCTAGTATGCCTTTACTTGACTAGCTCGTTAATCAAAGATGGTTAAGTTTCCTAGACATGGACATGTATTGTCATTTGATAAACGGGATCACATCATTAGAGAATGATGTGATAGACAAGACCCATCCGTTACCTTAGCATAATTATCGTTTAGTTTATTGTTATTGCTTTCTTCATGACTTATACATGTTCCTATGACTATGAGATTATGCAACTCCCGAATACCGGAGGAACACTTTGTGTGCTACCAAATGTCACAACGTAACCGGGTGATTATAAAGGTGCTCTACAGGTGTCTCCGGTGGTGTTTGTTGAGTTGGCATAGATCAAGATTAGGATTTGTCACTCTGATTGTCGGAGAGTTATCTCTGGGCCCTCTCGGTAATGCACATCACTATAAAGCCTTGCAAGCAATGTGACTAGTTGCGGGATGATGCATTACAGAATGAATAAAGAGACTTGTCGGTAACGAGATTGAACTAGGTATTGATATACCAACGATCGAATCTCGGGAAAGTAACAAACCGATGACAAAGGGAACAACGTATGTTGTTATGCGGTTCGACTGATAAAGATCTTCGTAGAATATGTAGGAGACAATATGGGCATCCATGTTCCGCTATTGGTTATTGATCAGAGAGGTGTCTCGGTCATGTCTACATAGTTCTCGAACCCGTAGGGTCCGCACGCTTAACGTTTGTTGACAATATAGTACTATGTGAGTTATGTATGTTGGTGACCGAATGTTGTTTGGAGTCCCAGATGAGATCATGGACATGACGAGGAACTTCGGAATGGTCCGGAGATAAAGATTGATATATGGGATAATAGTGTTTGGTCTCCGGAAGGGTTCCGGAATTCACCGGAAGGGGTTCCGGATGTTTCCCGAAATGTTTGGGTACGAGAACACTTTATTTGGGCCAAAGGGAAAAGCCAACAAGGTTTTCGGAAAGAGCAAAAGGAAGTTTTGCGGAGTCCAGGGGCCAGATGCCAGGGTCCCTGGCGTCTGGGTCCAGACGCCGGGATCCCTGGCATCTGGTCCTGGAGTCCGAGAAGGACTCTTGCCTTTCGGGTGAAACCGACTTTGTGTAGGCTTTTATTCCAAGTTTCGACCCCAAGGCTCAACATAAAAATAGAGGGGTAGGGCTAGCACCCAAGACAGATCAAGAAATACCAAGCCGTGTGCCGGCAACCCCGTCCCCTCTAGTTTATCCTCTGTCATAGTTTTCGTAGTGCTTAGGCGCAGCCCTGCGGAGATTGTTCTTCACCAACACCGTCATCACGTCGTCGTGCTACCGGAACTCATCTACTACTTCGCCCCTCTTGTTGGATCAAGAAGGCGAGGACGTCATCAAGCTGAACGTGTGTTGAATGCGGAGGTGCCATACGTTCGGTACTTGATCAGGATGGATCGTGAAGGTGTATGACTACATCAACCGCGTGGATAAAACGCTTCCGCTTTCGGTCTACGAGGGTACGTAGACACACTCTCCCCTCTCGTTGCTATGCATCACCATGATAGATCTTGCGTGTGCGTAGGAAATTTTTGAAATTACTGCGTTCCCCGACAGGGTTTTCATCATATTTCTTGAGTATATTCCTCTGCATCATGTCATCTTACTTAAGGTGTTACTCCATTCTTTATGAACTTAATACTCTAGATGCATGCTGGATAGCAGTTGATGTGTGGAGTAATAGTAGTAGATGCAGGCAGGAGTCAATCTACTTGACATGGACGTGATGCCTATATTCATAATCATTGCCTTCAATATCGTCATAACTTTGCGCTTTTCAATCAATTGCTCGACAGTAATTTGTTCACCCACCATATTATTTTCCTTCAAGAGAGAAGGCTCTAGTGAAACCTATGGCCCCGGGGTCTATTTTCCATCATATATTTTTAGATCTATGAACCCAAAAATACCTTGCTACAATTTATTTACTTTTATTTTGTTTTATGTTTTAGTAATCTTTTATATCTATCTCTATCAGATCTCATCCTTGCAAGTGACTGTGAAGGGATTGACAACCCCTTTATCGCATTGGGTGCAAGTATTTGATTGCTTGTGCATGTGCATAGATTGGAGACTTGCATGTATCTCCTACTGGATTGATACCTTGGTTCTCAAAATCAAGGGAAATACGTGTCTCTACTTTGCTGCATCACCCTTTCCTCTTCAAGGGAAAAACCAACGCCAGCTCAAGAAGTAGCAGTTCCCGCAAGGCGTGACGCTCGGCGTCCTCTGGGTTGAGACCGAGATCATCCTCGGACGGGTTCTCCACCCGGTCGATGGCGCTGCTCCGAGTTTTCCGGAGCACAACATCACCTCCAGACGCGGTCATTGATAACCCACAAGTATAGGGGATCGCAACAGCTTACGAGGGTAGAGTATTCAACCCAAATTTATTGATTCGACACAAGGGGAGCCAAAGAATATTCTCAAGTATTAGCAGCTGAGTTGTCAATTCAACCACACCTGGAAACTTAGTATCCACAACAAAGTGTTTAGTAGCAAAGTAATATGATAGTGGTAGCAGTAGCAACAAAAGTAAAGACAACAAAAGTAATGTTTTTGGTATTTTGTAGTGATTGTAACAGTAGCAGCGGGAAAGTAAATAAGCGTAAACCTGTATATGGAAAACTCAGTGATGGATCAGTGATGGATAATTATGCCGGATGCGGTTCATCATGTAACAGTCATAACATAGGGTGACACAGAACTAGCTCCAATTCATCAATGTAATGTAGGCATGTATTCCGTATATAGTCATACGTGCTTATGGAAAAGAACTTGCATGACATCTTTTGTCCTACCCTCCCGTGGCAGCGGGGTCCTATTGGAAACTAAGGGATATTAAGGCCTCCTTTTAATAGAGAACTGGAACAAAGCATTAGCACATAGTGAATACATGAACTCCTCAAACTATGGTCATCACCGGGAGTGGTCCTGATTATTGTCACTTCGGGGTTGCCGGATCATAACACATAGTAGGTGACTATAGACTTGCAAGATAGGATCAAGAACTCACATATATTCATGAAAACATAATAGGTTCAGATCTGAAATCATGGCACTCGGGCCCTAGTGACAAGCATTAAGCATAGCAAAGTCATAGCAACATCAATCTCAGAACATAATGGATAGTAGGGATCAAACCCTAACAAAACTAACTCGATTACATGATAAATCTCATCCAACCCATCACCGTCTAGCAAGCCTACGATGGAATTACTCACACATGGCGGTGAGCATCATGAAATTGGTGATGGCGGATGGTTGATGATGACGACGGCGGCGAATCCCCCTCTCCGGAGCCCCAAACGGACTCCAGATCAGCCCTCCCAAGAGGTTTTAGGGCTTGGCGGTGGCTCCGTATCGTAAAACACGATGATTTTTTCTCTCTGATTTTTTTTCTCTCCGAAAGCAAATATAATGAGTTGGACTTGGCGTCGGAGGGTATCCAGGGGCCCACGAGGTAGGGGGGCGCGCCCCCCACCCTCGTGAGAAGGGTGTGGCCCCCCTGGTCTTCATCTTTGGCGAGGATTTTTTATTATTTTTTCTAAGATGTTTCGTGGAGTTTTAGGTCATTCCGAGAATATTTGTTTTCTGCACATAAAACAACACCATGGCAATTCTGCTAAAAACAGCGTCAGTCCGGGTTAGTTCCATTCAAATCATACAAGTTAGAGTCCAAAACAAGGGCAAAAGTGTTTGGAAAAGTAGATACAACGGAGATGTATCAACTTCCCCAAGCTTAAACCCTTGCTTGTCCTCAAGCAATTTAGTTGACAAACTGAAAGAAAGAAAGAAAAACTTTTACAAACTCTGTTCGCTCTTGTTGTTGTAACTATGTCAAGCCAGCATTCAAGTTTTCAGCATAGATCATAACTAACCACATTTGCAATAATTCTCAGGTCTCATAATTACTCATATCAATAGCATAATCAACTAGCAAGTCATAATAATAAATCTCAGATGACAACACTTTCTCAAAACAATCATAATATGATATAACAAGATGGTATTTCACTAGCCCTTTCCGAGACCGCAAAACATAAATGCAGAGCACTTTTAAAGATCAAGGACTGACTAGACATTGTAATTCATGGTAAAAGAGATCCAATCATAGTCATACCCAATATAAATTAACAGTGATGAATGCAAATGACAGCTATGCTCTCCAGCTAGTGCTTTTTAATAAGAGGGTGATGACTCATCATAAAAGTAAATGGATAGGCCCTTAGCAGAGGGAAGCAGGGATTTGTAGAGGTGCCAGAGCTCGGTTTTGAAATAGAGATAAATTGTATTTTGAGCGATATACTTTCATTGTCAACGTAACAACTAAGAGATGGCGATATCTTCCATGCTAAACACATCATAGGCGGTTCCCAAACAGAATGGTAAAGTTTATACTCCCCCTCCACCAACAAGCATCAATCCATGGCTTGCTCGAAACAACGAGTGCCTCCAACATACATCAGGTCCCAGGGGGAGTTTTGTTTGCAATTAATTTTGATTTAGTTTGCATAAAGCATGGGACTGGGCATCCCGGTGACCAGCCATTTTCTCGTGAGTGAGGAGCGGAGTCCACTCCTCTTGAGAATAACCCGCCTAACACGGAAGATAAGGACAGCCTTGGTTGATACATGAGCTATTCGAGCATACAAAACAGAAAGTTTATTTGAAGGTTTAGAGTTTGGCACATACAAATTTACTTGGAACGGCAGGTAGATACCGCATATAGGAAGGTATAGTGGACTCGTCTGGAATAACTTCGGGGTTTAAGGGATTGGATGCACAAGCAGTATTCCCGCTTAGTACAAGTGAAGGCTAGCAAAAGACTGGGAAGCGACCAACTAGAGAGCGACAGCAGCCATGTACATGCATTAAAATTAATAAACATTGGATGCAAGCATGAGTAGGATATAATCCACCATGAACATAAATATCGTGAAGGCTATGTTGATTTTGTTTCAACTACATGCGTGAACATGTGCCAAGTCAAGTCACTTAAATCATTCAAAGAGGATACCACCCCATCATACCACATCATAACCATCTCAATAGCTTGTTGGCACACAAGGTAAATCATTATAACTCATAGCCAATCAAGCATGGCACAAGCAACTATGATCTCTAATTGTCATTGCAAACATGTTTATTCATAATAAGCTGAATCAAGAACGAGGGGCTCATCATATTTACAAAAACAAAAGAGGTCGAGTTCATACCAGCTTTTCTCATCTCAGTCGGCCCATCATATATCATCATAATTGCCTTTCACTTGCACGACCGAACGGTGTGAATAATAATAAGAGTGCACGTGCATTGGACTAAGCTGGAATCTACGAGCATTCAATAAACAGGAGAAGACAAGGCAATATGGGATGTGGGTTAAATCAACAATAATGCATATAAGAGCCACTTCAACAATTTAATTATGGTCTTCTCCTAGTGACCCCCAAAGAAAAGAAAAGGAATAAAACTATCTACACGGGAAAGCTCCCAACAAGCAAAAGAAGAACGGGAAATATTTTTGGGTTTTCTTTTTAATTATTACTACTACAGCAGAAAAATAAACTACTACTAATTTTTTTTTGGGTTTTTCTTAAGGTTTAACAAACACACAAGAAGAAAGCAGGAAAAAGAAAATAAACTAGCATGGATATTACAGTGAAAAAGTATGAGCACCGACATTTAGCCATGAGTGTGTGTGAACATAAATGTAATGTCGGTGAGAAATACGTACTCCCCCAAGCTTAGGCTTTTGGCCTAAGTTGGTCTATGGCCACGGCTAGCCTGGCAGATATCCATAATAATAGTTGTTGGGGTCGTACTGTGATGAGGAAGAATAGTTGGGATCATACTGATGTGCAGCGGTTATCGCCTTCTGAGCTGCAGCGTGGAGTCAAGCTGCCTCCGCTCTCCTCTCGTACTCTTCTGCCTCCTCTCTCGTAATAACATATCTTCTTTTTGTCTATGAATCAAAGAAGGCAGGAGCAGGGAGAGTAATATGGAAAACACGTCGTTTATCAAAAATTAAACGATATAAGAGAGGTGATTCAGGCCTCTCGACAAACTGGTGCGAAGCCATAGAGTCATAATCTAAATATGCAGGAGGCAACTCCGTATCACCCTCTTGAATGTCTATTTCAAGAAAATGAGCTAAGTGGGTTGCATAAATTCCTCCAAAGAAATCTCCATTATGTCTATTATGATGCAACCTACGAGCTACAATGGCTCCCATATGATAAGATTGGTCCCCTAACACAGCACTCCTAAGAATGCTAAGATCAGGGACACACATGTGACATGCTTCATCCTTAGCATTTATGCATCTACCGATGAAGAGAGCAAAATAATGTATAGCAGGAAAGTGAATGCTCCCTATGGTAGCCTGCGTTATATCTCTAGATTCCCCCATAGTTATACTAACAAGAAAGTTTCTAAATTCAGATTTAAGGGGATCCCTAACACTACCCCATGATGGAATCCTCTAAGTCCATGGTATAAGATTTGTCATAGAGATCAAACATGACTGAAGGAGAATTACGCGAAGATGAATACTCAAACCTCCTCACAAATGAACTTGTGAGATCATGATATTGGGGGCAATTGTTAGCCTCAAAATCCTCAAGACCGGCATTGCGCAAATATGCTTTGAATTCTTCTTTAATTCCCGCACGGTCCATAAAATTTTCCGACGGCCATTCGCAAGGCCGTACTGGAGCGTCTCTTGGTGGATCCTCGTCAGCATCGCGCATAGCAATCCTGGGTCCTTGCTTCTTAGAAGAACCACCTTGGAACATCTTCCTAAGCATATTGTTTTTCTCTGAAAAATTCTGAAATTTTTACTAACTTCATACAAAAATGAACCAACTTCAATAAAATTGATAGCAACTACTCCTACAAGTGCCTAGAGCCTATATCAAGCATTAGAACTACTTGGAACCATATAAATTTGACATGCAAGCCCAAGAACATGGTCACCTATGCAGCAAAAATTTGCAAAGAATAAAGCACTAGAACAAAAACTAATTGGACCAATGGAGGAGTCACATACAAAGGAACAATCTCCCCAAGCAGCTTTGCGAGAGGTGCTTTGAGCAAGGAGATCGAAAATCACAGCAAAAGTGGCTGGAACTCGTGCTTGAGTTGGTTTTTCGGGTTTGTGTGAGACAGAGGAAAAAGATGGGTGTTGGGATAAGTGGAGGAGGGCCACCGTGGGCCCACGAGGCAGGGGGCGCGCCCTAAAGGGGGGGCGCGCCCACCACCCTCATGGCCAGGTTGCAGCTCCTCCCGCGGTAATTTTTGCACAGTAAATCCTCAAATATTCCCAAAAAAATCATATTAAGTTGGCATGGCATTCTGAGGACTTTTATTTTCGGGATATTTTTATATTGCACGGGTTAGTCAGGAAACAGGCAGAAAAATACTATTTTTACTTTATTCAATATAAATAACAGAAAGTAAAAGTGGGGTACAGAGGGTTGTGCTTCTAGTTTCATCCATCTCGTGCTCATCAAAAAGAATCCAATAACAAGGTTGATCAAGTCTTGTTAATAAACTCATTCCGATAATCATGAAACCGGAGAAATTTCGAATAACACTAAGTTACCTCAATGGGGATATGCACATCCCCAATGATAAGTATATCATATTTCTTCTTGACAGTAGGAAGAGGAAATTCAAAACCTCCAAATATAATCGACGGAATTTTTCCAATAGAATTGATACTATGAACTTGAGGTTGTTTCCTCGGAAAGTGTACCATATGCTCATTACCATTAACATGAAAAGTGACATTGCCTTTGTTGCAATAAATAACAGCCTCTGCAGTATTAAGAAAAGGTCTTCCAAGAATAATAGACATACTATCATCCTCGGGAATATCGAGAATAACAAAGTCCTTTAAAATAGTAACGTTTGCAACCACAACAGGCACATCCTCACAGATACTGGCAGGTATAGCAGTTGATTTATCAGCCATTTGCAAAGATATTTCGGTAGGTGTCTGCTTATTCAAGTCAAGTCTACGATATAAAGAGAGAGGAATAACACTAACACCGCTCCAAGATCACATAAAGCAGTTTTAATATAATTTCTTTTAATGGAGCAAGGTATAGTAGGTACTCCGGGGTCTCCAAGTTTCTTTGGTATTCCACCCTCAAAAGTATAATTAGCAAGCATGGTGGAAATTTTAGCTTCCAGTATCTTTCTTTTATTAGTAATGATATCCTTCATATATTTAGCATAAGGATTTGTTTTGAGCACATCAGTTAATCGCATACGCAAAAAGATAGGCCTAATCATTTCAGCAAAGCGCTCAAAATCCTCATCATCCTTTTTGTTGGATGGTTTCGGAGGAAAAGGCATGGGTTTCTGAACCCAAGGTTCCCTTTCTTTACCATGTTTCCTAGCAACACAGCCTCTTTTATCATTACGTTGATTCTTTGATTGTGGGTTATCAAGATCAACAGCAGGTTCAATTTCTACATCATTGTCATTACTAGGTTGAGCATCATCATGAACATCATCATTAATATTTTCATTAGGATCATGTTCATTACCAAATTGTGTTTCAGCATCAGACATAGAAATGTCATTTGGATTATCAGGTGGTTCAGCAATAGGTTCACTAGAAGTTTGCACAGTTCTATCATTTTTCTTCTTCTTCTTTTTAGAAGAACTAGGAACATCAATATTATTTCTTTGAGAATCTTGCTCGATTCTCTTAGGGTGGCCTTCAGGATACAAAGGTTCCTGAGTCATTCTACCAGTTCTAGTAGCCACTCTAACAGCATAATCATTTTTCTTACTATGCATTTCATCAAGCACTTCTTTTTCATCCTTAAGTACTTGTTCTACTTGAGTGGTAACCATAGAAGCATGTTTGCTAACAAGTTTAAGTTCACCTTTAATATTAGCCATATAATCACCCAAGCGTCTAATCATATAAGCATTTTCTTTTAATTGTCTACCAAAATAAGCATTGAAGTCGTCTTGCTTAAACATAAAGTTATCAAACTCATCCAAGCACTGACTAGCAATTTTAGTAGGGGGGACTTCAGCTTTATCATATCTATAGAGAGAATTTACCTTTACTACCTGTGTCGGGATATCGGGATCAGGAGGTTCTTCCGTAAATAAAGAATTGAGATCATATGTTTCTTCGACGGGCGGTATATTAAGACCATGTATTTCTTCAATAGGAGGCAAATTCTTAACGTCTTCAGCTTTAATACCTTTTTCTTTCATAGATTTCTTTGCCTCTCTTCTTCGGAGTTGGTTTAGGAATAGGCTCAGTAATTGGAGCAGGAGTTGGCTCAGGAGGTGCCCAATTATTTTCATTTGTCAACATATTATTCAATAGAATTTCAGCTTCATCTGGTGTTCTTTCCCTCAAAAGAGAACCAGCACAACTATCCAGGTAATCTCTGGAAGCATCGGTTAGTTCATTATAAAAGATATCAAGTATTTCAGGTTTCTTAAGAGGATGATCAGGCAAAGCATTAAGCAACTTGAGAAGCCTTCCCCAAGCTTGTGGGAGACTCTCTTCTTTAATTTGCACGAAGTTGTATATTTCCCTCAAAGCAGCTTGTTTCTTATGAGCAGGGAAATATTTAGCAGAGAAGTAATAAATCATATCCTGGGGGCTACGCACACAACCAGGATCAAGAGAATTAAACCATGTCTTAGCATCGCCCTTTAATGAGAACGGAAATATTTTGAGTATATAAAAGTAACGCGATCTCTCATCATTAGTAAACAGGGCAGCTATATCATTTAACTTAGTAAGATGTGCCACAACAGTTTCACATTCATAGTCATAAAACGGATCAGATTCAACCAAAGTAATTATATCAGGATCAACAGAGAATTCATAATCCTTATTAGGAACACATATAGGTGAAGTAGCAAAAGCAGGGTTGGGTTTCATTTTTATCTCTAAGTGATTCTTTGTTCCATTTAACTAATAACCTCTTAAGCTCATATCTATCTTTGCAAGCTAAAATAGTGGCAGAAGATTCCATATCAAAAAGATAACCCTCAGGAATAACAAGCATCATTTCATCATCACTATCATCATCGTATTCAGATTCAATAATTTCTTTTTCTCTAGCCCTACCAATTTGTTCATCAAGAAATTCACCAAGGGGCACGGTAGTATCAGGCATAGAAGCAGTTTCATCATAAGTATCATGCATAGTAGAAGTGGCATCATCAATAACGTGCGACATATCAGAACGAATAGCAGAAGCAGGTGTAGGTGTCGCAAACTTACTCATAACAGAAGGTGACTCAAGTGCAGAGCTAGATGGCAGATCCTTACCTCCCCTCGTAGTTGAGGGATAGATCTTGGTTTTTGGGTCTCTCAAGTTCTTCATAGTGTCCAGCAGATATAAATCCCAATTGACTCAAAGAATAGAGCTATGCTCCCCGGCAACGGCGCCAGAAATTAGTTTTGATAACCCACAAGTATAGGGATCGCAACAGCTTTCGAGGGTAGAGTATTCAACCCAAATTTATTGATTCGACACAAGGGGTGCCAAATAATATTCTCAAGTATTAGCAGCTGAGTTTTCAATTCAACCACACCTGGAGACTTAGTATCTGTAGCAAAGTGTTTACTAGCAAAGTAATATGATAGTGGTAGCAGTAGCAACAAAAGTAAAGACAGCAAAAGTAATGTTTTTGGTATTTTGTAGTGATTGTAACAGCAGCAGTGGGAAAGTAAATAAGCGTAAACCAGTATATAGAAAACTTGTAGGCACCGGATCAGTGATGGATAATTATGCCGGATGCGGTTCATCATGTAACAGTCATAACATAGGGTGACACAGAACTAGCTCCAATTCATCAATGTAATGTAGGCATGTATTTCGTATATAGTCATACGTGCTTATGGAAAAGAACTTGCATGACATCTTTTGTCCTACCCTCCCGTGGCAGCGGGGTCCTATTGGAAACTAAGGGATATTAATGCATCCTTTTAATAGAGAACCGGAACAAAGCATTAGCACATAGTGAATACATGAACTCCTCAAACTATGGTCATCACCAGGAGTGGTCCCGACTATTGTCACTTCGGGGTTGCCGGGTCATAACACATAGTAGGTGACTATAGACTTGCAAGATAGGATCAAGAACTCACATATATTCATGAAAACATAATAGGTTCAGATCTGAAATCATGGCACTCGGGCCCTAGTGACAAGCATTAAGCATAGCAAAGTTATAGCAACATCAATCTCAGAACATAATGGATACTAGGGATCAAACCCTAACAAAACTAACTCGATTACATGATAAATCTCATCCAATCCATCACCGTCCAGCAAGCCTACGATGGAATTACTCTCGCACGGCAGTGAGCATCATGAAATTGGTGATGGAGGATGGTTGATGATGACGACGACGAAGAATCCCCCTCTCTGGAGCCCCGAACGGACTCCAGATCAGCCCTCCCGAGAGGTTTTAGGGCTTGGCGGCGGCTCCGTGTCGTAAAATGCGATGATTTCTTCTCTCTGATTTTTTTCTCTCCGAAAGCAAATATATAGAGTTGGAGTTGGCGTCGGAGGGTATCCAGGGGCCCCACGAGGTAGGGGCGCGCCCCCCACCCTCGTGAGAAGGGTGTGGGCCCCCTGGTCTTCATCTTTGGCGAGGATTTTTTATTATTTTTTCTAAGATGTTCCGTGGAGTTTCAGGTCATTCTGAGAATATTTGTTTTCTGCACATAAAACAACACCATGGCAATTCTGCTGAAAAGAGCGTCAGTCCGGGTTAGTTCCATTCAAATCATACAAGTTAGAGTCCAAAATAAGGGCAAAAGTGTTTGGAAAAGTAGATACGACGGAGACGTATCAGTCACCGTGGCTGCAAGCGCCAAGTCAAGGGGCGTCCTGCACACCGCGAAGAGTTCGTAAGAGAAATACAACGAAGCGCCAGTTGGAAATCAACAAAAGGTACTGTCGGATGTGGGGTTCAGGCTAACCCTTAAGGTTCAAACACTAGGGTGCGCGCGAAGTCTTTCCCTTCTACCAATCTACGCTCTAGCTCGCTAAGATCTCGCGGACGAACTCGAAGAACTCACAACACAGAAAGACACGGGGATTATACTGGTTTGGGCCACCGTTGTGGTGTAATACCCTACTCTAGTGTGGTGGTGGTGGATTGCCTCTTGGGCTGATGATGAGCAGTACAAGGGAAGAACTGCCTCCTGAGGTTGAGGTGTTCTTGTGCGTATGAACTTGTGGTGTGAGGATTCGATCTAGCTAAGATGAGATTGAGGTCTCCCCCCTACTATGGTGGTGGCTAGCTCTACTTACAGAGGCCCTGGTCCTCTTCCCAAATATTGAGTGGGAAGGGAGCCAACAATGGCGGGCTAATTTGAAGGGGGGCAGCTAGTACGAGCTATCCTAACAAAAGGTAGTCTTCGCCTGCACAAAGCTCTGGTGGTGACGCCGTCTTGGGCTCCACGATGACCTCCGTCTTGCAGTCCATGGTCTTGGTCTTGTTGCACTGAAATGGCAACCTTTTCCCGAGGCCTCGGTACCCCATGGCTGCGCTTGCCCCCTTTGCACCAAAGAGGAAACAAGGATGCTGCGCGCGCTGGCGCCCGCCTGGAATCCGCCTGGTGTCGATCATCATGGCTCACGTCACGAGAGCCTCGCGAGGTTTGCCCTGCCTTGATATCTCCGCTCCTCGTGAGCCTGCCTGGCCAGGCCACTCCAAAGGAGGTCTTGCGTCGTCCGCCTCGTGAGGCTTGGCCCCTCGCGAGGGTCTTGGATGCCTCGTTGGTGAAGATGGGCCGTACGGCCTGCTGGCTCCGCCATGCTGCGGGCCGCAGGCAGGCAAGTCTGGGGACCCCCGTTCCCAGAACGCCGACAGTAGCCCCCGGGCCCAAGGTGCGCATGGGCTTGGCTTCGTGGCGAAGCCAAGGGTCAAGTTCGGAGCACCGCGGGCCCCCAAAAGCCTGCGGCCTTGGTTGACGCATGGCGGTTGATTGGACGTGGGCGTCTCCGCTTCCCCACGCTCCCTTTGAATCCGTCTGGCTATGCGGCCCCTGCGGCCTACACAGTTATTCTTCCTTCGCCACGCCTGACTCTTCCAATCTCCTTGCTTCCTCGACGCCCTGCTCCGCCTTCCCAATCCGACCAGTGTTCCGCCTGCTTCACCGCCATGGCGCCGAAACAAGCCGACAAGGGGAAGAAACCTCTGTCCTTGCCAATTGCGCGTCCATCCTTTGAGACGGCGCTCAGTCGGCCTTGGGTGCTCAACGACGAGGCCATGGGCAAGGTGTGCCCCATGCTCGCCTCCAGCTTCAACGAGTGGGGAGAGATGCCGGCCTGGTCTGCGTCTCGCTCCAGCATGGCTCGGGCAATCACAAAGATCCCGATCTTCATTGATGCCCTCTGGGCTGTCCCGCTTCCTCCCTTCTCCACCTTCTTCAACGCGGTGCTCGAGCACTATCAGATCCATATGCTCCATCTCGACCCTCAATCTATGACCCTTCTTGTCGTCTTTGCCTTCGTGTGTGAGGCCATGGTGGGCATCACCCCCTCCATGGCGCTCCTCCGCCACTTCTTCTCGCTACATCTCACTGGTGCCCGGCAGAGCTCAGGGTGTGCGGGCTTCCAGGCCGTGGCTGCGACGGCATGCATGGGGATCGACTTCGAGCTCCCTTCATCCGCAAGCGAGTTCCACACGCGATGGGTGTTTTTTTATGCTGGCGTGCTCAACCCTCTGCTCCAAGCTCCGGTGGGGCCTGCCATACCAAACTCCGGCTGGGGTCACCAGAGGCTCGTGAGCCCCTGCCTTGCCCCCGTCTGGGCCAGGCTGCCGTGGTTGAAGGACCTTGGTGTGACTGCGCCCATGGTGGTGAGGGAGTTTGTCAGGCGCTGAGTTGCTCTGCTTCAGTGCCATTCCCGCCTGATGTGGGCCTTGCTCAGCGGGCAGGACAACATGAGGTTTCAGGAGGAGGGGCTTCCTCTTGCTGCACGGCAAACTGTGCTCACGGTTCTATCTGGTGTCCCTCTGCCGGACGAGATGCCCAAGAAAATCTGCATGTTGTACCGCAGCGAGAACAAGGTCACGTTTGCCGCGAACATGTCTCCCTTTGATGAGTGGGGGCTGCGCCCAATTGGCTTGGTGGGGCCCCGCGAGAATCCCGTCATCGTGGTCCCCATCCTCGTCGTCGGTGTCGAGCTCGCCCCAGGTGATGGTGCGGGGGAGCGAGCTGCAACGGGGGCTGGCTGCTTAGGTCCTAAGGAGCACATGCCGAGCGGTGATCCAGGGGCGTCATCCTTGGGAGCTTGTGACGCCCCTCCTGAGGTGTCGGTCGCTGATGAGATGTGGCATGCGGCTCCCGGGGCTGAGGCTTTAGGAGCCTCAGGAGGTCGCAGCGAGAGAGAGCTGGGCTGTTCGCCGCAGCCGAGCTCCCCTGAAGCCATCCCTCTTGGTTCTTCTTCGGCTCCGCGCGCTCCGGCCATCACATCCAGCGCTTCAGTCGCCTTTGTGTGGACTTCGAGGAGATCCACAAGAGGAAGGGATCCCCTAGCGGCGGCAGCATCTTCGGACCGTTGAAGCGACAGAAGTACATCGCCATTGATGAGTAAGTACCTTATCTTGGTGATCTTCTATGTGCCGCCTTCCTTTCCTGACGATTGTTCCCTCAGGTCCCCTTCTGCTAAGGCCGCGAAATCTCCAGAGAAGCAGCTCCCTCTCGTCCCATCACGCCCGCCAAGCTCTAGCGCCACAGGCTCAGACGCTGCCCACGGCGTGGGGTCAGCCAGGGGAGTTGGTCCGTTATCAAGGCGCCCCAAGCTTGTGCCTTCGCCGTCCTTCCTTCGCGGCCTTGCTCGGAGCGCAGCAGGCGTGCCAATGGCTCCTCCCCTGGTCACGGTTGGTAGCTGGCTAGCCTCGATCCTGAAGTCTTCTTCAAACAGCGGGCCTTGTTCGATTCGGGCCCCTCGCTAGGGTCAGCTGGCGCCTGGGGCCGTGCCATCCCCCAGCCCCCAACCAGGAGGTGGTGTGCCACTTGATGCTCCACCCGCAGCCCCCGAAGCGGAGGACGAGGTGGGGTGAGCGTTCGAGCTCGAGCACGGGCGCAGCATGGTCCGCCATGAGCTCTTCCAGGAGGCCATGGGCGTGATGAACCGCCTTGGTGAAGAGCTTGCTGTGTCGACTCACGTCTTGAGGCTGATGGTCTTCGGTTGGTGGAGGAGCGGCGCAAGCTACGAGTGGCCATCAACCTTGGACGTTATCATCGCGACCTCAAGAACGCGAAGGCTGAGGCGTCCCTCAAGATTGCCAATGAGGCCCGCTCACGGCTTTGGAAGAAGCTCACGAGGCCGATCGCCGCCGCGAGGCTGCGGACGAGCGCGTGTGGGAGCTCCAGGCCTGGAGCGCGTCCCTTGAGCAGCAGGTCGAGGTGCGTGAGGCCGCCCTTGCGTCGATGAGGGGGTCGCCAGCGGAGGGACAGGAGGTCCGACGGCACGAGGAGACACTGGCCCTGGAGGCCGTGGAGCGGAGCCTCGAGCTCGAGCGAGTGGAGACGAGGGAGCGTCAAGTCGCTCAAGCCGAGGAAGCCGTCGGGGCCCGCGAGGCCAGAGTCGAGGAGGAGATCAACCACCGGGCGGCCGTGGTTTGCGCAGATCTGGAGGGCAGGTATGACTTGAAGCTGAAGCTCACCGGTCAGGAGGGTGTGGGCAGGGCCGCCGCCCTCAGGCCCAGGCTGGACGAGGCCGAGAGGCGTGCGGAGGCCACAGCGCCGCCTTGGTTATGGCGCAGGCGGACTTGGCCTCCGCCCGTGCCAAGCTGCTTTCCCTCCGGAGACGAGTTGACGACACCGAGGCCATCGCTCTGCAAAACAGAGAGGAAGAGCTTCAACGCCGAACGCTGGAGTGTGAGCATGCTCCTATGCTTCAAGACCTTCGGAACAGGGCCAACACCGCCCTGGGTTATATCTGCGACGAAAACGCCCTGACCCCTCACTCAAGTGACTACGCCAGTCACCTGACCTTCTTCACCGAGGTGGTGACGCGCCTGGAGGCTCAATCTGCCCGAGCTCGGTAGCTTGTGGAGGAGAGGGGTCATGGCCTGCTTCAGCGCGCCTTCTCCCGTGTCTTCAGCCACCTTCTGAGCGACGACCCCAACTTCGACTTCGATGCCATCATTGCCCCCGTATCCATGGCCGTCCGGGGTGACCTGGCGTGTTGGGTAGAGGACCATGTCGACGCATTGGTCAGGGCCTTCACCTCGAAGAACGATGGGGTGGTGGCCATCGCAGACGAAGGTGACGTGGTCAGTGAAGGCGATGTGGGCATCGCCGACGGCGGCGACGATTCCGACGAAGATGATGGCGATGCGAGTGACGCATCCATGGACGATGCAGCGAGCGATATCTCTGGCTGATCCCATATTCTCCTATTGTTTTATTTTGCACGCAAAACACGGGTGTGGCCCTTGGAAAACTTGTAAGAGCATTTTGAGAGGGGGAGCTCATCGTGTAAGTAGATCGGAGTTTTTATTTTCCTATGCGATGTGGGTATGTGTCCTCGTGAGCTCATGAAGCTGGGGGTGAGTTTCCCGATGTGGTTTACCTTACTCAGTGCCAACTTAGGGCTGGGTCGTGAGGCGGCGAGTTCCTAAGAATCCCGCGGAGCTTATCGCCCCGTTGGAGGGGGCCCCACAGGGGGTGAGCACCAAGCGTAGTGCTAACACGTGCTTTGTGCGGTCCGACTCGCGAGGAGCTTTGCGAGGGAAAGGCGATGGAGGTGAGTCCCAAACCAAACAAGATCCAGAAGGCGAGAAACAGCTCGAACGAGAAAAGGCACCCCCATGTGCATTGATAAAAATTCAACTTCAACTTAAGTCCAGAATCAGAAAGCAAAGCCATAGAAAGAAAGATCCAAAGCAAAAGGCCGCGTCCAGCACCTAGTCTAGTCTTTGGGTCTTCAAGTCTTCTCACCAGCGCGGAGCTAAGTGTTGTCCACTAGGCGTGGAAGGGAGCCCCGGGGCCTGAGGCTGGCGCTCCTGAGACTCTGGGGCGTGTACAGCCCCAACTCATTATTACGTGAGAGTGTCACGGGCGGCGAGCTTCACAGGCACTAGGCCTTCTTCACAGGTACCGGCCTTGCTTCATATCGCCAGACGAGGGCCCCGCCTTGCGCCACCCTTGACCTCCTTTGAGACGACCGAAGACCAGGACGACACAAAGGAGGGAAAGAGGACGCCAGCGGTTCCCTCGGCGACCACGGGTCCTCTGCCGGGGGAAGGGTTGTTGAAGCCACCCCGGCAGAGGGCCTACCTCCGGGTGTCCCCTGGTTTCGCATGCCTTGGAGAGGGGCCTTGCTCCTGGCTTCCTCCCGGCAGCCCCCAGCGTGTCTCCCTTGTTGGAACGGGTGTCGCGGTGCCAGGGTCGCCGATCGATGCTGCGACCTGATTCATCTGCAGCCCATGGTTAGCATAAGCCTGTTCCTAAGAGGTTAGCGGTACCCTGTAGTTGCCGTCGTCGGCGCGATAGTTGTGGTTCTCTGCTGGCTCTTGGAAAGCTTTGATTCCTAGCGCCCCTTCTCCCCAATCTTCTCCAACGAATGAGCCGATGCCGTCCTCTGGTACGTACCCTTGGTCCATCATGTGGGGCACATAGGCTTCCGGGGCCATCACCCCAAACACCTCGCCGTGGTGCCCCACGCTCCATGTTGCTCCACCCATGATAGCGTCCTGGGGATGACAATATGGCATCCGGCCGGGACCATGGGGGTGACGCCTGAGCCCGTGCTTGTCGAGGGCGGCAAGGGGGGTTGGATCCCCCTACGCCGCCGGCCGTGCTGATGTTGACGAAGCCCCCGGGCGTAGTTGATGGCGCGCAGGTGTTATGAGGCTCGCCGCGCGACCCTGCAGTGGTCGGGGAAGGGAGTCGATAGCAGAAGGGTGGTGCTCCCGACGCCGCTGCGTCAAGCAGCTCAACAACACGCTCAAGCAGCGTGTCCCGGCCGCTCTCCATCAGCCTGCATCGCAGCGGCTCCCTTACCACTTTGAGTGCCACCCACATGTTCGCCTGCTCCCGTCGTGAGTGCGGTGCTGTTGCCGCGACGTGACTCGATGCTCTCGCCGTAGCTCGTACTTGCCGCGGGGTGAGGGTGGATGATGCCTGGCCGCGCTGCCCATGCCTGGCGGAGCTTGGGGGTGCCCGCGCCGCTTGGGGTGCGGGGTCAAGACCTTCATGGACTGGCGGCGCCGTCCGGGCTGGCCAAGCTTCCCACCGGTCGGATCCGGCCCTTGGGTCGCCAGACATCATAGCCGGTGAACGTCGGAGAGCTGATTGGCGGAGAAGAAGCTTCGGTGCACCCCTACCTGGTGCGCCAAATGTCGGATGTGGGGTTTCGACTAACCCTTAAGGTTCGAACACTGGGGTGCGCACGAAGTCTTTCCCTTCTACCAATCTACGCTCTAGCTCGCTAAGATCTCGCAGACGAACTCAACGAACTCACAACACAGAAAGACACGGGGATTATACTGGTCTGGGCCACCGTTGTGGTGTAATACCCTACTCCAGTGTGGTGGTGGTGGATTGCCTCTTGGGCTGATGATGAGCAGTACAAGGGAAGAACTGCCTCCTGAGGTTGAGGTGTTCTTGTGCGTATGAACTTGTGTCTGAGGATTCGATCTAGCTAAGATGAGATTGAGGTTTCCCCCCTACTATGGTGGTGTCTAGCTCTACTTATAGAGGCCCTAGTCCTCTTCCCAAATATCGAGCGGGAAGGGAGCCAACAATGGCGGGCTAATTTGAAGGTGGACAACTAGTACGAGCTATCCTGACAAAAGGTAGTCTTCGCATGCACAATGCTCTGGTGGTGACGCCGTCTTGGGCTCCACGATGACCTCCATCTTGCAGTCCATGGTCTTGGTCTTGTTGCACCGAAATAGCAACGTTTGCCCGAGGCCTCGGTACCCCGCGGCTGTGCTTGCCCCTTTGCACCAAAGAGGAAACAAGGACGCTGCGTGCGCTGGCACCCGCCTGGCGCCCGGCTGGTGTCGATCGTCATGGCTCACGTCACGAGAGCCTCGCGAGGTTTGCCCCGCCTTGATATGTCCGCTCCTCGTGAGCCTGCCTGGTGAGCCACTCCACAGGAGGTCCTGGTCTCCGCTCCTCGTGAAGTGCGTGGTGCAGGCGCCGCTAGGGCAGGGCAAGACGGACGTGAAGAAAGTGCGTCGTACCATCCCCGTCGTAATGCCAAGGCAGGTGATCCGATGGTGATTGGGTAAGTACCTGTCGGCGTTCTGGGAATGGGGGTCCCCAGACTTGCCTGCCTGCGGCCTGCGGCGTGGCGGAGCCAACAAGCCGTATGTCCCATCTTCACCAACGAGGCATCGAAGACCCTCACGAGGTGAACGGCGCAAGACCTCCTGTGGAGTGGCTCACGAGGAGTGGAGATATCAAGGCGAGGCGAACCTCACGAGACTCTCGTGACATGAGCCATGATGATCGACACCAGGCAGGCGCGAGCGTGCACAGCGTCCTTGTTTCCTGTTTGGTGCAAAGGAGGCAAGCGCAGCCGCGGAGTACCGAGGCCTCAGGCAAAGGTTGCCATTTTCGTGCAACAAGACCAAGACCATGGACTGCCAGACGGAAGTCATCGTGGAGCCCAAGACGGCGTCACCACCAGAGCTATGTGGAGGCGAAGACTACCTTTTGTCAGGATAGCTTGTACTAGCTGTCCCCCTTCAAATTAGCCCTCCATTGTTGGCTTCCTTCCCGCTCAATATTTGGGAAGAGGACGAGGGCTTGTATAAGTAGAGCTAGCCACCACCATAGTAGGGGGCTCGACCTCATCTTAGCTAGAGGGAATCTACACCCACAAGTTCATACGTACAAGAACACCTCAACCTCAGGAGGCTGTTCTTCCCCTTGTATTGTTCATCATCAGCCCAAGAGGCTATCCACCACCACCACACTGGAGTAGGGTATTACACCACATCAGTGGCCCGAAAGTATAAACCTCATGTCTTTCTGTGTTGTGAGTTCATCGAGTTCGTCCGCAAGATCTTAGTGAGCTAGAGCGTAGATCGGTAGGAGGGAAAGACTTCGCGCGCACCCCAGTGTTCGAACCTTAATGGTAGCCGGAACCCCACATCCGACATTTGGCGTGCTAGGTAGGGGTGCACCGGAGCTTCTTCTCCGCCAATCAGCTCTTCGACATTCACCGGCTACGATGTCTGGCGACCCAAGGACCGGATCCGACCGCTGGGCAGCCTGGCCGGCCCAGACGGCGCCGCCTGCCCATGAAGGTCTCGACCCCGCACCCCAAGTGGCACGAGCACCTCCAAGCTCCGCCGGGCATGGACAGCGTGGCCAGGCGTCATCCACCCTCACCCCGCGGCAAGTACGAGCCGCGGCGAGAGTAGCGAGTCACGCCGCAGCAACAGCGCCGCACTCACGGCGGGAGCAAGCGATCATGTGGGCGGCACTCACTGTGGCAAGGGAGCTATTGCGATGCAGGCTGATGGAGAGCGGCCGGGACACGCTGCTTGAGCGTGTAGCTGAATTGCTGGACGTAGCAACATCGGGAGCGCCACCCTTCTCCTATCAACTCCCCCCCCAGACCACTGCAAGGTCGCGCGGCGAGCCTCACCACATCTGCGCGCCATCGCCTACATACGGGAGCTTCGTCAACATCAGCACGGCCTGCGGCGTTGGGGGCTCCACCCCCCCCCCCCCATGCCGCCCTCGACAAACACGAGCGCAAGCGTCACCCCCATGGTCCCGGTCGGATGCCGTATTATCATCCCCAAGACACCATCATGGACAGAGCAACATGGAACGTGGGGCACCATGGCGAGGTGTTCGAGGTGACGGCCCCGGAAGCCTACGTGCCCCGCATGATGGACCAAGGGTACGCACCAGAGGATGACATCGGCTCATTCGTTGGAGAAGATTGGAGAGAAGAGGCGCTAGGAGTCGAAGCCTTCCAAGAGACAGTGGAGAACCACAGTGATCACGCCGGCAACGACAACTACAGGGTACCGCTAACCTCTCAGGAACAGGCTTATGCTAACCATGGGCTGTAGATGAATCATGTTGCAGCATCGGTCGGCGACCCTGGAACAGCGGCACCCGTTTCAACAAGGGAGACACACTGGGGGCCGCCGGGAGGGAGCCAGGAGCAAGGTCCCTCCCCAAGGCACGCGAAACTAGGGGCACCCGGAGGTAGGCCCTCCGCCGGGGTGGCTTCAACGACCCTTCCCCGGCAGAGGACCCGTGGTCACCGAGGGAACCACTGGCGTCCTCTTTCCCTCCTTTGTGTCGTCCTGGTCTCCGGTCGCCTCAAAGAAGGTCAAGGGTGGCGCAAGGCGGGGCCCTCGTCTGGCGATATGAAGCAAGGCCGGTACCTGTGAAGAAGGCCTAGTGCCTGTGAAGCTTGCCGCCATGACACTCTCACGTAATAATGAGTTGGGGCTGTACACGCCTCGGAGTCTAAGGAGCGCCGGCCTCAGGCCCTGGGGCTCCCACCCACACCTAGTGGACAGCACTTAGCTCCGCATTGGCGAGAAGATTTGAAGACCCGAAGACTAGACTAGGTGTCAGACACCTCCTTTTCCTTCGGATCTCTATTTCTATGGCTTTGCTTTCTAATTCTGGACTTAAGTCGAAGCTGATTTTTTATCGATGCGCGCGGGGGGTGCCTTTTCTCGTTTGAGTCGTTTCTCGCCTTCTGGATCTTGTTTGGTTTGGGACTTACGTCCATCGCCTTTCCCTCGCAAAGCTCCTCGCGAGCCGGGCCGCGCAAAGCACGTGCTAGCACTACGCCTGGAGCTCACCCTTTGCGGGGCCCCCTCCAACGGGGCGATAAGCTCCGCAGGATTCTCAGGAACTCGTCGCCTCATGACCCAGCCCCAAGTTGGCGCTGACTAAGGTAAACCATGTCGGGAAACTCACCCCCAACTTCATGAGCTCACAAGGACACATACCCACATCGCATAGGAAAGTAAAAACTGCGATTTGCTTACACGAGGGGCTCCCCCTCTCAAAATGCTCTTACAAATTCTCCAAGGGCCACGCCCGAGTTTTGCATGCAGAATAAAATAGCAGGAGAATATGGGATCAGCCCGAGATATCGCTCACTGCATCGTCCATGGACGCATCGCTCGCATCGTCATCATCTTCATCAGAATCGTCGCCGCCATTCGCGACACCCCCATCGCCGTCGTCGACCACGTCACCTTCGTTAGTGATGACCACCACCCCAATGTTCTCTGAGGTGAAGGCCCTGACCAATGCGTCGGCATGGTCCTCTACCCAACGTGCCAGGTTGCCCCGGACGGCCATGGGTATAGGGGCAATGGTGGCATCGAAGTCGAAGTTGGGGTCGGTGTTCAGAAGGTGGCTGAAGACACGGGAGAAGGCACGCTGAAGCAGGCCACGACCCCTCTCCTCCACAAGCTGTCGAGCTCTAGCAGATTGAGCCTCCAGGCACGTCACCACCTCGGTGAAGAAGGTCAGGTGGCTGGCGTAGTCACTTGAGTGAGGTGTCGGGGCGTTCTCGTTGCAGATATAACCCAGGGCGGCGGTTGTGGCCTCCGCATGCCTCTCGGCCTTGTCCAACTTGGGCCTGAGGGCAGAGGCCCTACCCGCACCCTCCTGACCGGTGAGCTTCAGCTTCAAGTCGTACCTGCCCTCCAGGTCTGCGTGAACCACGGCCACCCAATGATTGATCTCCTCCTCGACTCCGGCCTCACGGGCCCCGACGGCATCTTCAGCTTGAGCGACTTGACGCTCCCTTGTCTCCATTCGCTCGAGCTCGAGGCTGCGCTCCACGGCTTCTAGGGCCAGCGTCTCCTCGCGCTGTCGTACCTCCTCTTCCTCCGCAGGCGTCCCCCTCATCGACGCTGTCGGATTTCGGGTTCCGGCAGACCCTTGAGGTTCGAACACTGGGGTGCGTGCGGAGATTTCGCCTTCTACCTACCTGCACCCCTCCGCCTCGCTAAGATCTAAGCTATGGAAAGAACAGCACAAGAGACATAGGGTTTATACTGGTTCGGGCCACCGTTGTGGTGTAATACCCTACTCCAGTGTGTGATGTGGCGGATTGCCTCTTGAGCTGATGATGATGAGCAATACAAGGAAGAACAGCCTCGCGAGGGTCTGTTCTTGGCTAGGGGGTGAACTGCTAGGAGGAGTTCAGTCGCCCTTCTTTCTCTCTCTCTGTGTGTGTGATGCTACCCGGTCCAATCCTAGCTAGTTTCTCTCTTGGCTTCTAGATTCTCCCCTCTTGATTGCCCCCCTACCCTAGGGGTGGCTAGTCCTATTTATAGGCAAAGGCCCTGGGCCTCTTCCCAAATATTGAGCGGGAAGGGCGCCAATAATTGGCCATTTTGAAGGGGAACATCTGGTACACTTATCCTGACTAAAGTTATTCCTCGCCTGCCAAAGGCTCTGGTGGTCACGCTGGCTTGGGCTCCACAATGACTTCCTCCCTGCCGTTGGACTGGTCTTGATCTCATTGCACCGAAACGGGTGCCTTTACTTGATGCTCTCGCCTGCGCTTGCTCCCTTTGCACCAAAGAGGAAAGGAGGACACTGCGCGGGCTAGCACCCGCCTGGCACCCTTGGTCGTCATGGCTTGCATCACGGGCACCTCGTGAGGTACCCCGCCTTGATCCCTCCGCCTCCTCGCGATCCAGCCTGATGAGGCCGTGCCTGAGGAAGCTCCGTGTCGTCTGCCCCGCGAGGCTTGGCCCCTCGCGAGGGTCTTGGGTCTGTGTTCATGAAGATGGGCCGTGCTGGGCCCCTCCTCGAGCCACACCGCAGGCCGCAGGCAGGCAAGTCTGGGGACCCCCATTCCCAAAACACTGGCAGTAGCCCCCGGGCCCAAGGCGCGCCCGGACTTGACCGTGCAGGGAGGCGAAAGGGCAAGAGCGAAGCGCTGCGGGGCCTAACAGCCTGCGGCCTTGGGCGCCGCGTGGCGGTTGATTGGACGTGGGCGTCTCCACTTCCCCACGACACCTCGGCAACTGCACGGATTGGACAAGTCCCGGCATGCAAAGCAGGTCATGATTACCTGCGATCGTGGGGGCCGACGGTTGGCCCTCGCCGGCTATAAGTACGGAGCGGCGCGCGCCCTTCCAGTTCATCCCCCCTTGCTTCTCCTTCTTCTTCATGGCTCCGTCGAGGAGGTTCTCGGCCGCAGACAAGGGGAAGGCTCGCCAGGTTGAGCCTGCCTCTCCCCCGCCCAAGCGCGGCCGAGGGCGCCCTCGCAAACATCTTGTGGCCTCCATGGCAGCTCCCCGCGGCCGTGGAGATGATTTCCAGCACGGTGACGGGCGGACTGCTGCGACCGCGGGGCGCGCTTCGGTCGCGCGTTCCCCTAGGCCGCGCTTTCGTGCTGCAGAGGTGCTGCCGGAGTTCGTTGTGTGGTTGGCTGAGCCGACTAGCCCCGGCTTCAACTTCCTCGCTTCCTCCTTGGTGAGCTCCCGGCCGGCGCCCCGGGCGGCCTCTGGCTTCAGGGAGACGGCTGCTGCAGCCGGGCTTCATGGGCTTCACTAGAGGTCTCGGCGGCCGGGAGCCTGGCCTTGACCTGCGGTTGGCAGACGTTTGCCCGCGCGCGTGGCCTGAGCCGTCGGTGCACCCTGCACTTCAAGTTTGACGGCGATGCCACCCTCTACGTGAGGGTGTTTGGGGAAAATGGTCGCCGCGTAGGGTGCTGCCCTGAGGACGACGACCGCGGTCGGGGACCCAGCCACGGCGATGATGGAGAGGACAGCGCTCGCGTGATTGGCGGCGCTCAGGGTTCCCCAAGCTTCACCGGTTCTTCTTCAGGCGGCGACTCTTCTAGCGGTGGCCGCGGTCAGGCTGCACGCCGTCGTACCTGCTTGAGAGGTGGTAGCACGTCTGCCCGCCCTCGCGCCTCGGTGAAGCGCGAGAGGGAGTCTGCCTGAGCCCCGGAGGCAGCTCGAGTCTTCCCTGCAGGCCGGTGTGAGGCGAGCTGCGCCTGATTTGTTCTTTCTTTTCCTTTTTCCTGCGTAAAAAGACAGTAGCATGGAGCCCCGCGGGGGCGTGTTTGGGTTATTGTTGTTAATCATCGCTTTGCTTCCGTTATCGTGCCTTCTGGCTACGTGCCCGCGCGTGGATAGTTCCCGGCCCCAGCCGTGGGGGGGCGACCGACCCAGGCCCTGTGTTCGTGTCGCGGTGCCCGTGGGGCATGGACTGGAGGGGTGCTCGTGTAATGGACCCAGGTCACGAAACATTTGAATGACTAGGACAGAAACACTCACGAGGGCGCTCGGCTGCCCCCCTCGCGAGGCCTTGCATAAGAGAAATCGAGGCAGGAGAGTGAAAAGTCGAAGAACCACAAGTCAAAGACGGCAACAGCTTCAATAAAACTTCGAATGAGAATGAACAAGCCAACTGCGGAAAGCAAATGAAAAAGCCGCGTCTGGCGCCTAATCTAGTCTTCGACGTCTTCTCACCAGCGCGGAGCTAAGTGCTGCCACTAGGCATGGGAGGGAGCCCCAGGGCCTGAGGCCGGCGCTCCTGAGACTCCGGGGCATGTACAGCCCCAACTCATTATTACGTGAGAGTGTCACGGGCGGCGAGCTTCACAGGCGTTGGCCTTCTTCACAGGCTCCGGGCCTTTCTTGGGGGGAGTAGGCTTCACGGGCATTTTCCCTCTTCACAGGCTCCGGGCCTTTTCCCAAACGCAACAGCTTCACAGGCATTCGCCTTCTTCACAGGCTCTGGGCCTTTTCCAAAAAGGATAATCTTCACAGGCATTCGCCTTCTTCACAGGCTCTGGGCCTTTTCCAAAAAGGATAATTTTCACAGGCATTCGCCTTCACAGGCTTTGGGCCTTTTCCAAAAAGGATAATATTCACAGGCATTCACCTTCTTCACAGGCTCTGGGCCTTTTCCAAAAAGGATAATCTTCACAGGCATTCGCCTTCTTCACATGCTCTGGGCCTTTTCCAAAAAGGATAATCTTCACAGGCATTTCCAGCTGGGCCTCGAAGTTGGTCAGACTTCCCCGCAAGTGACCTAGTTGCAGGAATGGACCCATGCACAAGAGTCGTGCCGTTTGGGAGCAGCTCCGTCAGTTGGCGTCAGTTGAGCGGGCAACTAGGTCAAACACATTAGCCGTGAAGGAGTGGATTCATTCAAATAGATGCTGGGAAGGCGGACATCACTGGGTCAGGCCCGAGCGACTTGGGGATGATGCAGCCCGTGGGGCGCTCCCAACAAAGTAAGCTAACAACATGAAATAAAAGGGATACATGCCGCAGGGATGGACCCACGCGGCCTGGGAATAATGCAGCCCTGGGGGGCGCTCCCAGCTGGAAATGAAACTTGAAAGATGTCACCTGATGATGTTGAGGACGAAGGATTGTTGGTGTAGCAGACTCGGTGGGCTGCGGAAGCCGATCCTCATGAGCCCCCCAGGCCCAGGGGCCTCGGGAGGCTCCGGAGGCGCCGGTGGCTCCTCGTGGACCATCTCCATCTCCGCCAGGGCTGCGGAACGCCTGGCCTCTTGAGCCTCCATGATGCCCCTCATGAGGCGCTGGTACGCGGTAGCCGCGTTCGGCAAGCTGTAAGGCATGCGAACATAGCTGTGGGGTGGACCTTTGCAGCGCCCCACTCGCGAGGGCCAGAGGCGCTCCAGAGAGGCGACTCGATTGACCCCTGGTATGTCGATGCAGACGCGTAGCCCACCATCCTTGCCTGGATGGGGAGCCACAGCTGGTAGGCGGCGGCTGCCTTTCATGACTCTTGACTCCTATAGCTCCTGAATGGCCTTGCTGACGAACTCCTGAGGGTCTGGCCCTCTTTGCCTTATTCCTTCTTGAGGGAAACGTGCTTCGAAACACGCCTCCATGTGGTGCCCAAGCGCCTCCCTCGTGACCTTAGCCAGGTCGGTGGCCCTCCAGGGGAGAGCCACCGAGCCCTGCCTAAGGAGGGCGCCGGGCGCGCTTTCCTATGCGATGGAAGGAGGTTCCCCCTGGGCAGGCGCGGGCCCTGAGGGGCCTGCCTCCTGAGGGGCCGGGCCGGATGATGTCTTCTTCTTCTTGGGGGCGGTCTCGGGAAGCCTCCTGCTTCCACGATCCGAGTCTTCCAGCGATGTGGCCTGAAAGGCTCGTTCCAGGGAACACACCGCGTCCTTCTCTTCACAGGGCACCATGATGACTCCTCCACTTCCTGGCATCTTGAGGACATTGTAGCCGTGGTGAGTTACGGCCATGAACTTGGCCAGCGCTGGGTACCCAAGGATGGCATTGTACGGCAGGCGAATGTGAGTGACGTCGAAGTCGATGAGCTCGGTGCGGTAGTTGTCGCATGCCCCGAAGGTGACAGGGAGGCGGACCTGCCCAATCGGGACCCTGGAGCCGTCGATGACTCCGGAGAAAGGCTTGGTTGGCTGAAGCGGGCTGTAGGGCACTTGGAGATTGTTGAATGTTTCCACGGACAGGACGTTGAGCCCTGCCCCGCCATCGATGAGGGTCCTGGTGACCACCACGTTGCTGATGATTGGGGAACAAAGCATCGGGAGGACTCCGGTTGTGGCTGCACACTTGAGCTGATCTGCTGAGCTGAACGTGATGGCGCACGCCGACCACCTGAGAGGGCACGTGGCTTCGAGCTTGGGGAGGACTGCATTCACTTCACGGGCGAACTGCTTGAAGATGCGTTGAGAGGCTGGGGCTTGAGCCCCGCCCAGGATGCAGGCGATCGCGCGCGGCTCCTGGAAGCCCCCAGCCCCCTCGTCTTGCTGGTGGTCCTCGTTTCTCCTTGGCTGCGGCGGCAGCGGAGGGAGGCCTGCGTTGCCTTGCGGGCGATCCTCGCGAGGCTGATCCCTCCAGTCTCCCTCGCGAGGCGGGTCTTGCCAGCGATCCTCGCGAGGTCGATCGCGCCACCCTTGGCGCGGGTAGCGGTCTTCCCAGCGTCCTGTGTTCCTTCCTCCTCCTCGACCGTAGCCCCAGTCACCGTGGTCGGGGCGACGGCCGATCCTTCCTTCTCACACGGCTCGGAGCTCTTGACATTCGTTGGTGTTGGGGGTGTGGAGGTCGTGGTACACACAGTACCAACTTCCCTTGGAAGATTCGGGCTGATCTCTGCCCCGCTTGGTGTCTGGTTCTGCCGCGAGCACGGCAGCCCCCTTGCGCTTCACATCCTTGGCCTTGGGCTTCTTCTCTTCTGGGTCCGTGGCAGGCAGCTCGAGGAGGGAGAGACGCCCTTCCTCAGCCCTGGCGCACTTGGTTGCCAAGTTGAACAACTCCAAGGAAGTGCACAGGTCTTCATGCATCGCCAGCTCCTCCTTCTTCTTGACATCGCGCACGCCGTCGGAGAAGGCTGAGATGATGGCCTCCTCGGTCACCTTGGGAATCTTGAGGCGTGCGTTGTTGAAGCGCTGGATGTACTTCTGCAGGATCTCTCCGGGTTGTTCCTTGATGCGGCGCATGTCGCTCACGGCGGGTGGCCGGTCGCGAGTACCTTGGAAGTTGGCGATGAAGCGGGTGCGCATCTCGTCCCAGGAGGAGATCGTGCCTGGAGCCAGGTTCAGGAGCCAGGTGCGGGCCCCATCCTTGAGCGCCATGGGAAACCAGTTCGCCATGACCTTCTCATCTCCGTTGGCAGCTTCGATGCGCAGCTCATAGAGCTGGAGGAACTCCGCTGGGTCGGCCGTGCCGTCGTAACGAGGAGGCAGGTCTAGCTTGAACCTGCCGGGCCACGCGACGCTGTGTAGCTCAGTGGTGAAGGCACGGCAGCCTGCTGTGGCCACGGGAGGCCTTGGGTGGCGGAGAGCTTGGTCTTGCATGTCCCCACGCGCTGCAGCTGGGAGCAGCGCGGGGGTCTTGACGTGCGGGAGCAGGAGCATGGACGCGACGTGCTGGAGCAGGGAGCGCCCGGGCAGCTTCTTGCGGGCGAGGGACTTCTTGGCAGCTCTGCTCTTGCCGCGCTGGCACCTGGCGGAGCGGGTTCCGCCCAGGGGCCACGCGCCTTGGAGCCATGGCGCCTTCTTGAGGAGGAGGCGGCTGGGGCGCCCCCGGAGCTTCGTCGCCCGCGCGGGGCGGGGTGCGGTGCATCGGAACGGACGGCGCAGGAGAGCCCCCTGCAGCGCGGACGAGCTCGGTGACGCGGTCGAGCCATTCTTCGTAGACGTCGTTGATGGGACGGTAGCGCAGGAGCTTGTTTGCCGCGATGAGCGCAGCTCGAGCCTCCATGGGTGCGCGGAGCGCGCGGGACGAAGAACCAGCTGGGGTGAGCGAGGGAGTAGCGGTGCGGCCATCTTGCCGCACGGACGGATGCTGAGACGACGCTTGCTGCTCGTTCCCCGCTGGGCTGGTGGCGGCGTTGACGGCAGGTGACGGGGAACAGCGAGGACGCCCGCCGACAGGAGCCGTCTGGGCGACACGGGAAGAGAGAGCGGCCCGGCGCTCGGCGCGGGCCTGACGAGCGTCAGACATGGACGCGATGGTCGGAGGAAAACGGGGTGGTGGAAGACGAATTCCGGCGCACCCCTACCTGGCGCGCCAAATGTTGGATTTCGGGTTCCGGCAGACCCTTGAGGTTCGAACACTGGGGTGCGTGCGGAGATTTCGCCTTCTACCTACCTGCACCCCTCCGCCTCGCTAAGATCTAAGCTATGGAAAGAACAGCACAAGTGACACGGGGTTTATACTGGTTTGGGCCACCGTTGTGGTGTAATACCCTACTCCAGTGTGTGGTGTGGTGGATTGCCTCTTGGGCTGATGATGATGAGCAATACAAGGAAGAACAGCCTCGTGAGGGTCTGTTCTTGGCTGGGGGGATGAACTGCTAGGAGGAGTTCAGTCGCCCTTCTGTGTGTGTGTGTGTGTGTGATGCTACCCGATCCGATCCTAGCTAGTTTCTCTCTTGGCTTCTAGATTCTCCCCTCTTGATTGGCCCCCTACCCTGGGGTGGCTAGTCCTATTTATAGGCAAAGGCCCTGGGCCTCTTCCCAAATATTGAGCAGGAAGGGCGCCAACAATTGCCATTTTGAAGGGGAACATCTGGTACACTTATCCTGACTAAAGTTGGTCCTCGCCTGCCAAAGGCTCTGGTGGTGACGCTGGCTTGGGCTCCACAATGACTTCCTCCCTGCCGTTGGACTGGTCTTGGTCTCGTTGCACCAAAACAGGTGCCTTTACTTGATGCTCTCGCCTGCGCTTGCTCCCTTTGCACCAAAGAGGAAAGGAGGACACTGCGCGGGCTGGCGCCCGCCTGGCGCCCTTGGTCGTCATGGCTTGCATCACGGGCACCTCGTGAGGTACCCCGTCTTGATCCCTCCGCCTCCTCGTGAGCCAGCCCGATGAGGCCGTGCCTGAGGAAGCTCCGTGTCGTCCACCCCGCGAGGCTTGGCCCCTCGCGAGGGTCTTGGGTCTGTGTTGATGAAGATGGGCCGTGCTGGGCCCCTCCTCGAGCCACGCCGCAGGCCGCAGGCAGGAAAGTCTGGGGACCCCCGTTCCCAGAACACCGACAGACGCAAGGGCGGCCCTGCGCGCCTCGACCTGCTGCTCATGGGACGCGCTCCAGGCTTGAAGCTCCCACGCGCGCTCCTCCGCCGCCTTGCGGCGGCAATCGGCCTCGTGAGCTTCTTCCAAAGCTCGCGAGCGGGCCTCATTGGCAATCTTGAGGGACGCCTCAGCCTTCGCGTTCTCGAGGTCGCGATGATAACGGCCAAGGTTGATGTCCACCTGCAGCTTGCGTCGCTCCTCCACCAACCGAAGATCTTCAGCCTCAAGACGCGAGTCGACACCAGCAAGCTCTTCACCAAGGCAGTTCATCGTGCCCATCGCCTCCTGGAAGAGCTCGTGGCGGACCACGCTGTGCCCGCACTCGAGCTCGAACGCTCGGCCCACCTCGTCCTCCACCTCGGGGGCTGCGGGAGGAGCATCAAGTGGCGCGCCACCTCCCGGTTGGGGGATGGGGGCTGGCACGGCCCCAGGCGCCAGCTGACCCTCGCGAGGGGCATGAACCAAACAAGGCCCGCTCCTTGAAGAAGACTCCAGGATCGAGGCTAGCCAGCTACCAACTGTGACCATGGGAGGAGCCACGGGCGCACCTGCTGCGCTCCGAGCAAGGCCGCGAAGAAAGGATGGTGAAGGAGCAAGCTTGGGGCGCCTTGGTGACAGACCAACTCCCATGGCTGACCCCACGCTGTGGGCAGCGTCCGAGCTTGTAGCGCTGGAGCTTGGCGGGTGCAATGGGATGAGAGGGAATTGCTTCTCTGGAGATTTCACGGCCTTAGCAGAAGGGGACCTGAGGGGACAATCCTCAGGAAAAGAAGGCGACACATAGAAGATCACCAAGATAAGGTACTTACTCATTGATAGCAATGTACTTCCATCGCTTCAACGGTCCGAAGATGTTGCCGCCGCTAGGGGATCCTTTCCTCTTGTGAAGCTCCTCGAAGTCCACACAAAGGCGACCGAAGCACTGGACGTGACGGCCGGAGCGCGGCGGAGCCGAAGAAGAACCAAGAGGGGTGGCTTCAGGGGATCCCGACTACAGCGAACAGCCCGACTGCAGCGAACAGCCCGGCTCTTTCTCGCTGCGACATCCCGAGACTCCTAGAGCCTCGGCCTCGGGAACCGCATGCCGCATCTCATCAGCGACCGACGCCTCATAAGGGGCGCCGCAAGCTCCTGAGGACGACGCCCCTAGATCACTGCTCGGCATGTGCTCCTCAACATCCGAGCAGCCGGCCACCGTCGCCGCTCGCTCCCCCGCACCGTCACCTGGGGCGAGCTCAGCACCGGCGGCGAAGACAGGGACCACGATGACGGGATTCTTGCGGGGGGCCCACCAAGTCGATTGGTCGCAGCCCCCACTCATCAAAGGAAGGCATGTCCGTGGCAAAGGTGACCTTGTTCTCGCAGCGGTACAACATGCAGTTTTTCCTGGGCATCTCGTGCGGCACAGGGACACCAGATAGGACCGTGAGCACTGTTTGCCGTGCAGCGAGAGGAAGCCCCTCCTCCTGAAACCTCATGTTGTCCTGGCCGCTGAGCAAGTCCCACATCAGGCGAGAATGGCGCTGAAGCGGAGCAACTCGACGCCTGAAGAACTCCCTCACCACCATGGGTGCGGTCATGCCAACGTCCTTCAACCACCTCAGCCTAGCCTAGACGAGGGCAAGGAGGGGATCGTGATCTTCTGATGGCCCCAGCCGGAGTTTGGAATGGCAGGCCCCACCGGAGCTTGGAGCAGAGGGTTGAGCACATCGGCATCAACAAACACCCATTGCGTGCGGAACTCGCTTGCGGATGAAGAGAGCTCGAAGTCGATCCCCATGCCTGTTGTCGCAGCCACGGCCTGGAATCCCACACACCCTGAGTTCTGTCGGGCACCGGTGAGATGCAGCGAGAAGAAGTGGTGGACTGCCATGGAGGTGGTGATGCCCACCATGGCCTCACACACGAAAGCAAAGAGGGCAAGAAGGGTCATAGATTGAGGGTCGAGATGGAGCATGTGGATCTGACAGTGCTCGAGCACCGTGTTAAAGAAGGTGGAGAAGGGAGGAAGCAGGCCAGCCCAGAGGGCGTCAATGAAGATTGGAACCTCGGTGACTGCCCGGGCCATGCTGGAGCGAGACGCAGGCCAGCCGGCGTCTCTCCCCACTCATTGAAGCTGGAGGCAAGCATGGGGCGCACCTTTCCCATGGCCTCATCGTTGAGCACCTGAGGCCGGCCGAGCATCGGCTCGAAGGATGGAGCCGCAGTTGGCGAGGACAAGGGTTTCTTCCCCTTCCTGGCCTGTTTCGGCACCATGGCGGTGAAGCGGGCGGAGTGCAAGTTGGATTGGGAAGGCAGAGCAGGACATCGAGGAAGCAGTGAGATTGGAAGAACCAGGCATGGCGGAGGAAAAATAACTGTGTAGGCCGCAGGGGCCGCATAGCCAGGCGGATTCAAAGGCAGCGTGGGGAAGCGGAGATGCCCACGTCCAATCAACTGCCACGCTCAACCAAGGCCACATGCTTTGGGGGCCCGCGGTGCTCCGAACTTGACCCTTGGCTTCGCCATGAAGCCAAGCCCACGTGCACCTTGGGCCCGGGGGCTACTGTCGGCGTTCTGGGAATGGGGGTCCCCAGACTTGCCTGCCTGCGGCCCGCGGCGTGGCCAAGCAGCAGGCCGTACGGCCCATCTTCACCATCAAGGCACCCAAGACCCTCGCGAGGGGCCAAGCCTCGCGAGGCGGACGACGCAAGACCTCCTCTGGAGTTGCCAAGCCAGGAAGGCGCACGAGGAGCGGAGATATCAAGGCAAGGCGAACCTCACAAGACTCTCGTGACATGAGCCATGACGATCGACACCAGGCGAGCGCCAGCGCGCGCAGCGTCCTTGTTTCCTCTTTGGTGCAAAGGAGGCAAGCGCAGCCACGGAGTACTGAGGCCTCAGGCAAAGGTTGTCATTTTGGTGCAACAAGACCAAGACAATGAACTGCAAGACAGAGGTCATCGTGGATCCCAAGACAGCGTCACCACTAGAGCTTTGTGCAAGCGAAGACTACCTTTTCTCAGGATAGCTTGTACTAGCTGTCCCCCTTCGAATTAGCCCGCCATTGTTGGCTCCCTTCCCGCTCAATATTTGGGAAGAGGACCAGCGCATGTATAAGTAGAGCTAGCCACCACCATGGTTGGGGGCTCGACCTCATCTTAGCTAGAGGGAGTCTATACCCACAAGTTCATATGCACAAGAACACCTCAACCTCAGGAGGCTGTTCTTCCCCTTGTATTGTTCATCATCAGCCCAAGAGGCTATCCATCACCACCACACTGGAGTAGGGTATTACACCACATCGGTGACCCGAACCAGTATAAACCCCGTGTCTTTATGTGTTGGGAGTTCGTCGAGTTCGTTCGCAAGATATTAGTGAGCTAGAGCGTAGATCGGTAGGAGGGAAAGACTTCGCGCGCACCCCAGTTTTCGAACCTTAAGGGTAGCCGGAACCCCAGATCCGACAATAGTCACCTACTACGTGTTATGATCCGGCAACCCCGGAGTGACAATAGTCGGGACACTTCCTGGTGATGACCGTAGTTTGAGGAGTTCATGTATTCACTAAGTGTTAATGCTTTGGTCCGGTACTCTATTAAAAGGAGGCCTTAATATCCCTTAGCTTCCAATAGGACCGCGCTGCCATGGGAGGGTAGGACAAAAGATGTCATGCAAGTTCTTTTCCATAAGCATGTATGACCATATTCGGAATACATGCCTACATTACATTGATGAATTGGAGCTAGTACTGTGTCACCCTAGGTTATAACTGTTGCATGATGAATGCCATCCGACATAATTATCCATCATTGGTCCATTACCTATGAGGTTGTTTCATATTGATCTTTGCTAAGTTACTTTTTTGTTCCCACTGTTATGGTTGTTACAAAATTGCTACTGCTACTTTTGCCACTATTACCATTACTTCCATATTACTTTGCTACTAAATACTTTGTTGCAGATATTAAGTCTTTCGGCTGTGGTTGAATTGACAACTCAGCTGCTAATACTTGAGAATATTATTTGGCTCCCCTTGTGTCGAATCAATAAATTTGGGTTGAATACTCTACTCTTGAAAACTGTTGTGATCCCCTATACTTGTAGGTTATCAAGACCTTTTTCTGGCGCCGTTGCCGGGGAGCATAGCTCTATTCTCTGAGTCACTTGGGATTTATATCCGTTGATCACTATGACGAATATGAAAGATCAAAGAACCAAGATTTTTTCCCTCAAGTACGAGGGGAGGTAAGGAACTGCCATCTAGCTCTGCACTTGATTCTCCTTCTGTTTCGAGTAAACTTGCGACACCTACACCTGCTATTGATTCCGATATGTTGCATGTTATGGATGATGCCACTTCTACTATGCATCATGCTTATGATGAAACTACTTCTCTGCTTGATAATATTGTGCCACTTTTTTAATTTCTTGATTAACAACTTGCAAGGGTTAGAGAGAATGAAATTACTGAAACTGGTGATATTATTGAAACTTAAGATTATGATTCTCCCCCTAGATATGAATTGCCTATTGTACCTGAGGGTTATATTATGGATGAGGAAACTGCTAGAGACTTTCTTGCTTATAATGATAGAGATGATCTTAAGAAATTGTTAGCTAAGCTGAAAGAAAAGTCTTTGAATGCTAGAATGCAATATGACCCTATGTTTGCTACTTCACCTATCTTTGTTACTAAGAAGGATTGTGAATTCTCTGTCGATCCTGAGTTAATTACTTTGGTAGAATCTGATCATTTCTATGGATATGAATCTGAAACTGTTGTGGAACATCTTACTAAATTGAATGATATAGCCACCCTATTTGCTCATGAGGAAAAAAATTGTTATTACTATATTCTTAAGTTGTTTCCTTTCTCACTAAAGGGTGAAGTTAAGTTATGATTTAATTCTCTTGCTCCTAGTTGTGTGCGTAGTCCCCGGGATATGATATACTACTTCTCTCAAAAATATTTTCCTGCTCATAAGAAAGAAGCTGCCCTAAGGGAAATATTTAACTTTGTGCAAATTTAAGAAGAGAGTCTCCCACAAGCTTGGGGGAGGCTTCTCTAGTTACTTAATGCTTCACCTGATCATCCTCTCAAGAAAAATGAAATACTTGATATCTTTTATAATGGACTAACTGATGCTTCCAGAGACCACCTGGATAATTGTGCTGGTTGTGTTTTCAGGGAAAGAATTGTTGAGCGAGCAGAATTTCTATTGAATAATATATTGAGTAATGATAATTATTGGACACTTCCTGAACCAACTCCTAAGCCAACTCCGAAGAAAAGGGGTATTCTATTTCTCAGTCCTGAAGATATGCAAGAGGCAAATAAATCTATTAAAGAAAAAGGTATTAAAGCTGAAGATGTTAAGAATTTACCACCTATTGAAGAAATACATGGTCTTGATAACCCGACATAGGTAGTAGAGGTAAACTCTCTCCACATATTTAATGAAGGTGACATTCCTCATAATAATTCTGCTAGTCAATGCTTGGATGAGTTCGATAATTTTATTGTTAAACAAGAAAATTTCAATGCTTATGTTAGTAGACAATTGAAACATAATGCTTACATGCTTGATAACTTGAGTGATTATATGAGTAGAACTGTTAATGATCTTAAGCTTATTAGTAAACATGCTTCCATGGTTACAACTCAAGTAGAACAAGTACTTAAGGCACAATGATAATGTTGTTAGGGTTATGACTACAAGTGGTAAAATGACCTGGGAACCTTTGTATCCTAAGGGCCATCCTAAGAGAGCTAGGCAGGATTCTTAGAGAATTAATACTGATACACCTAGTCCTAGTAATAAAAAGAAAAAGAAAACTGATAAGACTTTGCATGCTAGTGAACCTGTCAGAGACACACCTGAGAATCCCAATGATATTTCTATTTCTGATGCTGAGACACAAGCTGGTGATGAATATGAACCTAGTGATAATGTTAATAATGATGTTCATTTTGATGCTCAATCTAGCAATGATAATGATGTAGAAATTAAACATGTTGTTGATCTTGATAACCCACAATCAAAGAATCAACGTTATGATAAGAGAGATTTTGTTGCTAGAAAACATGGTAGAGAAAGAGAACCATGGGTTCAGAAACCCATGCCCTTTACTCCTAAGCCATCCGAGGAAAAGGATGATGCGGATTTTGAGCGCTTTGCTGAAATGATTAGACCCATCTTTTTGCGTAAGCGTTTGACTGATATACTTAAAATGCCTCCTTATGCTAAGTATATGAAAGACATTGTTACAAATAAAAGAAAGATACCGGAAGCTGGAATTTCCACCATGCTTGATAATTATACTTTTAAGGGTGGAATACCAAAGAAACTTGGAGATCCAGGGGTATCAACTATACCATGCTCCATCAAAAGAAACTATGTTAAAACTGCTTTATATGATCTTGGAGCCGGTGTTAGTGTTATGCCTTTCTCTTTGTATCATAGAGTTCAATTGAATAAGATGACACCTACTGAAATATCTTTGCAAATGGCTGATAAATCAACTACTATACCCGTCGATATTTGTGAGGATGTGCCTATTGTGGTTGCAAACGTTACTATCTTAACGGACTTTTGTTATTCTTGATATTCCTGAGGACGACAGTATGTCGATCATCCTTGGTAGACCCTTTTTGAATACTGTAGGGGCTGTTATTGGCTGCAACAAAGGCAATGTCATTTTTCATGTTAATGGTAATGAGCATACGGTACACTTTCCGAAGAAACAACCTCAAGTTCATAGTATCAATTCCATTGGAAAAATTCCAACTATTACTATTGGAGGTTTTGAATTTCCTCTTCCTATTGTCAAAAAGAAATATGACATTCTTATTGTTGGGGACATGTATATCCCCGTTGAGGTAACCTAGTGTTATTCGAAAATTCTCTGGTTTCATGTCACTCGAAAGAAGTTTATTAATAAGACTTGATCAACCTTGTTAATGGATTCCTTTTGATGAGCATGAATTGGATGAATATAGAAGGTACAACTCTCTGTACCCATCTTTTACTTTCTGTTATTTAGATTAAATAAAGCAAAAATAGTAGTTTCTGTCCGTTTTCTGAATTATCAATGCAATAAGAAATGTCCCAAAAATAAAAGTTCTCCAAATGTCGTGAAAATTTAGTATAATTTTTTATAGAATATTTAAGTATTTCTGGCACTGAACACATACCAGGGGGCCTCACCAGCTGACCACAAGGGTGGAGGGCGTGCCCTACCCCCTGGGAGCGCCTCCCATCCTTATGGGCCCCACGTGGGTGTAGCGACCAGACCTCAAATGTTCCAATCTCTGTGCTCAGGTGTCATCCCTGGATCAGTAATGCTGACACCACACAGTACTTGAAGGATTTATAACAGATTAGCAATCACACACTTATTACATCGAGAGTCTCAAAAGAGAACTTATTACAATAAACATGGCCTAAGGCCATCTAATAATGATAACAGCGGAAGGCTTGGAAGATAAGTGAGTCCATCAACTCCAACGTCATCACTATGTATAGAACCACGACCTAAAAGCACCTTACTCGTCGTCTGAAAAGTCTGCAACATTAACGTTGCAGCCCGAAATGGGTCAGCACATGGAATATGCTGGCAATGTAACACATAGAGAGCAATAAAAGAATAAGGCTATTCTATATGCATATTTGGCTGGTGGAAAGCTCTATGGTTACAGTTTTGCGTAAAGCCAATTTTTCCCTACTACAAAGAAATAAATTTTATTTAACTATCATGGTAGTTGTTAAACATTGAGAGTGTAGACACGCTCTCAATCCCAATTAAGCATCATCATTAAAACCCAACCAAATTAATTTAGAGTAACATGATGAGATTCACATGATAATCCAGGTACTAGATACTCAAGATGTCCATAACCGGGGACACGGCTAACCATGATTAGTTTATACACTCTGTAGAGGTTTGCGCACTTTTCCCCACAAGACTCGATCTCCTCCATTGGGAATCTCGCACTACATGGTGTTTGAGAAACGGATGACCGAGACATAGTCTTTCAGAAGCGCTAGCACCTTACAAACGGGTAGACCGTACCAACCTACATCCCTACATCTGCTATTCTACCATTGTAAGAGTTCGCACGACTTAGTCAACTATGCTAGAGCCCATAGTAGCTTGTGGCTGCACACAGAAGTTTCCAGTATGAATAATCTCATGATCCCTTTGAGCCTGGGTGGCGGTCCAAAAGAAAAACAGGCAATAGATGGAATACCCAGGTGCCTCAATCCACCCAGATGTGTATTTAAGTTGCCACCTTAGATAAACCATTGATTTAACAATCTCATGTCTGTCATGGATTTCACTCACCCAATCCATGTCTACTAGCATAGCATAGCATAATAAGCAAACGTAGAAGTAACTCCCAAAGGTTTGATAATAACAGGTAATAGGTACTACCTCATCTACTTCCCAAACCCACAATTTAATTAGATCCTAATCATGCAATGTGTGAGGATTTATCTAATGCAATAAAACTGGGTAATAGGAAGGTATGATCAAAGTGTTGCTTGTCCTGCTTATGATCCATGAAACCTAGCGATTCGAAGTAGCAAGCGGCGCACTCCGGGTACTCTATCGCAAACAAACAAGCATATAATAAGTACTCAACTAATGCACAGGTAAACCTCGAATAAAAGATCTAACCAGAAAGTTCAACTTAAGAACTCCGGTTGGCAAAAAGAATCAAATCGAACGAAGCAACGAAAGACAAACGGCAAAAGAAATAAGCTTTGTTTACTAATCTGAAACTAGGGCAAATTTCACTGAGGCAAAAACTTGTTTGAGTTGGTTAAACGGAAAGAGGGTTTCGAGACGAAACTCCAGGCACTTGAATCGCCTGATTCCGACAAACGAGCGAAAAGTTAAACTAAAACGAACATCTGATCAGAAATCGCGATCAGAAAAACCGCGGATTTAATCCGAGAAAAAGAAAAACAACGAACAGGTTAACGAACGAACGTTCATTAACAGGAACTAAATGATGAATGCGTTCGTTAAGACGAACGAACGAGCGAACGCTCACTAAATAAATAAACCGGAGAAAAAACGATCTATTTAAAAAAATAAAAACTAGGGTTTTCAAAAAATGAAACAACTTTTTCTCAAAAACCGGGGCGGCGGCTACCTCGGCTCGGGGCTCCGGCGAGGCTCCGGCTGGCGGCGGCTCCGATGCGGCAGCGGGGCGACGGGCGGCGCGGGGCGGCGCTGCGGCGCGGCGGCGGCGGCAGGCGGCGCGGGCGGCGTGCGGCGGCGGCGCTGGAGGCGTGGGGCGGCGGCGGCGGTGTGGGCTGCAGGGGGGCGGCGGTTATAAAGGGGGCGGGGAGAGGCGACTTGGGGGAGGGGTCGGCCTCGGGAGGCGGCGGCGCTGGTCGGGACTCCTTTCCAGACCCGGCGAGAGGCGGCGGTGGGCGGCTGGGCCGGCCTGCTCGGCTGGGCCCTTGGCCCAGTCAGCCGCGGGGTCTCATTTTTTTAAACAATATCACTGCAACTAAAAAAATTCTAGAAAACTAAATAAAAAATCTAAAAATGCAAAAACAAATTTTCTCCGTCTAAATAAAATATTTAGAACATGATGAACATTTTTTTGGCTCTAAATGCAATTTTTTGAAAATATGCAATTTTTCCTAAATTCAAATAAAATAGCAAATAAAACCAAAATAAAATCTTATTTGATATTTTTTTTATTTAAACCCTCAATATTTCTTTATTTTGGGAAAGTCATTTTATTCCCTCTCTCATAATTTTTATAATAGAAATAATTGAAGATGAAATAAACAAAATCAAACGATCCTATTTTCAAATATTGAGAAAACTCAAATATGAAAATAACGAAATCCCCAACTCTCTCGAGGGTCCTTGAGTTGCGTAGAATTTCTAGGATCAACCAAAATGCGATGAAATATGATATGCAATGATGATCTAGTGTATAACATTCCAAATTGAAAATTTGGGATGTTACAAACCTACCCCCCTTAAGATGAATCTCGCCCTCGAGATTCGGGTTGGCTAGAAAATAGGTGAGGGTGGTCCTTCAGCAAATCTTCCTCTTCTTCCCAGGTGGCTTCATCTTCCGTGTGGTGGCTCCACTAAACTTTGCAAAACTTGATAACTTTGCTGCGGGTGACTCGGCTGGCATACTCAAGAATCTTGACTGGTTCCTCCTCATAGGTCAAATCATTGTCCAACTGAATCGCTTCCAGCGGCACTGTATCTCTCAGCGGTATATCAGCCATCTCTGCGTGGCACTTCTTCAACTGGGAAACATGGAACACGTCGTGAACTCCTGACAATCCTTCGGGCAATTCCAACTTGTAGGCTACTTCTCCCATACGCTCCAAAACTTTGTATGGTCCTACAAAACGTGGCGCTAATTTTCCCTTAACTCCAAAGCACTTAACTCCTCGAAGGGGAGATACTCGAAGGTAAACTCGATCTCCGACTTCGTAAACTGTCTCCTTGCGTTTCGAATCTGCGTAGCTCTTCTGTCTGGACTGCGCTACCTTGAGCCTAGCGCGGATCAATTTTACTTTCTGTTAAGACTCCTTAATCAGATCCGGTCCAAACAACTGACGGTCTCCAACTTCATCCCATGACAACGGGGTCCTGCACCTCCTTCCGTACAAAGCTTTGAAAGGGGCCATCTTCAAACTGGATTGATAGCTATTGTTATAGGAGAACTCTGCGTATGGCAAATTCTCGTCCCAACTAGATCTGTAATCTAGCGCACAAGCTCTCAGCATATCCTCCAAAATCTGATTGACTCTCTCGGTATGTCCATCTGTCTGCGGATGAAAAGCTATACTAAACTCCATCCTGGTACCTAAAGTTTCGTGCAACTGATTCCAGAACTTTGAGGTAAACTGGGTTCCCCTATCTTACACAATGCTCCTTGGAACTCCATGCAGACATACGATCCTGGTCATGTATATCTTTGCCAACTTTGCACTGGTATAGGTAGTCTTTACTGGAATGAAATGAGCTACCTTTGTCAAACGATCAACTACAACCCAAATCGAGTCATAGCCTAAACGAGTTCTGGGTAATCCTATGATAAAATCCATGCCTAGCTTATCCCACTTCCATTCCGGTATCGGCAATGGCTATAGCAATCATGCTGGCTTCTGATGCTCTACCTTTACTCTCTGACATACATCGCAAACTGCTACATACTCCGCAATATCCTTCTTCATTCCGGTCCACCAGAAAATATCCTTCAGATCCAGATACATCTTAGTATTTCCTGGGTGAATCGAATAGGGTGAATCATGGGCCTCTTGCAGAATTAACTTCCTGATCTCCGAATCATTAGGCACATAAATGCGGTCTTCAAACCATAAGGTATCGTGCTCATCCTCACGAAATCCTTTAGCTTTTCCTTTGCTCATTTTCTCCTTAATAGAGGCAATCTCCTTGTCAGTCTTCTGGGCTTCTCTGATCTTATCCATCAAAGTAGACTGAATCTCCAATGCGGCTACATAGCCTCTCGGAACTATTTCCAAACATAGCTCACGAAGATTTTCAGCTAACTCCCTTGGTAAATCTCCCGACATTAAGGTGTTGACATGACTTTTACGGCTCAATGCGTCAGCTACTACGTTAGCCTTTCCGGGGTGATAATGCAATCTCATGTCATAATCCTTGATGAGCTCCAACCATCTCCTTTGCCTGAGATTCAACTCCTTCTGCGTGAAGATATACTTCAAACTCTGAAAGTGCGTTATATTGACTAGAGGGGGGGTGAATAGGCGATTTTGATGAAATTCTTCACTGAGGAATTTGCCGGTGAGGAAATTCCTTAGCGAAGAACCACCAGCAGCGGAATGAGTACTCAAACGTGAACATAACAGAATACAAGCATAGTCATCATGATGAAATGAAGACATGCATAGAGTACAGAAGCGTAAACATAGGATAACACAGGATGAAGACAAACAGACTGAAGAAATTGAACTGAGGAAATTGACAAAGTCTCCAGTCAAAGTCTTCAAACATAGATATGAACAAGCACACAACACAATTATGAGGAAATGAAAGAGTTGAGGAAATAGAACCAGTAAGCTTGGTGAAGACAATGATTTGGTAGACCAGTTCCAATTGTTGTCTCAGTTGTATGTCTGGTTGGAGCGGCTGAGTATTTAAACTCGAGGACACCCAGTCCCGGACACCCAGTCCTGAAGACGCAGCTCAGGACACCCAGTCCTCACCGTATTCTCCTTGAACTAAGGTCACACAGACCTCGTCCAATCACTCGTGGTAAGTCTTCAGGTGACTTCCAAACCTTCACAAACTTGGTCACTCTGCGATCCACAATTCCTCTTGGATGCTCTAGACCATGACGCCTAACCGTCTGGAAGAAGCACAGTCTTCAAAGGTAACAAGCATCGGATCCATGCAAGATCAATCTCTTCAGTGATGCTCAATCACTTGGGGTTCGTAGGTGTTTGGGTTTTGGGTTTTTGGTTTTTCCTCACTTGATGCTTTTCGCTCAAAGTCCTTGGAGGATGGGTTGCTCTCAAATGACAAGTGTCAGTTTCTCTCGGAGCAGCCAACCAGCTAGTGGTTGTAGGGGGGGCTATTTATAGCCTAGGGAGCAGCCCGACATGATAAGACATAAATGCCCTTCAATGATATGACCGTTAGGTGGATAGATATTTTGGGACAGCTGGCGCACAACACAGCAACGGTCGAAATTTTGAGTAGCAAAATCCTCAGGGCTATCATGTTCCTCACTGTGTAGGAAATCCGCACTAGCGAATTCCTAACTCCTCGGTCAGAACAAATTCCTCAGAGACCAGAAGAACTTCGTCTCTGTCACTGAAGAATATGACTCGACTATATGAGATTTCCAATGGCTTCACTCGAAGGGATTGGTAGGTGTAGGATTTTGAGTTGAGCATCACATGGAAATTTTTCCTTAGTATTTCCTCGACCCCTTTTAACAGTACGGTGTTTCCTATGACTCAAGAAAGAGAAAATGAAACTATGAAAACAAAAGTCTTCACGCTTTATGTTCCTCGAATGAATACCAAGTCTTCAAGGTCACACCATTTTCTTCACTTTCAAAGTCTTCAGAAAGTCTTCAGAATACCAAAGTCTTCAAACGAAGAACTTCATTTTTAGGGGTCGACTTTCTCTGTAAATATCAAACTCCTCATAGACTTATAGACATGTGTACACTCATAAACACATTAGTCCCTTAACCTATAAGTCTTCAATACACCAAAATCACTAAGGGGCACTAGATGCACTTACAATCTCCCCCTTTTTGGTGATTGATGACAATATAGGTTAAGTTTTCAATGGGGATAAACATATGAAGTGTAACTACTAATATTGAGGAATTTGATTGCAAGATATAGAAGAACTCCCCCTGAAGATGTGCATAGTGAGGAATTTGCTTTTGAAGCAATGCACACTTGAAGAGTTGAATCATGGAGATCTCCCCCTATATCTTGTAATTCATACACGCATTTGATATATAACAGTGAAGAATTTGAAATGCATGATGAAATATGGTGACTGATGTAATTCAGCATGCATGCAATAATATTAACGAGGAATAAGCATGGAAAAAAACGTATCAAGAGTATCAGAGCACCATCGGGTTTAAGTTTACAACTCGATCCAATAAAGTCGTAGAAGAACGAGAGTTGTAACTTAACAAAAAAACGCCCATATAGAAAGACCCGCTTGAAGACTAACTCAAAATTCTCCCCCTTTGTCATCAAATGACCAAAAGGAACGAATATGAGGACTAACGCCCCTGAAGAATATCAAGTTGATGAAGGAGCGCCAGCGTTATTGGGGTCGTTTGTTGTAGTAGGGCTTGCCACAGTGTCATCCAAGTCTTCATTTTCATCAGTGTCACACGATGAAGAATATGAGCTGGTCACCAGAGAAGGAACCTTGACCTTCTTGAATTTCTTCGGTGGAGGTACAGACCAGTCAAAATCTTCTTTGAGACCCATTGAGGGAGTCCTGGATTAGGGGGTGTCCGGATAGCCAGACTATACCTTCGGCCGGACTCTTCGACTATGAAGATACAAGATTGAAGACTTCGTCCCGTGTCCGGAAGGGATTTTCCTTGGCGTGGAAGGAAAGCTTGGCAATACGGATATGTAGATCTCCTACCATTGTAACCGACTATGTGTAACCCTAGCCCTCTCCGGTGTCTATATAAACCGGAGGGTTTTAGTCCATACAAACAACAATCATACCATAGGCTAGCTTCTAGGGTTTAGCCTCTCTGATCTCGCGGTAGATCTACTCTTGTACTACCCATATCATCAATATTAATCAAGCAGGACTTAGGGTTTTACCTCCATCAAGAGGGCCCGAACCTGGGTAAAACATTGTGTCCCCTGCCTCCTGTTACCATCCGCCTAGATGCACAGTTCGGGACCCCCTACCCGAGATCCGCCGGTTTTGACACCGACATTGGTGCTTTCATTGAGAGTTCCTCTGTGCCGTCGCCATCAGGAAGGATGCCTCATCCCGTCTTTAAAGACGGCACCGTTGCTAAGGGAGCTTTGGCTGTCGGCCAAACTCTTCGGCTAGGTGGTTTCCTTATGACCGCCTGTTCGGCCGCTGCGCCGACGATGACCTCTCGGTTCATCGAAAGCAATCTTCACGTCAGCTCGGAATTCGTCGAGCAGCTAGATCCAATGGAGCTTTCTTCCCTAAACGAGCTCTTGGATCGCATCGCCACCCTGGGAGTCACTACGGATTATGACCAGATTGGGCCTAAACCCGATCTGAGAGAGATTAACTCTCCCCAGGTCACTCGTCACGTTGCCGTGGTAGAGGGATAGTGCAGCGACCCTTCATCTATCTTAAGGACTAGCTACGGCCGGATTCCCGATCCCTCCAAGCCGGATACCCGCGGAGGGGAGGACATCACTCAAGACCTGAACTTAAAGTCAGGCGACGGGCTAGATTCGTTGGACAGCATCCAAGAATCCAAACTTCCGAGTTCGGAAACTCCTTGGCCCCTGGGTCTCAGATTGGGTGAGGTTTCGGATTTGATTCCACCCACCCACCCGTAAATAAGCGATCTATCCCAAATTAGGCAAGAGCCCGAAGAAACTGTACATCATTACTGGGCCAGATTCCTCCTGGTTATGAACAGGATAATGGACTGCCGCGAGGAAGACGCAATTTCATTCTTCTGCAATAATTGCACGGACAAGGGAATCCTCAACGCCATAAGTCGTTGTGATATTACACACTTCACTGACTTGGCATCCATAGTACGAAAGTACTATGCGATGGAAAGCGCCTGGAAAACCGAAATAAAATTTTGGGACAATCCGGCCCTGAATACAAACTCAGTCTGAAATAAAAGGGTGCATCATCGCCAGACGCCCGGGTTCAATACCAAAAAGCAAAAGCCCTCTACAGGGCACAGAACCGTACTGGAAGGATGGCTTAATGGACCCTGTAAAATTCACAGTGCAGAGGGCGCCACACCAACCCACCGCCTTAGAGCATGTTGGATACTCCGGCAGGTGGGAAAAATTGGCGAAGATCTCTTAATTCCAGAAGCCACAGAAAGCCACCCCAGAGACACCAGTACGGTACTAATAGTCTTCGAGACTTTTGCATCAAATACCATGCGAAAAAGAACACTCCGCGGCCTTGCCGAAGTCTACCAAGTAGCAACAATAAACCCATGGAGTGACACGGCTATTACTTTTAACGCAAGTGATGAACCTAAATTCTGAACAGCCCGAGCACCAACTGCATTGGTCCTCAGTCCAATAGTGGACGGCTTTCGTCTTACCAAGGAACTTATGGATGGCGGCAGTGGATTGAACCTCATTTATGAGGAAACCCTTCAAAAAATGGAAATAGATAGGAACCGCATTGAGCAAAGCAGCACAACCTTTAGAGGAATAATCCCCAGTCGGGAAGCGCGCTGTATAGGAAAAATCACACTAGATGTGGTGTTCGGCACGCCAGATAATTACAGGTCCGAAGAGGTCACGTTCCAAGTGGCCCCGCTCAGTAGCAGATGTCACGCTCTGCTAGGGCGGGAAGCATTTACAATCTTCCAAGCAATACCCCATTACGGGTACATGAAGCTCAAGATGCCCGGGCCTAACGGAATCATCACTCTCGCTAGTGATCCAGACATAGCACTCCGCGCCGAAAACAAGGCAGCCGCACTTGCCCTCGAGGCGCTATCCGAACCCCTAGCGGCCAAGGAACTGACTGCGCTGCACTCCATGGTGAATAGGGACGATGTGATACTCGACAAAAGATCCAAGTCCACCTCCTTTAAACCGGCGGACGAAATAGTCAAATTCCAGGTCCATCCAACGGACCCCAATAAAACAGCTTCCATCGGGGCACAGTTAAACCCTGATGTAGACGCCGCACTGCGAGAGTTCCTACGAGAGAACTGGGACATTTTCGCCTGGCACCCTTCAGACATGCCAGGAATCCCACGCAGGCTGGCCGAACACAGCTTAAATATCCTAAAAGGATTCAAGCCAGTCAAACAGGCTCTTCGGGGTTTTTCTGAACCTAAGAGACAAGCCATGGGAGAGGAACTAGCCAAGCTATTGGAGGCCGGATTCATCAAAGATATAAAACACCCGGACTGGCTAGCAAACCTGGTGATGGTACTAAAGAAGGACAAATCCTGGCGCCTGTGCGTTGATTTTAAAGACCTTAACAAGGCTTGCCCAAAGGATCCCTTCCCTCTCCCCCGCATCGATCAAATTATCGACGCTACCGCAGGACATGATTCGTTGTGTTTCCTCGATGCATACTCCGGCTACCATCAAATAAAGATGGCAGAGTCAGACCAAGCCGCAACGGCATTCATCACACCATACGGCCCATTCTGCTTCAACACAATGCCCTTCGGGCTCAAAAACGCCGGCGCAACATATCAGCGCATGATTCAGACATGTCTGGCAAACCAGATCGGCAAAACAGTGGAGGCATACATAGACGATGTGGTCGTTAAAACAAGACATGTCGAATCTCTAGTAGATGACTTGAGGCTAACATTCGATAACCTCCAAACATACGACATCAAGCTCAACCCGGAAAAATGCGTTTTCGGCGTTCCAGACGGAAAGCTCTTGGGCTTCATTGTATTCGGTAGAGGAATTGAAGCAAATCCAGCCAAGTTCTGAGCTCTGTCACAATTGGATATCCCGAAGGACCTCAAACAAATACAAAAGTTAACCGAATGCGTGGCGGCTCTAAGCCGCTTTATCTCCCGCTTGGGAGAAAAGGCCCTACCCCTTTACCGCCTCCTTCGGCGCACCGAACACTTCGAGTGGACGGATGCAGCCACAGCCGGACTCGACGAAATAAATGCCATCTTGGCAACAAACCCACTCCTCGTCAGGTCGTAAGCGTAGTGCTCGTCGTCGAACGAGAAACGGACGGACACAAATTCCCCCTTCAAAAGCCGGTCTACTATGTGTCCACTGTCCTTACTCCGTGCAAGTCACGGTACCCACATTATCAAAAGATTGTGTACGCGATATTTATGGCATCCCGGAAGCTGCGACACTACTTTCAAGAGTGTTCAATAATAGTAGCCTCGGAAGTGCCACTTAACGATATTATAAACAACCGCGACGCGACGGGCCGGATTGCAAAATGGGCCATTGAGCTCTTCCCGTTCAACATAACTTACAAGCCACAGCGAGCTATCAAGTCGCAAGTTTTGGCCGACTTCGTTGCAGAATGGACGGAGGCCGAACTCCCTAAAGAGTACGGCACATATTCAAACTGGGTCATGCACTTCGACGGCTCCAAAATGTTGGCCGGTCTAGGGGCTGGCGTCATTTTGATGTCCCCCACAGGAGACACAGTTCAATATGTACTCCAGATAATGTACACAGACTCCAACAATGCAGTCGAATATGAGGCCCTTTTACATGGTCTCCGGATGGCAGTATCCATGGGCATTCAACACCTAGAGGTGCGCGGGGACTCGAACCTCGCAATATCCCAAATAAATGGAGACTTTGATGCCAAGGATCCAAAATGGCAGCTTATCGCAACGCCGTCCTAAAAATGTCAGCTCGGTTCGAAGGGCTCGAATTTCACCATATAGCCCGGGAAAATAATCAGGCGGCAGATGTCTTGGCACGCATCGGCGCAAAACGCGATGTAGTCCCCCCCAACATCTTCTTGGAAAGGCTATTCAAGCCATCTGTACTATGGGAAGGGGAGCCCGGCAATAACAGCCCAGACCCAACCGCATTGTCCGACACCGAACACTCTGACATAATTGGAGGCTCTGCCAATGAAATAACACCTTCAGCCCACGTAATAATGGCCGTCATCGCCCCGTGGACAGAACCATTCCTCGCCTACCTTACTAGGCAGGAACTCCCCGAGGACCAAAATGAGGCATGCTGCATAGTGCGGCGATCTAAAGCCTATAGAGTCCATGAGGGAGAGCTTTATAAGAAAAGCACTACTGGAGTCCTTGAAAGGTGCATCTCCGAAGAGGAAGGGAGGAACCTCCTGGCTGAAATTCACACCGGACTCGGCAGTCATCACGCTGCAGCTCGGTCCCTTGTAAGCAAGGCCTTCCGTACAGGCTTTTATTGGCCGACGGCCCGGGCAGACGCCCAGGACTTAGTCCAACGATGCGTCGGTTGCTAGCTTTTTGCAAACCAAAGCCATATGCCACCCACCGCCCTCCAAACTATCCCCATCACTTGGCCCTTCACGGTCTGGGGGCTTGACATGGTTGGACCCCTTAAAAGTGGAACCCACAAGAAAAAATACTTACTGGTCATGGTGGATAAGTTCACCAAATGGATAGAAGCCAAGCCTGTTAAGACGGCCGAATCTGGACCGGTGATAGACTTTATATCCGGGGTTGTACACCATTACGGCGTCCCCCACAGCATCATCACTAATAACGGCATGAACTTTACGGCCGACGAGGTAAAACTTTGGTGCAAAAACATGGGCATCAAGCTCGATTATGCTTCCTCTATCACCCACAAACTAACGGCCAGGTCGAACGTGCAAACGGTCTTATCATGAGCGGCATCAAACCCAGATTAGTGCATTCCCTTAAGGAATCTAATACGCACTGGGTAGAGGAGCACGACTCCATACTCTAGGGGCTGCGGACCACGCCGAATCGCACCACCGGATTCACACCATTCTTCATGGTGTACGGCGCAGAGGCAGTTTTGCCCTGCGACATAATTCATGACTCACCTCGAGTGTGCATGTACGAAGAAAGAGAAGCTGAGCTCGATCGGCAGGATAGTTTGGACGCCTTGGAGGAAGAGCGTGACGTGGCAAAAGCCCGTTCCGCATCCTATCAACAGCAAACTCGAAGATACCAAAGCAGAGAAGTACGGGTACAATGTTGGCGAATTAGTTCTACGCCTGCCGGACAAGAAAAAGGACAAACTCAAGCCCAAGTGGGAAGGTCCCTTCATAATTGACCAAGTCATGACTGGTGGAGCGTACCGCCTGCGAGATGCATTGGATAACCGACTCGAGCCGAACCCATGGAACGCAGCCCGTCTCCGAAGATTCTATGCCTAGCGCCGGACTCTGTGTTCGTCTCCTTCCTCTGTCCATTTTTTATATACTTTCTGTCTTACATTTCCCTCCTTCTCCTCTCTCTCTCTCTCTTATAGCCTTTAAAGGCTCATAAAGTGACGCGCTATCCGCGCTCATTAAACCTGGGGGCTTCTTTAAACAGAAGCTTATTTATACGGGCTTCATGCCCAACACATGTGTCACACTTCCGCATGTACCTTTTATTCACCATTATATGCATCGATATGACTTAAGTTTTGGCCAAGCTGGGTTGCCTGGCTCCTGTGCTTACCCCTACGTTCCCGATTGTTCGGCTAGGTGGTAAAGGGAGCACCTCTGCGATTGTTACTGCCGGGTCAGCCGAATGTGTACCTCAGACTGGGTGAAGCCGAAAGCTAGCGTTCTTAAGGGAATATTCGGTCGGTGAACTAAAGATGATCTTTTTTCACTTATTTATCTATATGCCCCCAGATGTTTTTCCTGCGTCTCTTTTCGCAGAATGGACATGCACTTTAGGGCATGCCTCCCAGGGAAAGGAACCCCTAACGAAACTATTCTCCCTGGAAGATGTTTCTTACTAACCATGTAATATAACATAACTAGTTGGGCACTTGTCTGTTCAAGCACTAATGACCCCTACGCCTGGTCTCCATGCATACCCCGGTTCTTATATAACCGCGAGGGTGTTCGGACACACTCCGGACCGTCAGGTCCCGAGGTTGAAGCGAAAAGGTCGGCCATGACAAACGATCTACAATCCGGCTAGAAGGCATTACACATGTCAATTAAAATTACATAGTCAATCTGACTGATTGTATTCCTCTTCAATACCATCTAACAGGCTGTCTAGCTTACAGTCCTGTTGGGAACACTTTGCGGCCAATTCTACCTGGCCGTATACTAAGCTCACAGGGATCTCCTTCCCATCGGAACCCACGGGTCCGACCTCGGCCATGTGGTTTGGGTCAGCCTTCGTGTAGCGCGTCTTCACCATGGCCCAGGCCTCCCTGGCGCCTTGACGGCAGGCCGACATCTTCCACAATCGAAAGCGCCTCCGCGCTCCCTTCAGCTTCTCTACAAGCTCTCCAAGGCCTTCGGCCATGGAGACGGATGGCCACAAGGCCTGGGCGACGCCTTGCATCACCTGCCGAACTCGCTCGTGCAGTTGTGAGAGCTCGGGAAGAAGGTCACCCATAGAACCGGGCATTTCCTCTGCAGGACGACCTGTTAGCATACCTACGGACATTACTCTATTAGTTGACTTCCTCGCCGAACTCTTTTTTCAAAGTTCGTTTAAGCACTTACTAAATATGCCGCGTCGAAGCCGCTGATTCTCCTTAACGGAGTCCAACAGCTGGGCACGAACATCCTTCAGTTCAACGCCCAGCTTGGTGTTGGCATCTTGGAGATCGTTCTTCTCCCACCTCACCTTTGTCAGCACACTCTCACCAGCCTTCAGCTGGCGTAGGAGTTGTTGCTTTTCCGGATTTAATCCGGCGCCATCTGCAATTTCATTTGTCAGATTTGCACCCACGCCGCACCTCGCAAAATACTTATCTTTCGAAGCGTATATTACCAGAGGGGGGTCTCCTTGGGCTCCCCTCCCGCGCCTAGTGCGGCCTCAAGTTTGGCTTTGCACTCTTCCAGCTCCTGGGATAGTAGGGTATTCTTTTCTGCAAGAACCTGGATAACAAATTATCCTTAAATCAATTATTCTAACTATTTCAAGTCTCGGGGGCTACTGGTATATATATAATTACCAAAATTTTCTTACCCGTATGTCTTTTACATACTGCTTCGTGGCTCTGGCTAGATCATTTTGAGCGGCACGGAGGTACGCATCTCCCGAATTGAAGGCATCCAATGCCTCTTGGGAGAAAGCATCGCGAAGAACTGTCCGACGACGCATGTGGTTCATGGCACTCTCTACCTCGGAATTGGTGGCCGATAGCCTATCCGCATCCTCTATCGGAGGAGCGTCCGGTGCGTGCCTTGTGTTCGCCTCCGCTTCCGGACCAGGCTTTGGAGCCTGGCTGGTGGAGGCGCGATTGGCAACCCCTCCGGATACAGTCCGGCGAGGTATCTTCGTCCTGAAGAGAGCACGAGCATTAATATGCCTTGAAGGAATAGCACCTGGGAATAAGATGGCGCGCTATACCTTTGCGTTGGCGTCTCAGTCCGGACCGCACTTCTTTTCAGCCCGCGGGGCCTTGCCGCCCCTCGTTGTCTAGTCGCCGCAGGCTTGGCCTCCCGTCTCAAGGACCTCCCCTGCAAAACACGGTTGTCATACGGCAATCGAAAACACGTGAGGATAGATCCCTTTTCAAAGTGCTAGGACTTCATCTCAGTTACCTATGAGGCTGGGAGTAGCCCTGGGTAATCGGCCGTAATGGCCACCAAGGCGTTGTCCTTGCTCAATTGATGAAACACCCCATCAATCGGCTCCACAGATAAGTCCGGATCCTCTTGAGAGGCCGGGTCGAGAGACCGTCCCGGATCCTCGGGTTGTGGAGGAGGGTTGTTTATTTCTTTAACAGCCTGGCGCAGTTCCTGCGTTGAAGTCGTTAGACTGAATATTTAACGATGGGAATATAAAACGGATGGGCAAGTAAAAGTGTCCACTTACCCAACTTGGGGGATTGTACATAGAAAATCCACCCTGTGGGTTGACGCGGAGAAATTCCTCCTGTTCTCCCTTACGGCCGTGGTGGGTGGCGTCGTCCTCCCCGTTGAAGTCCCACATGGGGTGGCCTCTATACTGGAGCGGCTGCACCCCTTGCATGATGCATGCGGCCATGACCCCGATCATGGTCAGTCTGGAATGAGCTAACAATCTTACCCGGCCCATCAGGTAAAGAACGTCCTTGTCGCTTTCCCTCTGAGGGCTCCGTGGACGCCAGCTTAGGCGCTTATTTAGGGGAGCACTGTCGAACTTAGGGAGGCCGATCCGGACAGGATCCGGCAGCAGGATGTCCTCTATATAAAACCATTCCGAAGGCCAGTCCTCGAACGCCTTCTTTGGGGTTCCGGATAGATATCTGGTCCCGGCAATGCACCACACTTCAGCTCCGCCCACTTGATATATTGACCCCTTCTGAGAACGGGGCACAAGGCAGAATAGCCTTTTCCACAGCGCGAAATGAGCCTCGCAGCCCAAAAACAGCTCGCAAAGGGCTACGAAGCCCGCGATATGCAATATGGAGGCAGGCGTGAGGTTGTGCAGCTGGAGGCCATAGAACTCCAGGAGCCCCCGGAGAAACGGATGAATTGGAAATCCGAGCCCTCTTATTAAGTAAGGGACAAGGCATACCCGCTCTCCTTTGGAGGGATTGGGGGCACTCTCCGCTTGCTCTCCGCCATTATAGGTGGCAAGTCCGGCTTGAACCGGGACCATATAGGCCGGGGGGAGAAATCCCTTGGTCTGGAGCGTCACTAGCTCGCTGTGCGGGATGGAGCATCCCTCCCAATCTCCAGGCTGAGGGCTGGAAGGGCAAGAGGAGGAGCTGCGGCGGCCGGCCATGATAGAATGGACCTCTGTCGGATACACTCTGATGAATACTCGTGGAGGGGAGAAGGTGTGGTTTGGATCTAAATCCCCGTCCCCTTAAATAGGCGGCTCATTCACGCGGCTAGGGGTGTAAATATAAAAACACCCTGACTTTTCGTATTCGTTTGACACGTGGAAGACGGCCATTATTGGGCGTAGAAGCCAAGGAGCGCTACATTTACAAGAAACCGGACATTATTCGACAGGTACACGGAATTTGGAGGAGAACCCGCCTTGCAATGCCGAAGACAATCTGCGCGCCGGACTCGTCATCATTGAAGCCTAGTTCGGGGGCTACTGAGGGAGTCCTGGATTAGGGGGTGTCCGGATAGCCGGACTATACCTTCGGCCGGACTCCTGGACTATGAAGATACAAGATTGAAGACTTCGTCCCGTGTCCGGATGGGACTTTCCTTGGCGTGGAAGGCAAGCTTGGCGATACGGATATGTAGATCTCCTACCATTGTAACCGACTCTGTGTAACCCTAGCCCTCTCCGGTGTCTATATAAACCGGAGGGTTTTAGTCTGTACGACAATCATACCATAGGCTAGCTTCTAGGGTTTAGCCTCTCTGATCTCACGGTAGATCTACTCTTGTACTACCCATATCATCAATATTAATCAAGCAATACGTAGGGTTTTACCTCCATCAAGAGGGCCCGAACCTGGGTAAAACATTATGTCCCCTGCCTCCTGTTACCATCCGCCTAGACGCACAGTTCGGGACCCCCTACCCGAGATCCGCCGGTTTTGACACCGACACCCATGTTGTTCAGATCTTCTTCACCATACAGATGTGACAGGATTGCCCAGGTGCGACCGAAGATTTGATGGAGGTAGTAGTGGTTTTTCTTCACTGCATTGTGTGTGGCAGTCATGTTGTGAAGAAGTGAACCAAACTGACGCTTAACCCATTTCTGATTTCGATCCACCTTTTGGTGAAGACTAAGCAGAAGTTCACGGTCAGTCATCATGCGCGGAGCAGTGGCTTGAGGAGTGGACTTGGGTGCATTGGCAGAGTCATGTGTGGCAGAGTCATCATTGGTGGAATAAGATGCAGCTTTGCGAAACTAACCATCCAATGGACGAATGCCTTCATCTATTACAGCTGGTGCCTTGCCCTTTCCATCAACTAAGGAATATGTCTGCTTGAGGACTTCAATTGGGGGCAAGTAGCTGAGGTGATTCTGGAAATTAGCTTTGTAGTTGAGTGAAGACCTTGTCCTGAGGAATCTCATAATCCAAGGTGCATAAGGCTTCAGCTCAAACGGAGACAGTGCAACATTGGCCATAGTTCTCATGAAGAAATCGTGATAATTGACAAGAATGCCATGAACGATGTTGAATACCAGATTCTTCATGATGCCAACAATTTCCTCATCAGATGAGTCGTGGCCTTTGATAGGAATGATTGTCCTCGTAAGAATACGATAGACAGTTCTGGGCACGTACAACAATTCCTTCACGAGAAATTGGTTCTTGGTGCCTAACCTGGCTTCAAAGGTTTCATCAGCACCTGCATGTAATGATGTGTGAGCTCAGGATCACTGTAGATGCAGCGAGCTTCTTCAAGGGGAGGACTGAGTGGTAGAGCACGAAGCAATTCAGAGGATGGTGCAGTGTAGTGAGTGTTTTCAGACATCCAGTCCAATACCCAGGAATTCACATCTTTAGCATCTCCAGTGATGTGCAGTGTTGCATAGAATTGAAGAATCAGTTCTTCATTCCAATCGCAGATGTCAGAGCAAAAGTTTAGCAGTCCAGAGTCGTGAAGAAAACTGAGGACTGGTGCGAAGCACGACAGAGATTCCATATCCACGTGAGGAATATGCTCATGGTAGAAGATCTTCTCCTTGTTGAACAGGACTGAGGAATAGAAATTGGCTTGACTAGCAGTCCAGAAACGCCTCTTCCTAATGCGAGCAGAGTTATATGGGTTGTAATCTTCGAAGAATACGTGCTCGCCGAAGAAATCATCAGCCTTGAACTTTTGCTTGCGTGAGAATGGGTCCTTTGGCTTCGGCAGAGGAGTGTCAGTGAGTTGCATCACGACCTCAGGAATCTCAATCACAGGTTCTTCAGGATGAGGAATTTTTGGTGCCTCCTCAGTGACAGTCTGCGTCGTTGGTTGTTCAGCAGTAGCAGTTTCTTCAGTGCTAGTGGCTGGAATTTCCTCATGGACAGATGCAGTGGGATGAGTTTCTTCAGAGCCCATATGTACAGTTTCTGTGGGGGACTGAGGAATTTGCTGTAGAGGGGTGAACATTGGTGAGTTTGGATGCTGACTTTCCCAGAATTCATCACTGAATACGGGTGTGGAGCAGCCAATGTCCACATCTTCATCTTCCATTTTTTCAACGCCAGCCTCTTCAGCTGTGAACTGAGGCATAGGCGAGGAGATGATAGGTGTTCAAGGGATCACATCCACTTCAATTTCTTCATCCAACGGTTCAGACGAAGCGGCAGAAGGAGTTTCTTATCAGATCCGCTGGGGATCACATATTCTTCATCAAAAGGAACAAGGTCCTTTGATGGCCTGGTTGAGATGGGAACAGCATCAATCGGATTTGCAAATGAACTTGTCATAGGCTTCATTTTCTTCGGAGCTGAAGAATTTGAAGCAGCTGATGCTTTCCTTTTCTTCACTGCAGCATGCTTTGCAGCCTTGGTCTTCTTCACATCTGATGCAGATGGAAGGATTGGAGTTGAAGTTGGTGCAGGAGCAGCTGAGGAATCTGGTTGATTTTCTTCAGGCACAACTGATGCAGTTGCCCTGAGTTCTTCAGTTTCTTCAGAGGGACCACTAGTGGGTGCCCTGGCAATTTCTTCAATGGCTGGAATGCAGTCATCAGCCCTGGAACTCACATTTTCTTTAGCAGCCTGATTGTCATCAGCGGTGCTGGCATTTTCTTCAGTAGGATGAGCAGATGCTTCAGCCTGAGGAATTTCCTGTTGCGTTGGGGCTGCAACATTGGAAGTGAAGTTATCCGCAAGTTTCACAAAACGAACCTTGGCTCCAAGCCAATCAGCACAATATGCGTCAAAGTCATCACTGAGTTTCTTAATCTCAGCCTAAATAGTGACAAGTTCTTCAGTTGTCGTAGAGACAATGTTTTTCTTCAGATAGCGCTCTTTCTTGTACTGCGCTTTCTTGATTTGCCTGGCCTTCTCAAATTTCCACTTATATTCTTGAATGAAGTGGGTCAGCATGTGACTCTGGCCAGGAGTCAGCTTGAAGTCAGGCAAGGGAGTGTTGGGGTCCTTGTGCCAGACATCAATGTAGTCGAGGATCAACTTGGGATCCAAAAGCAGTGGCACCTCTGATCCTTTGGCTCCAGCGGCCCTGACTTGCCTGTCTCTGATGATTTCTGTAAGTTCATCATCATCAGCTTCATCTTCTTCAGACGGTACTTGGAAAGCGACTTGTTTCTTTTGAGGACTTGGGCGAGGACCTCGTCCAGCAGTGGCCTTTGTCTTCAGCAGTGAGGGGCCAGCTGAGGAACTTGGTGCAGCTGAGGAACTAGCTGAGACACCTGAGGCAATGGAGATGCCTGTAGTCCTTTGGTACGAGGCGAGATGCACAGGTGCTGAGGATTTAGTCGGAACAGCTGAGGGCTTTGGCGGAGGAGCTGAGGACTTTGGAGGAATAGGAGCAGCATGAGGAATTGGCCGTGAGGGCTTTGAGGATTCTGGCCGTGAGGGCATTGCTGAGGAACTTGGCCTTGAGGGCATTGTTGGTGAAGCACTTGGCTTGCGCGCAGGCTTCTTTGACATAGCCTTCTTTGGCTTGACAGCAGAGGCAGCAGCAGCAGCAGCAGAGTCTTCATTGAATTTCCTCACTACTTCTCTGGCTTGCTTAGCCAACTTGGCTTGGCGCTTGGCCCATTCATCAGGATAGTCCTCACCGCGCTTGAGGCTGGTGGGATCAACGATTTGGCCAGGTGCCAATGGAGGTCTTGGCATGGAGGATTGAGTGCGAATTTCTTCATGTACTTAGGAGTGACATATCTGTATTCCCTCCACTCTCTTGCCCATCTCCTCTCTATCTTCTGAATGCGCACTTTGCGCTCATTCTTGGTTTCCTCGGTAGGTGTGCAGTACCCGGCATATATTTCATCAGGGATCTCAAACGCTGTATTTACGTCAGGCCTCTTTCCTCCTTTCTGTGGCTTCTTACCATCAGCCATTTTCTTCAGTCGAGGAATTTGAACAACTGAATTCTCTGAAGAAGTATGCAACTTTTCTTCGAGGAACGCTGCAAATGAGCTAAGTTGATGAGAACCAAGTGATTCAGTAGCTGGCATGTGTACCTGTGAACAGAGTATAGTTGCGAGGAATTTGGAGAGGTCATATGCATTCTCAGAAGGTTTTGTAAAAAGAACAAGTTAGAGGAATTTGACCAGATGAGTCTTGAAGAATTTCACTAAGCGTTCTTTGTCTTAGGTTCCAGAGATGTGTAGATTAAAAATCCACACATTTGAGAAATCTTGAAGAAAACATGGCTTAGAGAAACGAATCAAGAACAGATGACCTGTGAGGTGTTTAGTGTGTGAATCTATGAAGAAAAACACCTTTGAAGATTTTGAAGATAATCATTCGAATCAACGAGGGTAGTAAAAGTAACTTTTAATAACCCTGGACGAAGAACACGACGAACTGGAGTGAGGAGATGTGAAGTTCGTCTGTGCAGATCTTCCACGCCCTAACTTGGCGGAGGAAGACGGCTACAGCGGCGGCGAGTGAAGATTTCCGTGGTCGGCGCGAGTACGTCGACGACGAGGTCGAGGCAGTGAAGCTCTTCCTCACCGGCGGCGATGAAGTAGCGGCGGCGCTAGGGTTTGAGAAGCTCGAGCTAGAGAGAGATCGAGCGGAGTAAAAGAAGTGAGGAAGGGAAGGAGGGGTATTTATAGCCACGGTGAAAAACTGCTCGCCCGAAGAAATTGGACGAACGTGCCCCTGACCCGTCTCATTCTCATGACATGTGTCACCCACGTAGTGAGAGGTGGAGATCATGTTAGATCGTGGGTGAGTGGATAAGTGTATCGTGGGATGCGGAACGGTTTGAGCGGCAAAGCCAAAAATTTTGATAAGATAGGTTTTAAAGTTCCGTTCGCAATTTCTTCAACTGACAAGGACACAGTGAAGATTTTGAACGAGTTTCAAATAGAACGCACATGAAGAATTTGTGAACAGACTGGGTTGAGTATAGCATAGAGAGGAATGTTGTAGAAGAATTTGTGAACAGATTGTTGTAGAAGAAATAGCCTATGAAGAAAAACGACGGAACCAGTGAAGACTATGCAAAGTTGAAGAATATGAATAATTTGAGGAATTTCAACTTTTGGTGGTGGCGTGATCCACCGTATAAGAATGATGATTTTAGACACCGCGTACAATTATCGTAGGGTTCTGAGAATCAAATTCTTCATTAATTTCTTCACACTAAGAGTGTTATTCTTCATTGATTGAAGAAAAACGTTTCTTCATGTGTTGCACATCTAAGTCATTAATTTTGCACAAGTGTTAGGATGAGTGTCCTTTTCAAAGAACATTCGAAGATTCTAGGATATTTAGCTCACACCGCAACTTGCTAAATCTCTTCTCATCCAAGGGCTTTGTGAAGATATCGGCTAGCTGTTCTTAAGTCTTCACATGCTCAATAGAAATGTCGCCCTTCAACACATGATCATGAAGAAAATGATGACGAATCTGAATGTGCTTTGTCTTCGAGTGCTGAACTGGGTTGTGAGCAATCTTGATGGCACTCTCATTGTCATAGAAGAGAGGCACATTCTTCATGTTGACACCGTAGTCCTTGAGAGTTTGCTTCATCCATAGCAATTGGGCACAGCAAGAACCAGCGGCAATGTACTCAGCTTCAGCAGTAGATAGTGATACGCAGTTCTGTTTCTTTGAGGACCAACAGACCAAAGATCGTCCGAGGAAATGACATGTACCAGATGTTGACTTGCGGTCCACACGATCACCAGCATAATCAGAGTCAGAGTATCCAATGAGATCAAAAGCCGAGCCCTTGGGGTACCATAATCCAAGTGTTGGTGTGTGAGCTAGATATCGAAGAATATGCTTCACAGCCTTATGGTGTGATTCCTTCGGTGTAGCTTGAAATCGGGCACACATGCAAACACTAAGCATTATATCTGGCCTAGATGCACATAAGTACAATAAAGAACCTATCATGGAGCGGTATACCTTACGATCGAAGTCAATACCATTTTCATCAGTGCACAGATGGCCATTTGTGGGCATAGGAATTTTGACGCCTTTGCAATCTTGCATGTCGAATTTCCTCAGTACATCCTTGAGGTATTTCTCCTGAGATATGAATATACCATTGCGTTGTTGACGAATTTGAAGACCTAAGAAGAATTTCAACTCTCCCGTCATAGACATTTGATATTCTTCACTCATCATATAGGCAAATTCATCACTATAACGTTGATCAGTACAACCAAAGATAATATCATCAACATATATTTGGCACACAAACAATTCACCATCATAAGATTTAGTGAAAAGGGTAGGGTCGAGTGAACCGGGTTTGAAGCCTTTCATCATGAGGAATTCCTTCAAAGTATCATACCAAGCCCGTGGGGCCTGCTTGAGGCCATAGAGGGCCTTGTTGAGTCTGAAGACTTTGTCAGGATTCTTTGGATCTTCAAAACCTGGGGGTTGAGCAACATATACTTCTTCCTCAAGCTTACCATTGAGGAATGCACTTTTCACATCCATTTGATATAAAGTGATATCATGATGGTTAGCATAAGCAAGTAATATGCGAATAGCCTCAAGTCTAGCAACAGGTGCAAAAGTTTCATCAAAATCAATTCCTTCAACCTGTGTGTAGCCTTGAGCTACAAGTTGTGCCTTATTCCTCACCACAAGGCCATTTTCATCTTGCTTGTTGCGGTAGATCCACTTTGTGCCGATGATATTGTGCTTGCGAGGATCTAGATGTTTGACCAGCTCCCAGACATTGTTGTGCTCGAACTGATGTAATTCGTCTTGCATGGCCTGAATCCACTCAAGCTCCAGAAATGCTTCATCTACCTTAGTGGGCTCTATAATAGAGACAAAAGCATAGTGCCCACAAAAGTTAGACAAATGTGAAGCTTTTGAGCGTGTGAGAGGACCTGGCGCTTTCATGTCATTGATGATCTTTTCAACTTGCACTTCTTTTGCAATGCGAGGATGAGCTGGTTGTCATTGAAGAATTTGATCAGTGTTTTCTTCAGCACCATTTTCTTCAGCATTTTCTTCAGGTGCATTAGCTCGACGTTGTTCAGGTTCTGGAATGAATTCTTCAGCAGATTCTTTAGTAGGAATGACATCCTCAGTAGCCTTGAACTTGATAGTTTCCTCAGGTGCTGGTTCATCTATCACAGTAGGTAGGTGCTCTCTTTGCGAGCCATTAGTTTCATCGAACCGCACATCTACAGTTTCAACAACTTTGTGAAGAATGTTGTTGAAGACTCTGTAGGTGTGCGAGTCCTTTCCGTAACCAAGCATAAAACCTTCATGTGCTTTCGGTGCAAATTTTGAGTTGTGATGAGGATCTCTAATCCAACATTTAGCACCGAAGACTTTGAAATAACTTACATTGGGTTTCTTATCAGTGAGGAGTTCATAGGCAGTCTTTTTGAAGAATCTGTGAAGATATACTCTGTTGATGATGTGGCACGCAGTATCAATTGCCTCAGTCCAGAAACGACGAGGCATTTTGTATTCATCAAGCATAGTGTGAACCATCTCAACAAGAGTCTTGTTCTTGCGCTCCACGACGCCGTTCTGCTGAGGAGTATAAGGAGCAGATAACTCATGAGTAATACCAAGTTCATCAAGATAGTCATCGAGACCAGAATTCTTGAACTCAGTGCCATTGTCACTTCTGATGTGCTTGATCTTCACACCAAAGTTGGTTGAAGCCCTCGAGGAAAATCGTTTGAAGACTTCCTGCACTTCATGTTTGTAAGTAACAAGGTGTACCCATGTGTAGCAAGAATAATCATCAACAATAACAAAGCCATATTGAGATGCTTCATTTGAAATAGCAGAATATTGATTAAGAACAAAGAGATCCATGTGAAGCAATTCAAATGGGCGAGTGGTGGTCATGATAGTCTTCGCTGGATGCTTGGCCTTGGTCATCTTCCCAGCTTCACATGCTCCGCATAGGTGATCCTTGAGGAATTTGACATTCTCGATGCCAATGACATGCTTCTTCTTCGCAAGCGTGTGCAAATTCCTCATGCCTGCATGACCAAGTCGTCGATGCCAGAGCCAGCCTTCTGAAGCTTTTGCAAGTAAGCACACGGCTAGTTGTGGTCCTGTAGAGAAATCAACAATATACAGGTCTCCTCTCCTAAAGCCTTCGAAGACTTTGGAATTGTCAGCTTCCATAACCACAACACAATGGTACTTGCCAAAGACAACAACCATATCAAGATCACAAAGCATTGAGACAGACATAAGGTTGTATCCTAAGGACTCAACAAGCATGACTTTGTCCATGTGTCGATCCTTTGTAATCGCAACCTTACCTAGACCCAATACCTGACTTTTGCCTTTGTCAGCAAAGATGATATGCTTCAGATGCAACGGAGATAATGGAGCATCCATCAATAGATTCTTGTCACCAGTCATGTGGTTTGTACATCCACTATCGAGGACCCACTCAGTGGCTTTGGGTTGATCATCCTGCAGATGAATTAGTGCAGCTTACAAACTCATACACTTCATCCGTGAAGAATATGACATCAATTCATCAGATCAATTTCATCAAGTAAAAGAACTGATAAAGCAATATGAGGACGTGAGAAATGAAAGTTCATTTCTTCATGATTAGCCTGTGTCCTATCAGGCATACTCAGGTCTCCAGCAAATTCTTCAGACGATTACGTACGTCTGGAGACCTGACCCCGCAGAAGAGATTAGTTCTTTTTCTTCACCACCCACATCTAAAGGGGTGGCAAAGAGTTCATCATTATGCGAGCTCCATACGAGAAGGATGGCATAGAAGCCAGTCCATTTCGTTTCACATAAGAGGGGTTAGAGTAAGCATAAGAGTATGCAGAGAAATTCTTCGAGGAATTATGGACATAATGATTTGAAGAATAATGCACATATCCATAATCCTTAGATCTTCCCTGCGAAACAGATGGGTTAGCACGATGATGTTCATATGAGGACTTTGATCCATATGAGGAATTTGCTCCGTATGAGGACTTGAATCCATATGAAGAATTTGGTCCATATGAAGAATTTGATCTGGGGTTCCTATTCTTCACAGGTGGCGTCATGATGACATTCACCTGAAGATTTTCAAGGCATCTTTTGGGAACCCAGATTTTCTTCATAGGGGAGCCATTCATGTAGTTAGTGCCAACATATCTAGCAAATACTTCACCATTCTGATTTTTGAACAGTTTATAGTTGGAGTCAATTGACTCATCACCAGAATGAGGAGATTCACATGCAAATCCAGATAAGTTAGATGGATCAACTGGAGGTCCCTTTGCAGCAACCCATGTAGTTTTGGGGTACTGCTCAGGCTTCCAATATGTACCATCAGCATTGAGTTTCCTCTCAAAGGCGATACCCTCTTTCCTAGGGTTCCTATTGAGGATCTGCTTTTTAAGCACATCACAAAGAGCCTGATGCCCTTTGAGGCTTTTGTACATGCCTGTCGTGTACAATTCCTTCAGCCCTGCATTGTCAGTGATACTAGCAATGTCCTCAGATGAGGAATTAGTGATAGCAGAGGCATGTGAAGAATTTCAAACATTAGCAGCATTTGAACATTCAGGTGAAGAATTAGCAGATTCACGTTCAATGCACTTCAAGCATGGAGGAACAAATTCTTCCTGAGAAGCGCTGATATGTTGAGCATGTAAGTGCATTTAGTGCCACCCCTAGTTGGTTTTGCAGTATTGACGACAAACCTAGTTGAGGGACTAATGTGTTTGTGAGAATTGCAGGATAACACAGGTAGAAGTATCTCATTAATTCGGTTTTCCTACCAGAGATGACCCCTAAAAATGTATGAAGACATTGATGTCAAAGGTGGTTTATGAAGATATTCTCATTGAAGACTATGACAAGAGAAGACATCACATGAAGCCTATGAAGCTCGAAGACTTAGATCTTTCGTAGTTCTTTTTCTTCTCTGTTGAGTCATAGGAACCACCGTACTGTTAAGTGGGGTCCAAGAGAACCAGTCAGAATGACTGAAGTGATGCTTAACCAAAACCTATGTCTTTGAGTGAAGACTATGAGAGCGAATCTTGTCCAGAGTCGGACAAGTCAGCTTTGCGTGTAGCCCAAGTAAAGTTGCCGTGTGAGTTTGAAATCTGACTGTTGGAACACGTGTCAGTTCCTTAGTGACCCAGGGTCATTTCGGACAAATTAGGTCGGGTTGCCTAGTGGCTATAAATAGCCCACCCCCTACAACCATAAACGGTTGGATGCTCAGAGTTAGAGTACGGCTTTTGTCGTTTGAGAGCAACCCACCTCGAAGCCTTTGAGAGAGAATTCCTTGCGAGGATAAAGCCCTAACCACCCAGAGCCAAAGAGTGTTAGGCATCACTTAAGTTTTCTTGTCTGTTGATCTGAAGACTTACTACACTTGAGGACTGTGAATCCTCCAGCCGGTTAGGCATCGCATTCTGAGCATCCAAGAGACATTGTGGATTTCCGGTGAACGAAGTCTGTGAAGGTTTGGGAGTCTACCTTGAAGACTTACCAGAGTGATTGGGCGAGGTCTGTGTGACCTTAGCTCAAGGGGAATACGGTGAGGACTGGGTGTCCTGAGCTGCGTGTTCAGGACTGGGTGTCTGGGACTGTGTGTCCTCAGGTTTAAATACCTAGCCGCCCTAACCAGATGTATAGTCGTCACAGCAACTGGAACTGGTCCAACAAATCATTGTCTTCAACGAGTCACTGGTTTCATCCTTCCCTTCCCATTACTTACTATTGGTCCTTGTGAAGTCATTGTATGATTGCACTATCTTTTGTCTTCACTGAGTGACTGCGTGTTCTGTTTGGCTTCATAATATCTTTCTACCTGATCCTTACTACATTGCTGCTATTAGTCATTGTGCTTTCACTCCATTGAATACTTGACTATGGTTTGCTTAGTGTAATCTACCTTCCGCTGCATGGTAATAGGTTTATTTCTATCGTTTGTCTTCATAACTTCCATGTTTTGAAGACTTTCATAAAAATCGCCTATTCACCCCCCCCCCTCTAGTCGATATAACGCACTTTCAATTGGTATCAGAGCAAGGTACTCCCTTGTTCTGTGTGATTCGGTTTAACCACCTGGAGTTTTAGCTATGTCGACTGTAGGGATAATTAAAGTCTCCGTTGCGTGCCCCATCTTCGATGGAACTGAATATCCCTACTGGAAGAATAAGATGCGCATGCATCTTGAAGCCATTGACGTCGACCTATGGTATGTCATCAAGAACGGCGTTCCCAAGGCTGGAGAAGGTGTCACTGCTGCTGACGTCAAGAAGTTCATTCAACTGGACTCTACTGCCAAGAATATCATCTGTGGTCATCTGACCAAAGGACAGTATGGCCGCGTGAGTGCTTTGGAAACATCTAAGCTAGTCTGGGACTGGCTCTCCAAAGTCAATGAAGGCGTCTCAACCCAGAGAGATCAGAGAATCAGTGTCCTTCGCAACCTCTTCAACCGCTTCAAGAGAAATGACAATGAGAATGTCCATCTCACGTTTGATCGACTCACTGACATCACAAATGAGCGTCAAGCCCTTGGCGCTACTGAGATCACCAAGCATGAAGTCGTCAAGACACTACTGAGATCACTTGACAGTTTGTTTGACACCCTAGCCCTGATGATTCAGGAACGTCCTGATTTCAAGACATTCGATCTGTCTAACATACTTGAGAGGCTCAACACACATGAGTTTCAGCTTTCCGAGAAAAGAGATATCTATGGTCCAAACTATGGGTGAACTCGTGCCTTGAAGGCAAAAGCTGTCTCCTCATCTGAAGAAGAATCTGACAGCAGTTCTGATGATCCTGAAGACATTGGAAGGGAACTTGCTATGCTTGTGAAGAAGTTCCAAAAATTCACCAAGAAGAAAGGCTTCAGAAAGTCTTCCCGATCAAGCTCAAGGAATGATGAAGCTTTTGCTCATGACTACAAGAACAAAACATGTCACAAGTGCAAGAAACCTGGCCACTTCATCTCTGAGTGTCCGCAGTGGGACAATGAGAACAAAAAGAAGAAGAAGAGCAAGGAATATGACTCTGACGACAAGAAGAAGAAGAAATACTCAAAGTCTTCTTCCAAGTCTTCCTCAAAGTCTTCATCACACAAGAAGAGCTCATCTGGCAAGGCACATGCATTTGTTGGCAAGGAAATGGATTCAGAGGAGGAGTCCGCTTCTGAGGAGGTGGAGGTGGAGTCTGAGGAGGAGTCTGATTCTGGCGTCGCAAGTTTGGCTACAGCATACGTTGCCAAGTCCATCTTCAACACTGAAGACAATGACTTCATCACCGACACCAATGCAAATGACAAGGACTACTCCGCTCCTACCTACTTCTTCATGGCACGCAGTGCCAAGGTAAACACACGCACTACTCACTATCAAACATCTAGTGACGATGACTCTTATTGTGGTTCAAAACCCAGCTACAAAACACTTTCTAAAATTGCAACTGAACAACAGAAAGCCATGGAACATATTCAAAAACTGTTAGACAAAAGCGATGATCTGTTAGGCACTAAGATGACTCGATCTGAGTCCTTAATTGAAGACATAAAAAATCTTCACGCTAAGTATGAGGAACTTGAAAGTCATCATGAAACGCTCTCAACAACTCATGAAAAGCTTTCCTATGATTATCTTCAAAGGAAGCAAGATCTTGAGAAATTGAGAGCGGCTCATGAAGATCTTCAAAAGGAAAATGAGTCACTTCACGCCAAACAGATTAGTTCCGCTCAGGAAGGATTTGAACCACCATTTCTTAAATGCATTGAGCATGATAATACTACTTCTGTTGCTGAATGTTCTACTACTGCTACTGTTGTAATATCTTCAACTGTTGATGTGGAAACTAACCCCTCTGCTGAGGATACCACTGCTATTGCTGATGAGAATGCTAGGTTGAAGACATTGCTTGAAACAAGGATGTATAAAAGTCTTAAAGGGCATCAGACACTATGTGATGTCCTCAAAAAGCAGATCTTGAACCGAAACCCGAGGAAAGAGGGTGTTGGGTTTGTAAGGAAAATGAATGCTAATGGATCTTACTAGAAACCTGAGCAGTACCCCAAAACCACATGGGTTGCTGCAAAGGAATCTTCAGCAGATCCATCCACTCTATCTGGCTTCACTTGTGCAAACCCCATTGTCATTGATGAATCCTTTGATGCAAACTATAAAATGTTTAAGAATCAGAATGGTGAAGTGTTTGCCAGGTACATTGGTACTAACTGCAGGAATGGACCGCCTATGAAGAAGATCTGGGTTCCGAAAAAGTGTCTGGAGAATCTTCCTGTGAATGTCATCATGACACCACACGTGAAGAAGACAAACCCCAGACCACAGGCTTCATACGGTCCAAAGGATTCATACAGACAGAGGACTCACCTGAGTCGCACTAACGCAAATGTTTTGCAGGGAAACCATACTCAGGCCTATGAATATGAGCACGGTTCATCAAACCGCCATGTTCATAAGACCAAGAACTATTCTACTTATTATTATGAGTACTATTGTCCGCCTGCAAGACTGTTTGCTAGGGCTCCAAAGCCAAAGTTCTCAGATGCTGCACTTAGACTTATTGCTTCTAAGCCACCCTTGAAAATGTGGGTGGCTAAGAAAGCTTAACTCTCTTTTGCAGGGAAAGGTCTCCAGCAGAAAACCAAAATCGTCTGACGCTATTGCTGGGGACCTTAAACATCTTGTAGGGCACAAGATCAAATGCCCGAATGGTCTTACTATGTACTTCGTTCCTGAATCACTTGCTACTCTCCCTATTAGTCCTAATCTGGATCTAAGCTTTCATAACCCACTGGTTCGTCAAATGTTTTTGCTTCACAATTCTCTTCGTGAAGCCTATCCCCCTAACTGCACTGTAGGGTACAACACCAGCATCTTCAAAATGGATTATTGATAGTGGGTGTACCAATCACATGACTGGCAAAAGAAGCCTTCTTATGGACTCAACCCTACGTCCATCCAACAAGAGTCACATCACATTTGCTGACACTAGTAAAAGTAAGGTATTGGGTCTAGGTAGAGTTGCAATCTCAAAGGATCAACACATGGGTAAAGTCATGCTTGTTGAATCCCTTGGCTTCAACTTAATGTCTGTCTCAATGCTTTGCGATTTGAACATGATCGTAATGTTTGGAAAATATCGTTGCCTTGTTCTAATGGAATCTGACAAGTCTCTAGTGTTTGAAGGGTATCGGAAAGATGATTTGTACGTGGTAGATTTCTCAGCAGGACCACAGCTTGCCGTATGTCTTCTAGCAAAAGCTTCAGAATGCTGGCTCTGGCATCGGAGGCTAGGGCATGCTAGCATGAGGAACCTCCACACCCTTGCAAAGAAGAAGCATGTCATAGGCATCGAGGGTGTCAAGTTCAAGAAAGATCACTTATGCGGTGCCTGTGAAGCAGGCAAGATGACGAGGGCCAAACATCCCTCGAAGACAATCATGACAACCACTGGACCCTTCGAACTACTCCACATGGATCTTTTCGGTCCCACTCATTACTCAACTCTTACTACTACTGCTTGTCTCTATGGCTTTGTCATTGTTGATGATTACTCTAGATATACTTGGGTGCACATAATCCTCTACAAGACTGTAGTGCAGGATGTCTTCAGACGCTTCGCCAATCGAGCAATGAACAACTATGGCGCCAAGATAAAGCACATCAGAAGTGACAATGGCACTGAATTCAAGAACACTGGACTTGATACATATCTTGATACTTTGGGCATCACACATGAATTCTCAGCTCCGTACACGCCACAGCAGAATGGCATCGTCGAACGCAAGAACAGAACACTCATTGAGATGGCCAGAACGATGCTAGATGAATACAAGACTCCAAGAAAATTCTGGCCTGAAGCCATTGATACTGCATGCCATACAATCAATCGTGTTTATCTTCACAAGCTTCTAAACAAGACATCTTATGAGCTCCTTATTGGCAAGAAGCCAAATGTCAGTTACTTCAGAGTATTTGGCATCAGGTGTTGGATCAAGGATCCACATCACACTTTAAAATTTGCACCAAAAGCACATGAGGGTTTTATGCTTGGATATAGAAAGGATTCGCACTCCTACAGAGTCTTCAATATCTTTCATTATAAAGTGGTTGAAATAGTGGATGTGCGGTTTGATGAGACTAACGGTTCACAAAGAGAGCACCTCCCAAATGTGCTAGATGAAGTTCCATCCAGCGAATCAATCAAGCTTATGGGAACTGGAGAAATCATACCCTCTGAAGCTCAACCTGAAGAGGAACTTATCATCTCCGCACCTGATCAACCTGAAGACAATGCTCAGCCTGAAGACAATCCCACTAATAATGACAATGATCAGCAAGAGCAAAACCTTCGCCCTATACATCCTCGTGTTGCCAATGAAGTGCAGATTGAGAGAATAATTGATAGCATCAATGCCCCTGGTCCGCTCACTTGTTCAAGGGCAACTCAGCTAGCAAATTTCTGTGGGCACTTCGCATTCGTCTCAATAACAGAACCCAAGAAAGTTGAAGAAGCCTTCATGGAACCTGAATGGATTCAAGCTATGCAAGAAGAGCTTCAACAGTTTGAGCTGAATAATGTATGGGAACTGGTTAAGCGTCCTGATCCTCGGAAGCACAACATAATAGGAACCAAATGGATATACCGCAACAAGCAAGATGAGCATGGTCAAGTTGTCAGAAATAAAGCTCGTCTCGTTGCTCAAGGATATACTCAAGTGGAAGGCATTGACTTTGATGAAACATTTGCTCCTGTGGCTAGACTGGAAGCCATACGCATACTGCTAGCCTATGCAAATCATCATAACATACTTCTATATCAAATGGATGTGAAGAGCGCCTTTCTCAATGGCAAGATTGAAGAAGAAGTGTATGTTGCACAACCGCCTAGCTTTGAAGATCCAAAACATCCTGACATGGTATACAAGCTCAACAAGGCGCTGTATGGACTCAAACAAGCCCCTCGGGCTTGGTATGACACACTCAAATACTTCCTGAAGAGCAAAGGCTTCATACCTGGTTCCCTCGACCCCACTCTCTTCATGAAGACATATGATGGTGAACTGTTTGTGTGCCAAATATATGTGGATGACATCATCTTCGGTTGCACCAATCAGAAGTATAGTGAAGAGTTTGGATATATGATGCAAGAGCAATATCAGATGTCCATGATGGGAGAGCTGAAGTTCTTCCTCGGTCTTCAAATACGACAGCAACACAACGACATCTTCATATCTCAAGAGAAGTATCTCAAAGATTGCCTGAAGAAGTTCGGTATGCAAGACTGCAAAGGCTTCATGACGCCAATGCCAGCCAAAAATCATCTGTGTCCCGACGACAATGGTAAAGAGTTCGATCAAAAGGTATACCGCTCCATGATTGGTTCTTTACTTTATCTATGTGCATATAGGCCAGATATTATGCTTAGTGTTTGCATGTGTGCTCGATTCCAAGCGGCACCAAAGGAGTCGCATCACTTAGCTGTGAAGCGAATTCTTTGATATTTGGCTCACACCCCAACTCTAGGATTATGGTATACAAAGGGCTCAGAGTTTGATCTGGTTGGATTCTCGGATGCTGATTATGCTGGTGACAAAGTGGATCGCAAGTCTACATCAGGCACATGTCACTTTCTGGGACGATCACTTGTATGTTGGTCTTCAAAGAAGCAGAACTGTGTATCTCTCTCCACTGCTGAATCTGAATACATTGCTGCTGGATCTTGCTGCGCTCAGCTTCTGTGGATGAAGCAAACACTCAAGGACTATAGCATTCATCTGAAGCAAGTGCCACTCTACTACGACAACGAAAGCGCCATCAAGATTGCCAACAACCCAGTTCAGCACTCAAAGACAAAGCACATTGAAATTCGTCATCACTTTCTCAGAGATCATGTTGTGAAGGATGATATTGATATCATACACGTCAACACTGAAGAGCAATTGGCAGATATCTTCACCAAGCCCTTGGATGAGAAGAGATTTTGCAAGTTACGGTGTGAGCTAAATATCCTGGAATCCTCAAATGTCCTGTGATCAGGCACACATCCTAACACTTATGCATATTGATGACTTAGATGTGCAACACACGAAGTAAAGTATATCTTCAATCAATGAAGACATACATTCTAAGTGTGAATACATTAATGTGGAATTTGACTTCGGAACGCCACAATAATTGTGCACCGTGTCTGGGTCTAATACTTCCTATACGGTGGGTAACGCCACCACCAAAGGTTCTGTTCGAAGTGTTTCACTCATGGCGTTACATTTGCTATGTCTTCACATTTGGTTTGGCTTAAATTTCAACATGTCTTCATGATTATCTTCTCTATGTTGAATATATATATACTAGTGTTCTGTCCTCTACAGCATTCACTTATAGCTATGTCTTCATGTTGAGTCTTTTGAACTAAGTGAATGTGATCGGACCCTAACCTCTCTATGCTCTCTATCTCAAACTCCATATCTCCAAGTCATATGCATTCTATTGAAACTGTCGAATGTCTTCTCTGCGTCCATGTCAGCAGAAGATACAGAGACAAACATTAAGTCCGTTTTCAATGCTCATTCCTTCACCTGAAACCCGGAGAAGTGGGAACAACCACCCGACAATCCAGGCGTGCGTGGGATGTGGAACAACCTCCAACATGCTGCATGATGGCCACGTGTTCCTCAGATGTGAATCGCCAGGGGCACCTGTGTAATAACACTGAGCCGCCCCTGTCCCTATAAATACACGCCTCACCGTAGTCATTATCTCTTCTTCCACACTCGCACGAACCCTAGCGCCACCGCTAACTCTCGACGACACCGGCGACGAAGCGCTTCGCTGCCGCAACCTCTCCGACGCTGTCTTCACGCCGACCGCGGACATCGTCTTCTCCGCCGTCGCCGTAGGTGTCCTCCGTCGCCAAGTTAGGGCACGGACGATCGAACTGCTCGGCCTCCTCTTCCACTCCGTCTAGCAGTTCTTTGTGTGGTAAATAAAACTTCCTTTTTACAGCCCCCTTGATCCTTTAGCTTCGTCACTTTCTACCACAAGCAGTTTCTGTTCACACAAGTTGGATCTCTTACATACTGCATCTCATAATATGCCTAGTATATTCACTTGTATTCACAAAGTAGTTAGATTCCTCACTTGTACTGATCCATGGATTCGTACAAATCTGGAACCAACTCCTTATCTATGAGTGAATGTCTTCGCACAATGAGGTCAATGTCTTCTAAACTGATTTATCTTCAAAATCTTCTGAGAATGCATATGACCTCTTCCCCTTCCCTCGCACCTTAATGCTGTCACAGGTACATGTCCGTGGGAGAATCCCTTGGTTCTCATAGTCTGCATTCATTTGCAGAATATTTACAGCATCACATAAATTCTCCCGAAGCCAGTTCCTGTTTGTCCAGCAAGCGAAAACCTTTGAAGCCTTTGAATGTATTAAAGCCTTTCAGTTTAAAGTTCATGGCTTCAGAGAAATCAGCAAGGAAGGGTGGCAGAAAGCGTCAAGGAGAAACATCAAGAGATCTGCCCGATGACCTCTCAGAGTTGTACAAGATAGATCCTGAAGAGGATTACAATCAGCGCAAGACACGAATCCAATGGATTCGACGCTATTGGGCAGAACAGTGGTTCAAGTACAGATTTGTGACAAAGGAATATGCTGAAAAGAATGCCATCAAGCGACCATGGGGAGACATCCTCTACAAAAATCTTCAACCCAGGACCAGAGATGAAGCCATTGAACAAGGCTTCTATCCCTGCATGGTCCATGGACCACAGCATGCGGATGCTGACCCATCGTCACTGCTATGGTGTCGTGACGACAATCTGTTTAAGCGCAACTTCCAGTTTGCCCAGAACTCAGCGAAGCAGAACAAGAAGTCTTTAGGACTAGACTTCAACCCTGGTCCCTCTGCTCCCCGTGCCGATGGAACTCGTGAAGCTGAACCCAATCTTCTTGGGCCCTTCTACAACTCGGAAGGTCTCATCACTCACATCGTGGTTCAAGGGACAGCCGTGAATGAGCCTACAGATGACGCTGAATCAGATGAAGCGCCTCCAGTGCCAAAGCCAAACAAGTTGAAGCAACCTAAAGCTTTAAATCCTGCCTCTGCATCAAAAAACTCACGAGCGAAGCCATTGGCAACTACACCTCCTGAAGACAGTGTGTAGTCTAAAGATTTGTCACGCATCTCCAAGCCCTAGAAGGTCAAGATGCCTCTGCCACACACCGGCCAAGAGCTGACAGCTGCTGCCATTCTGCGCAACGATGCCATTGATCTGTCCAGTGATGAAGATCTTGCAGATGATGCTCTTGAGCAACTCATCAAGAGTAAAGAAGAAGCAGAAATCTTCAATGATCTGCCTCTCTTTGATGTGACAATCATCCACAACTTCATTGATGAGTGGTTTGACACGCCCAACATCAGCTTCGAAGATCTGCAACTACCCATTGGCCTCAGTGTCGCCTTCCATGGCGCCATTGCTTCAGAGCTAGCTCTCGCTCAGCGCATCGTCAAACTGAAGCAAAAGATTGACTATGAAAAGGCTCGGTTCAAGAAGCATATGGCCAAGCTTAGCGTGCAAGAGGTGAAAAACTTCAAGATTATGTTGCATGAGCTCAAAGAAGCCTTTCTCAAGAAACGCGCAGAAGCTCAGGGTTCTCGGGAGCGCATGAAGAGCCTGGCTGACAAGTGTGTGCAAGGCTACAACGAGGCTGAGAAGCGCAAGGCCCTTGGGCGTCTGGGCATTGATCCCAGGATGGCTGCTAAGCAGAAAAAGAAGCCCATTGTGGCCGAACCCAACGCACCAAGGCAGGAAGCAGATCCCATTGTCTTCCCAACTAGCATGACTGGCTCGAAGCCAAAGGCCCGGTCAACCGCTTCAGAGCTGAAGAAGACGAGGACTGCTGAGGCTGAAGCCAGGAAGAGGAAACATCCTGAAGCCTTTGCTACTGCCCCCTCCAAGAAGAAGAGGAAGACCAAGAAGGAACGGGCTGCTCCCATAGAGCCCTTGATTGTTGAACCCATCCCAATGGTTCACCCTGACGCTGAACCGCAAGAATGTCAACTGACTATCCATGAGCCTGCTTTCACAGAGGCTCATGAAGCTGAAGACTTTCCAGCAGCTGATCCCATCGCTGCTGAAGACATTGGTCACCATGACCATGTTGAAGATGATGCAGTCCTTCCTCAGCTCGAGCACCAACAGGTATCATCGTCTGTGCTAACGCACAGCGAACTCATCAGCATTGATCGTCCTCTGACGCCAATTGCTCAGGATGCTTCATGGGCTGATCACCCACAAGAGGAAGAAGACTTTGAGGCCCAGCCAACTCCAACTCCACAGGCGTTGCCAGCGTTGCGCAGGCTTCGCAAAGGACCAAGGCCTCCAGTCTCTGAGTCTGAAGCTAAAGCTGCTGAAGACATTCCGGCTGCATCAGCCGATGAAGAAGAAGCCCCACAAGCTGCTACTCCCCTGTCCCACCAAGAAGCTATTCTCGAGGAGAACGTGACTGTGACTGACCCTCCAGCTCGTCAAGTGGAGTTGAAAATCTTGAGGCTGCCACCACCAACACCAATGAAGCCACTGACATTGTCATGGCTGAAGCTAATGTGGAGCCTTCACCAACCCAAGCACCAGAAGTCAGCGAAGCCACTGATCCCACTGCTTCTGTTCCTGCGTCTGCTGCCGGTCCTCAGTTCGACTATCATGTTGAGCACAGGCCTCAGGTACAGAAGCCAATCCCAAGATTGCCCAGGTTTCCAGGTCCTGCATCAGCACCTGGATCCTTCAATGTCAATGGCTTCAGAGCAGACAACACATTCTTTAATAGCTCCAGGAACCCCTACTCAAGGAAAAGAATATCATCTGATCGGTTCTAGAGCTATCCGCAGCGAAGCTATTACTCCTGCATTCTATACAATCAAGGTTGCATCTTCCCACACAAGCGTCTTGACATTGAAGCAATAGCTGGTCTACCCTGTCTGGAAGAAGCTCTGGATTGCTTCATAGAGGTTGGATTGTTGCCGTTGTCACCGATCAAGAGCATTGGAATGAAGAGTTGCTGCTCCAATTCTATGCCACACTTCACATCCGCGGGTACAACAGAGATCCGAAGACTTGGGTCCTGGAGTGGATGACAGGAAACGTTCATCATGAAGCCAAAGCCTTTGACATCATTGAGCTCACTGGTCTACCCACTCCTGGCGATCTCTACGAATCTGGCTGTCAACTTCACAGTGAAGCTGTGGAGAGGATCTTTCAGAAGCCTGAACCTAACATGAGTCAGATGCTCAGTATGATGAAGCCATTGCCCCAAGATGCTGCATATCCCAAAGAGCTCTTTGTTGAAGACCTAGAGTATCTGCCAAGGACTATTTATCACATCATAAGGCGAACTCTCTGGCCCATCAAAGGACACTCTCCACATGCCAAGCTGGAAGGTGCAATGAAGACTTTGGTCTTCTATATTCTTCATGGCAAATGCTTCAATGCCCAGGACTTCTTCATTCGCCAACTTGTTGCATTAGGCTCTGATCTTTTTGGCTTGAAGTTCTACGCCCCATGGGTAATGCGGCTGATCAAACTTCACTCCACTATCTCATATCAGCCATCTGCTCGCAATCATCGGATCTTTCTGCCTGATGTGGATATGTCTATTGAAGCCATCTATCCTGAGCCTGCCAAGGAACCTCCAAGTCTTCAGAATGCGGAGCATCAAAGTTTTTCTCAGAACATTGAAGGAGTTGAAGCAGTCACTCGTGTGTATCCTTTGGCTGGAACTACACGTGCACCACATCCTTCCCTTACTAAAGCCACCGACAGCACAACTGCCCAACGACCCAAGAAGCGCACTCGTGTTCTTAATGACCGAGAGCTTCTGGTGGCTCTTCATCAGAAACAGGATAGGCATCATGACTGGCTGAAGCGTCAAATGCAAAGCCTCTTGGTGGATGTCAACCGCATTCACAATCTTGCCACCAAGAATGCTTTTGTTGCCCATGAAACCTCTCGACGCACATGGAAGGGGCTGACGCTGATGTGCTCTGAAGATGATCTTCAAGAGGATGGCTTCTCTGAACGCTTCAAGTTTGACTCCACACCTCCTTGAAGGGCAGTGCTGCGACGCACTCCATCTCTTGAAGACTCTGAGTTCTCTTCCTCTGCTGCAACTGTGAATGCCAGAGTGATCGAGGATGAAGATGATGCCACTTCACCGCCACCTCCTTCAGCACGCTTCGACACTGCTCCAAGTTCTTCTGCACCGCCGAACACCACCGATGACCCTGCTGCTTCACCTACTCTTCATGGGAACGAGTAGATGCTCTATGTCTTCAAACCTTTTTGGTCCTTACTGACAAAAGGGGGAGAAGCATATGAGTTTGATAGTCTTCAAGCGGGTCCATATGGGCGGGTGCTTTATATTTTGCTTCGTGTTTACAACTCTCGTTTTGATACATTTGGTTCTTTGAGTTGTAACACTTAAACTCAATGGTCGTCTACTGCTTATTTGCCACTTTGTGATGCGATGATAAATTCCGCATGTGCGACGATAAATTCCGCACTTAGATCATTTTGCAGACGTCCATTTTCCATTATGCATGTCATTATCTTCACATATCTTCACATGCATAATGAATTTTCATCATAAGTTGAAGAGGATCTCCACAAGTACAACCAGCCATGTGCATTTGCATTCCAAAAGCAAATTACTTATATGCACATCTTCAGGGGGAGCCCTTGCAACTCATGAAGACAATTCCTTATCCTTTACAATTTCACATACTATATTCCCCATTGAAAACTTCAACTTGTTTGTCATCAATCACCAAAAAGGGGGAGATTGTAAGTGCATCTAGTGCCACCCCTAGTTGGTTTTGGAGTATTGATGACAAACCTAGTTGAGCGACTAATGTGTTTGTGAGAATTGCAGGATAACACAGGTAGAAGTCCCTCATTGATTCGGTTTTCCTACCAGAGATGACCCCTAAAAATGTATGAAGACATTGATGTAAAAGGTGGTTTATGAAGATATTCTCATTTAATACTATGACAAGAGAAGACACACATGAAGCCTATGAAGCTCGAAGACTTAGATCTTTCGTAGTTCTTTTTCTTCTCTGTTGAGTCATAGGAACCACCGTACTGTTAAGTGGGGTCCAAGAGAACCAGTCAGAATGACTGAAGTGATGCTTAACCAAAACCTATGTCTTCGAGTGAAGACTATGAGAGCGAATCTTGTCCAGAGTCGGACAAGTCAGCTTTGCTTGTAGCCCAAGTAAAGTTGTCGTGTGAGTTTGAAATCTGACCGTTGGAACACGTGTCAGTTCCTTAGTGACCCAGGGTCATTTTGGACAAATTAGGTCGGGTTGCCTAGTGGCTATAAATAGCCCACCCCCTACAACCATAAATGGTTGGCTGCTCGGAGTTAGAGTACGGCTTTTGTCGTTTGAGAGCAACCTTGCGAGGATAAAGCCCTAACCACCCAGAGCCAAAGAGTGTTAGGCATCACTTAAGTTTTCTTGTCTGTGTGATCTGAAGACTTATTACACTTGAGGACTTTGAATCCTCCAGTCGGTTAGGCGTCGCATTCTGAGCATCCAAGAGACATTGTGGATTGCCGGTGAATGAAGTCTGTGAAGGTTTGGGAGTCTACCTTGAAGACTTACCAGAGTTATTGGGCGAGGTCTGTGTGACCTTAGCTCAAGGGGAATACGGTGAGGACTGGGTGTCCTGAGCTGCGTGTTTAGGACTGGGTGTCCAGGACTGTGTGTCCTCAGGTTTAAATACCTAGCCGCCCTAACCAGACGTACAGTTGTCACAGCAACTGGAACTGGTCCAACAAATCATTGTCTTCAATGAGTCACTGGTTTCATCCTTCCCTTCCCATTACTTACTGTTGGTCCTTGTGAAGTCATTGTATGATTGCACTATCTTTTGTCTTCACTGAGTGACTGCGTGTTCTGTTTGGCTTCATAATATCTTCCTACCTGATCCTTACTACATTGCTGCTATTAGTCATTGTGCTTTCACTCCATTGAATACTTGACTATGGTTTGCTTAGTGTAGTATACCTTCCACTGCATGGTAATAGGTTTATTTCTATCGTTTGTCTTCATAACTTCGACGTTTTGAAGACTTTCATAAAAATAGCCTATTCACCCCCCCCCTCTAGTCGATATAACGCACTTTCAGAGCAAGTAATGAATCGCGCTCCTTCTGAAGATCTTCATAACTCACTCTTAGCTTCTCAAGATCTTGCTTTCTTTGAAGAAATTCATAAGAAAGCTTCTCATGATCAGATAAAAGAGTGTTATGTTGATCTTGAAGGGTGTCATACTTAGTATGAAGTCTCTGAAGACTTTCAGCCAAAGCTTTTGACTGATCCATTTCTTCACCCAACATATCATCGCTCTTATTTAGCATGTAGTAAACCTTTTCCAAAGCTCTTTGTTGTTTAGTGGCAAGGGAAGCAAGTTTGACATAGCTGGGTCCAAATTCATCACCAGATTCATCATCACTAGACTCAGATAGGTAGCATTCAGTTACCTCAGCATCTTTTGCCATAAGGCATGATGCAGAAGATGGTGATTCTGGTTCGAATGTCATCGCTTTGAGAGATTCCTTGAAGTCCTCAAACCAAGGATCATGACAGGTTTGATGACCTTCATAGACCTCAGAGAGACAGTCCCAGACGAGCTTCGCATGATCGAGATGCATGATATTCCTAAACTGATTTTGTGACAGACTGGAGCAGATGACATCCTTCGTCGTGAGGTTGAGAAGAGTGTACTTGCGAATGTCATCAACTTCCGCCATCTTGCATAGATCGGTCAGACCAATCTCAGTGACGGTCCACAGCTCGCTGTTCATCGCCATGAGGCATTTCTTCATCATGGCCTTCCACTTGGGATAATCGTGACCGTCAAAGATGGGGCATGTCACTTTTGTCATACCTGCGGTCGACATAACTAAAACTCCAGGCGGTTAAACCAAAATCACACAGAACAAGGGAGTACCTTGCTCTAATACCAATTGAAAGTGCGTTATATCGACTAGAGGGGGGGTGAATAGGAGATTTTTATGAAATTCTTCATTGAGGAATTTGCTGGCGAGGAAATTCCTTAGCGAAGAACTACCAGCAGCGGAATGAGTACTCAAACGTAAACATAACAAAATACAAGCATAGTCATCATGATGAAATGAAGACAGGCACAGAGTACAGAAGCATAAACACAGGATAACACAGGATGAAGACAAACAGACTGAAGAAATTGAACTGAGGAAATTGAGAAAGTCTTCAGTTAAAGTCTTCAAACACAGATATGAACAAGCACACAACACAGTTATGAGGAAATGAAAGAGTTGAGGAAATAGAACCAGTAAGCTTGGTAAAGACAATGATTTGGTAGACCAGTTCCAACTGTTGTCTCAGTTGTACGTCTGGTTGGAGCGGCTGAGTATTTAAACTCGAGGACACACAGTCCCGGACACCTAGTCCTAAACACGCAGCTCAGGACACCCAGTCCTCACCATATTCTCCTTGAACTAAGGTAACACAGACCTCGTCCAATCACTCGTGGTAAGTCTTCAGGTGACTTCCAAACCTTCACAAACTTGGTCACTCGACGATCCACAATTCCTCTTGGATGCTCTAGACCATGACGCCTAACCGTCTAGAAGAAGCACAGTCTTCAAAGGTAACAAGCGTCGGATCCACGCAGGATCAATCTCTTCAGTGATGCTCAATCACTTGGGGTTTGTAGGTGTTTGGGTTTTGGGTTTTTGGTTTTTCCTCACTTGATGATTTTCGCTCAAAGTCCTTGGAGGATGGGTTGCTCTCAAATGACAAGTGTCAGTTTTTCTCGGAGCAGCCAACCAGCTAGTGGTTGTAGGGGGCGGCTATTTATAGCCTAGGGAGCAGCCCGACATGATAAGACATAAATGCCCTTCAATGATATGACCATTAGGTGGATAGATATTTTGGGACAGCTGGCGCATAGCACAGCAACAGTCGCAATTTTGAGTAGCAAAATCCTCAAGGCTATCATGTTCCTCACTGTGTAGGAAATCCGCACTGGCGAATTCCTAACTCCTCAGTCAGAACAAATTCCTCAGAGACCAGAAGAACTTCGTCTCTGTCACTGAATAATATGACTCGACTGTATGAGATTTCCAATGGCTTCACTCGAAGGGATTGGTAGGTGTAGGATTTTGAGTTGAGCATCACATGGAAATTTTTCCTTAGTATTTCCTCGACCCCCTTTAACAGTACGGTGTTTCCTATGACTCAAGAAAGAGAAAATGAAACTATGAAAACAAAAGCCTTCATGCTTGATGTTCCTCGAATGAATACCAAGTCTTCAAGGTCACACCATTTTCTTCACTTTCAAAGTCTTCAGAATACCAAAGTCTTCAGACGAAGAACTTCATTTTTAGGGGTCGACTTTCTCTGTAAATATCAAACTCCTCATAGACTTATAGACATGTGTACACTCATAAACACATTAGTCCCTTAACCTATAAGTCTTCAATACACCAAAATCACTAATGGGCACTAGATGCACTTACAAACTCTTGTGATCCGTGTACACCTCACAATGATTTCCAATGAGAAAATGTCTCCAAGTCTTCAATGCATGCACTACGGCTGCTAACTCCAAATCATGCATCGCATAATTCAACTCATGAGGCTTAAGTTGTCGTGAGGCATAGGAAACAACTCTTCCTTCCTGCATAAGCACTGCTCCAAGTCCTCGACTTGAAGCATCGCAATACACCTCATAATCCTTGGTCTGATCTAGCAAAATCAACACTGGTGATGTAACCAAACGTTTCTTAAAAGCCTGGAAACTGGCCTCACATTCCTTGCTCCATATGAACTTTGTATCCTTCTTCAACAACTCCATCATAGGTTTTGCAATCTTCGAGAAATTTTCAATGAATCTCCGGTAGTATCCTGCAAGTCCAAGAAAACTCCGGATCTCTCCAACTGTTGTTGGCGCTTCCCAATTTGTCGCAGTGTCAACCTTAGTGGGATCTACTGCTATACCTTCTCCAGATATAACATGTCCGAGAAATCCAACTTCCTTCAACCAAAACTCACATTTGCTAAACTTGGCATACAACTAATGTTCTCTGAGCTTACCAAGTACCAAACGCAAATGCTCCTTATGCTCCTCTTCATTCTTCGAGTAAACTAGGATATCATCAATGAACACTACGATGAACTTATCCAGAAACTCCATAAACACTTTGTTCATCATGTTCATAAAATAAGCAGGTGCGTTAGTCAGACCAAATGACATAACGGTATACTCGTACAGCCCATACCTGGTGGTAAAAGCTGTCTTGGGTATATCCTATTCTCGAATCTTCAACTGATGGTACCCTGATCGCAGATCGATCTTGGAAAATAGCTCCTTGCAATCGATCAAACAGATCATTTATCATCGGTAGTGGGTACTTGTTCTTGATGGTTACTTCATTCAATCCTCGATAATCAACAACCATCCTTAACGATCCATCCTTCTTCTCCACTAGAAGTACCCGCGATCCCCAAGGTGAAGAACTTGGGCGGATATATCCCTTATCTAGTAACTCCTTGATCTTCTTCTTAATCTCCACCAAATCCTTTGCGGGCATCCTATATGGTCTCTTAGATATTGGTCATGTGCCTGGCAAAAGTTCAATCAAAAACTCAATATCTCTATCCGGTGGCATGCCTGGCAATTCTTCTGGAAATACATCAGGGAAATCTTTCACCACTAGTACTTCCTCCTGCACAACTCTTGTTAAGCAATTTACTTGAGTCCTTTTCGGCACATGCCGGGATACATACTTGATCCTTCTCCCTTCTGGGGTGGTAAGCAAAATTGACTTACTGGCACATTCAATGTTCCCTTCATACTTTGATAACCAATCCATGCCTAATATCACATCCAGTCCTTGGTATTCCAATACTATTAGGTCTGAGGGAAATACGTAGTTACCAATCATTAATGGTAACCGATCACACCATAGACTAGCCATATACTCTGCTCCAGGCGAGGTTACTAACATGGGTGACCTAAGGGCTTGGGTTGGCAGTTTATACTTATCCACAAATCCCCTTGATATGTATGAATGCGATGCACCAGTATCAAAAAGAACGAGTGCAGTAAATGACTTAACCAAAAACTTACCTATTACTGCATCGGGCTGGGCTTCAACTTCCTCCACATTTACGTGGTTCGCCTGTCCCTTATTGAAAGGGTTCAGCTTCTTCCCAGAGCTTCCATTGCCATTTCCATTTTGGGCTTCAGGACATTCATTAGCATAATGTCCGGTCTTCTGGCACTTAAAGCAAGTGACTTGGCTCAGGTCTCTCTTGGCTGGGGTTGATGGGTTGGTGCGATTTTGGCCGTTACTTCCTCCATTTCCATTCCCATTCTTTGTGCCATTGTGATTGTGCGATCTACCTCCATGGGTATGCTGAAAATGTCCTCCCGGCCTAGGGGTAAATCGTGGCTTCTACTGAGCTCCAGAATTGTACTTCCCTTGTCCATACTTCCTCTTGCGGTTATCAATCTGTTGTTGCTTCCCTTCAATCATAAGAGCACGATCTACCAACTCCTAGTAGTTGTTGAAGGTTGCTACCACCAACTGCATGCTCAACTCATCATTCAGTCCTTCCAGAAACTTCTCCTGCTTAGCTGCATCCGTAGCAACGTCATCTGGGGCATAACGTGCTAGCTTACTAAAATCCTCCACATACTGGCCAACTGTCCGTCCTCCTTGACGCAAGTTGCGAAACTCTCGCTTCTTCATGGCCATAGCTCCTGCTGAAACATGGGCTGTATGGAAAGCATGCTGGAACTGGTCCCATGTGACAGTGTCGATAGGGAAAGTGGCTGTGAAATTCTCCCACCATGATGCTGCGGGTCCTTCAAGTTGATGTGCGGCAAACTTCACCTTTTCCGCATCTGTGCATCCTGCCGTGGTCAACTCCCTTGCTGTCTTGTGGAGCCAATCATCTGCTACTATTGGTTCGGTGCTACTGGAAAACACTGGCGGATTCAGCCTAAGAAAATGGGCTAAGTGGTCAACAGGTGGTGGTGGTGGTGGGTTGTTGTTGTTGTTCCCCTGATTCTGATTCTGGACTAGCAGCTGCATCAATGTGTTCTGCTGCTGGATCAACTGGGTGAGCTCCGGTGGGAAGGTAAATCCGGGGTCACGTCTCGGAGGCATCTGAGGGTTTAGAAAAGATGAGAATTAAGAATAGAGAGGGGTCTAGAGAGAAAACACTACCCATATGCATATGAGGCAAAAACAAACAATTCACTTCATTCAATCAAGCAAGGGCATACAATCGATCTATCTATTGAAAAAGTGCTCGGACTACTATATTTACATGGTGGACTACTACTACTGTTGGGGTGGTCTACTAGAAATATTCTTCGGTTGCAGACTCCATGATATCTGCTCCAGCTCCATCAACATAGTCATCACCGCTATCATCCGGATCCTAGTCGGTGTCATCGATGATGATGTAGTCTTCCGGGCGAATCTCCTTGGGTTCTTCGTCTTCTTCTACTGGTGTAGGGTCTCCCATAAATATTTCAATCTCCTTGATCAGATCATCATTCTTCTCCACTAATACTTCGATTTCTTCTTCGTAATCTTTACGTGTAGCCTTGAGTTCTTCCTCCAGTTCCTTGATTCTTGTCCTCGCCTTCTTTAGATCTATCATGTCGGTGCACATCTGGTTCTCCTGACGTCGAATGTGCTGGTTTAACTCCTGGATAAAAGCTGCAATTGATCTATCCTTCTTGGTGCTGATCATCTCCCATTGCTCATCTCGGCATCCACAAATCTGGTAGATAGTATCCTTGAGATCATTGCAGTAAACTTCTCCGATGCATCCCATGGCGATGTGAGATGCCATGCTCTTTCCTAGACTCCAGGTTGGTGCATTAAAAGAAAACTCTATGGGCTGAGTGACTGGCATGAACGTCCTTCCTGGAACTTGAACTTGAATCATCCAGCGCTCTTCTTCGGGTAAAGTGGTGTTGTAAGTCCCGGTGAAGCTTGGTACTCCTATGTTCAGGTATCTTGTGACTTCCTTCAAATGACGTCCAAAGGGTGTATCTTCATCCGGTTGCGTGAACTTGTTCCTTGCATCCGCCATCCTAAAAGAGTAGAAAAGATGAGGAGTCAGAATGAGAAGAGTGAGTAGTGATCTAGGGCTTTAGCTTAGTGGTCGTGTCCTACAGTTAGCGTGTGCCCTGATACCATCCTGTAGCGACCAGACCTCAAACGGTCCAATCTCTGTGCTCAGGTGTCATCCCTGGATTAGTAATGCTAACACCACACAGTACTTGAAGGATTTATAACAGAGTAGCAATCACACACTTATTACATCAAGAGTCTCAAAAGAGAACTTATTACAATAAATATGACCTAAGGCCATCTAATAACGATAACAACGGAAGGCATGGAAGATAAGTGAGTCCATCAACTCCAACGGCATCACTGAGTATAGAACCACGACCTAAAAGCACCTTACTCGTCGTCTGAAAAGTCTGCAACATTAACGTTGCAGCCCGAAACGGGTCAGCACATGGAATATGCTGGCAATGTAACACATAAGAGCAATAAAAGAATAAGGCTATTCTATATGCATATTTGGCTGGTGGAAAGCTCTATGGTTACAGTTTTGCGTAAAGCCAATTTTTCCCTACTAAAAAGAAATAATTTTTTTAACTATCATGGTAGTTGTTAAACATTGAGAGTGTAGACACGCTCTCAATCCCAATTAAGCATCATCATTAAAACCCAACCAAATAAATTTAGAGTAACATGATGAGATTCACATGATAATCCAGGTACTAGATACTCAAGATGTCCATAACCGGGGACACGGCTAACCATGATTAGTTTATACACTCTGCAGAGGTTTGCGCACTTTTCCCCACAAGACTTGATCTCCTCCGTTGGGAATCTCGCACTACATGGTGTTTGAGAAACAGATGACCGAGACATAGTCTTTCAGAAGCGCTAGCACCTTACGAACGGGTAGACCGTACCAACCTACATCCCTTACATCGGCTAGTCTACCACTGTAAGAGTTCGCACGACTTAGTCAACTATGCTAGAGCCCATAGTAGCTTGTGGCTGCACACGGAAGTTTCCAGTATGAATAATCTCATGATCCCTTTGAGCCTGGGTGGCGGTCCAAAAGAAAAACAGGCAATCGCTGGAATACCCAGGTGCCTCAATCCACCCAGATGTGTATTTAAGTTGCCACCTGAGATAAACCATTGATTTAACAATCTCACATCTGTCATGGATTTCACTCACCCAATCCACGTCTACTAGCATAGCATAGCATAATAAGCAAACGTAGAAGTAACTCCCAAAGGTTTGATAATAACAGGTAATAGGTACTACCTCATCTACTTCCCAAACCCATAATTTAACTAGATCCTAATCATGCAATGTGTGAGGATTTATCTAATGCAATAAAATTGGGTAATAGGAAAGTATGACCAAAGTGTTACTTGCCTTGCTGATGATCCATGAAACCTAGCGATTCGAAGTAGCAACCGGCGCACTCCGGGTACTCTATCGCAAACAAACAAGCATACAATAAGTACTCAACTAATGCACAGGTAAAACTCAAATAAAAGATCTAACCAGAAAGTTCAACTTAAGAACTCCGGTTGGCAAAAAGAATCAAACCGAACGAAGCAACGAAAGACAAACGGCAAATGAAATAAGCTTCATTTACTAATCTGAAACTAGGCAAATTTTACTGAGGCAAAAACTTGTTTGAGTTGGTTAAACGGAAAGAGGGTTTCGAGACAAAACTACAGGCGCTTGAATCGCCTGATTCCAACAAACGAGCGAAAAGTTAAACTAAAACGAACATCAGATCAGAAATCGCGATCAGAAAAACCGCGGATTTAATCCGAGAAAAAGAAAAATGATGAACAGGTTAACGAACGAACGTTCGTTAACAGGAACTAAACGATGAACGCGTTCGTTAAAACGAACGGATGAGCGCGCTCGCTAAATAAATAAACCAGAGAAAACCTGATCTATTTAAAAAAAGGAAAACAAGGGTTTTCAAAAAAACTGAAACGGCTTTTTCTCAAAAACCGGGCAGCGGCTACCTCGGCTCAGGGCTCCGGCGAGGCTCAGGCAGGCGTCGGGTGGTGCGGGGCAGCGGGGCGGCAGCTCCGACGCGGCAGCGGGGCGGCGGGCGGCGGGTGGCGGCGGCGCTGGAGGCGTGGGGCGGCGGCGGCGGTGTTGGCTGCAGGGGGCGGCAGTTATAAAGGGGGCGGGGAGAGGCGACTTGTGGGAGGGGTCAGCCTCGGGAGGCGGAGTCCTCCCCGGACTCGGGCGGCGGCGGCGCTGGTCGGGACTCCTGTCCCGACCCGGCGAGAGGCGGCGGCGGGCGGCTGGGCCGGCCTGCTCGGCTGGGCCCTTGGCCCAGTTGGGCGCGGGGTCTCGTTTTTTTAAACAATATCGCTGCAACTAAAAAAATTCTAGAAAAATAAATAAAAAATCTAAAAATGCCAAAACAAATTTTCTTCATCTAAATAAAATATTTAGAACAGGATGAACATTTTCTTGGCTCTAAATGCAATTTTTTTTAAAATGTGCAATTTTTCCTAAATTCAAATAAAATAGAAAATGAAACCAAAATAAAATCTTATTTGATTTTTTTTATTTAAACCCTCAATATTTCTTTATTTTGGGAAAGTCATTTTATTCCCTCTCTCATAATTTTTATAATAGGAATAATTGAAGATGAAATAAACAAAATCAGACGATCCTATTTTCAAAATTTGAGAAAACTCAAATATGAAAATAACGAAATCGCCAATTCTCTGCGAGGGTCCTTGAGTTGCGTAGAATTTCTAGGATCAACCAAAATGCGATGAAATATGATATGCAATGATGATCTAGTGTATAACATTCCAAATTGAAAATTTGGGATGTTACAGTGGGTCCCCTCCACTTATTCTAGCACCCATCCACTTCGTCTTCCTCTAGAAAAAGTCACTCCATAGCTCAAACTCGTGTTCTTGCTTGTTTTGCTGCCATTTTTTATCTCCTTGCTCAAAGCTCCATTCACAAAACTGCTTTGGGGGATTGTTCTTCGAAGAAGAAAAATGTCTAGGAGAATGTACCAGGGTGGTTCTTCGAGGAAGCAAGCACCAAGGCTCGCGATATGCGAACCGGACCTTGAACCACCAAGGGAAGCTCGAGTGCAGCTGTGTGAATGGTCGTCGGATGAATTTATGGTTCGTGCAGGTTTCAAGGATGAGTTCTATGCATACGTACAAAATGCCGGGCTTGAGGACTTCTTGTCAGACAAGTGCCTACAATATTATTATCTCACCTATTCCTTTGTGCGGAGGTTTGAGTTTTCATCTAAGTGTAATTCTCATACTGTCCTATTTGATCTTTATGATGAATCTTATACCATGGACCTGGAAGATTTTTGTGATGCATGCAAAATTCCACAATGGGGCATTCTTAGTGAGCCTCACAAATCTGAATACAATTATTTGCTTGCTAGCATCACCGTGGGGGGAACTAGAAATATCACACAAGCCACCAGAGGGAGCATTCACTTTCCTGCTATACATTATTTTGCTCTCTTTATAGGAAGATGCATTAATGGTAAACATGATCATAGCTACCTTTGCATTCCAGATCTTAGTGTCCTCAAGTGTGCGGTGTTAGGTGATAAGTGATATAACTTGGGGGATATTATCGCAAGGAGGTTACATCTTAATGCTAAAGATGGAGATTTATTTGGTGGGATTTATGCAACTCGGTTAGCTAATTATTTAGGTGTACCCATAAGAGGGTATGATATTCAGTTGCCACCTGCTTTTCTAGATTATGATTCTATGGTACGCTACCAGTTTCTTGAGAGGAACGAACAGTTCCTCCAATACCAATTAATCTTTGACAGACGGTGTGCCGTCCATATTACCCTTCTCGCTCCTGCCGTCTTTAACTTTCAGGTAAATGGGAGATATTTTATGACTAGAGAGGAGGCAAACAACTATGAGAGAACAGCGGAGGCTGCTCGCCTCCATGCTGCATCCCTTCAAGCAGTAGTTGTTGCATCTCAGTACAATCCTGACTACAACTTTGGATATCCGCCAGGCCAGCCATGGCCTTAGACCAACTTAGGCCAAAAGCCTAAGCTTGGGGGAGTACGTATTTCTCACCGACGTTACATTCATGTTCACACATTCATTTCAGTTGTCGGTGTTCATACTTTTTCATTGTATTATCCATGTTAGTTTATTTCTTTTTCCTGCTTTCTTCTTGTGTGTTTGAAAAACCTTAAGAAAAACTAAAAAAATAGTTGTAGTTAGTTAGTCTCTATGCATTCTTAGTTCTAATATTAAAAGAAAACCCAAAAAGATTTTGCGTTCTCTTTTGTTTGTTGGGAGCTTTCCCGTGTAAATAGTTTTTCTCATTCTTGTTTTACTTCCTTAAGAAAAACAAAAACTCCAAAAATATTTCAGTGTGTTTCTTTGAATTTCTTTTCTTTTCTTTGGGGTCAAGAGGAGAAGACCACGATGAAAATGTTGAGTGGCTCTCGTATGCATTATTGTTGATCGAACAAAGAGCCCATATTACCTTGTCTTCTCCTTTGAGTAAATGTTTCCAGATTCCAGCTTAGTCCAATGTGCGTGCACTAGTATTATTATCCACAGCATTCGGTCGTGCAAGTGAAAGGCAATAATGACGATGTATGATGAGATGATTGAGATGAGGAAAAGCTGGTATGAACTCGACCTATCTTGTTTTTGTAAATATGATTAGTTCATCGTTCCTGATTCAGCCTATTATGAATGAAATATGTTTGCAATGACAATAAGAGATTATAGTTACTCATGCAATGCCTAATTATCTAGGAGTTTATAATGGTTTACCCTGCGTGCCAACATGCTTTTAAAATGGTTGTGATGTAGTATGATAGGATGGTATCCTCCTTTGAATGATTCAAGTGGCTTGACTTGGCACATGTTCATGCATGTAGTTGAAACAAAATCAACATAGCCTCTACGATATTTATGTTCATGGTGATTTATATCTTACTCATCCTTGCATTCAATGTTGGTTAATCTCAATGCATGTTTATGACTATTGTCGCTCTCTAGTTGGTCGCTTCCCAGTCTTTTTCTAGCCTTCACTTGTACTAAGTGGGAATATTGCTTGTGCATCCACTTCCATAAACCCAAACTTGTTCCATATGAGTCCAGCATACCTTCCTATATGCGGTATTTACCTGCCATTCCAAGTAAATTTGCATGTGCCAAACTCTAAACCTTCAAATAATAATCTGTTTTGTATGCTCGAATCGCTCATGTACCAACTAGGGTTGTTAATATCTTCCATGTTGGGTGGGTTATTCTCACGATGAGTGGACTCCGCTCATCATTCACGTGAAAATGGTTGGTAACTGGGATGCCCAATCCCATGCTCAAATCAAATCAAAATAATTTCAAACAAAACTCCCCCAGGGCTGTTGTTAGTTGGACAGTATCCGTTGTTTTGGACCAGCCGTGGAGTGTGCTTGGTGGTGGGGGTATAAACTTTACCATTCTGTTCGGGAACCACCTATAATGTATGTAGCATGGAAGATACCGAGATCTCTTGGTTGTTATGTTGACAATGAAAGTATACCACTCAAAATATTATTTGTCTCTGTTTTAAAAATCGAGCTCTGGCACCTCTGCAAATCCATGCTTCCCTCTTCGAGGGCCTATCTATTTACTTTTATTGCTGAGTCATCATCATCTTATAAAAAGCACCAGTTAGAGAGCACCACTGTCATTTGTATGCATAGTTATTAATTGATATTGAGTATGACTATGAATGGATCTCTTTTACCATGAATTGGAATGCCTAGTCAGTCCTTGATCTTCAGGGGTGCTCTGCATTTATTTTTTGCGGTCTCAGAAAGGGCTAGCGAGATACCATCTTGTTATATCATATCATGATTGTTTTGAGAAAGTGTTGTCATCTGAGACTTATTATTATTGCTCACTAGTTGATTATGCCATTGATATGAATAAAAGTGAGACCTAAATGTTATTGTGAATATGGTTAGTTCATATTTTTTGCTGAAAACTTGAATGCTGGCTTTACATATTTGCAACAACAAGATCAAACAGAGTTTGTAAAAGTTTTCTTTATCACTTTCACTTTGTCAACTGAATTGCTTGAGGACAAGCAATGGGTTAAGCTTGGGGGAGTTGATACGTCTCCATCGTATCTACTTTTTCAAACTCTTTTGCCCTTGTTTTGGACTCTAATTTGCATGATTTGAATGGAACTAACCCGGAATGATGATGTTTTCAGCAGAATTGCCATGGTGTTATTTTTGTGCATAAATAAAAGTTCTCGGAATGACCTGAAACTTTACAGAGATGATTTTTGGAATTAATAAAAAAATATTGGCGAAAGAATCAATCAAAGGGGGCCCACACCTTGGCCACAAGGGTGGGGGTGCGCCCTCCGTCCTTGTGGGCCCCCTGGACCTCCACCGACCTCAACTCCAACTCCATATATTCACTTTCGGGGAGAAACAATCAGAGAGAAGGATTCATCGCGTTTTACAATACGGAGCCGCCGCCAAGCCCTGTTCTTCCTCGGGGGGCGGATCTGGAGTCTGTTTTGGGCTCCAGAGAGGAGAATCCATCGCCATCGTCATCATCAACCATCCTCCATCACCAATTTCATGATGCTCATCGTCGTGCATGAGTAATCCCATCGGAGGCTTGCTGGACGGTGATGGGTTGGATGAGATTTACCATGTAATCAAGTTAGTTTTGTTAGGGTTTGATCCCTAGTATCCACTATGTTCTAAGATTGATGTTGCTATGACTTTGCTATGCTTAATGCTTGTCACTAGGGCCTGAGTGCCATGATTTCAGATCTGAACCTATTGTGTTTTCATGAATATATTTGTGTTCTTGATCATATCTTGCAAGTTATAGTCACCTACTACGTGTTATGATCCGGCAACCCCGGAGTGACAATAGTCGGGACACTTCCCGGTGATGACTGTAGTTTGAGGAGTTCATATATTCACTAAGTGTTAATTCTTTGGTCTGGTACTCTATTAAAAGGAGGCCTTGATATCCCTTAGTTTCCAATAGGACCCCGCTGCCACGGGAGGGTAGGACAAAAGATGCCGTGCAAGTTCTTTTCCATAAGCACGTATGACTATATTCCGAATACATGCCTACATTATATTGATGAATTGGAGCTAGTTCTGTGTCACCCTAGGTTATAACTGTTGCATGATGAATGTCATCCGACATAATTATCCATCATTGATCCATTGCCTACGAGCTCGTTTCATATTGATTTTTGCTAAGTTACTTTTCCGTTGCCACTGTTACGATTGTTACAAAACTGCTATTGTTACTTTTGCCACTGTTACCGTTACTTCCATATTAGAGCATCTCCAGTCGCGCCCCAACACACCCTCCCCAGGCGATTTTTTCGCGCCGGCGCACAAAAATCGGCCCAGCCGCGTCCCAGAAGCCCAATTTTCGCCGGCTCGGGCCGAATTTGGCACCGGCGGACCCAAGCCGAACCCGACGCGCTGGGGGCGCTCGGGGGGGCGGGTGGAACGGTTTTGGCGCAAAAGAGCCATGGGCCTGCCGAGTCAGCGACACTCGCCTTGTCGTCCTTAGAACGCCTCGGTTTCCCACAGGTAATCAATGCCAAGGCTACCGCCGGTTAGCCTTCCATTGATTCCTCATCACGGGGCGGCGCGGCATGCCTCACTCCCCGCCACGCGTACACATGTCTCCCCGGCGGCTATAAAAAGCGCCCCCCCCCCCCCCCCCGCCACCGCCGCTGGCCACAAACGTCGTGCTCTCTGCCTCTCTCTCTCTCCGCCACCGACGAATCTCTCCTCTCTCCCCAGCCCAGCCGCGACGATGTGCGAGCGGTTCCCCGGCGACGGAGCAGCGGCCAACGGAGCCCGGGATCGCTGGTGGCGAGAAGGAGGCGCTCGACGACGCAGCGGTCTTGAAGTGGGCGCGTGACGACTGGGCGGGGACAGAGATGGAGCGCCAGCGCCATACCTATGAAGAGCTCGCCGCACGGCAGGCCGCGACAAGGAAGGCGACATCGTCCTCAACGAAGACAGCGATGACGGCGCACCACCGGCACCGGTCCGCCAGGGCGATGCCGGCCAGGGGTCCAGCAGGGGCGGCATCCGCGTCAAGGAGGAAAAGGCCGGCGACGATGATGGTGACTTCGCCGTGCTCACCGCGTTCTTCGTGTTGTAGAATGACATTAAATTTGTTTATGTAATAAAAACTATGCTATAAAATGTCATTTTCGCTGAACTTTAGCCGAATTCCTATTTTGTATTAAAAAATGTCACCTTCTAGAGGTGACCCTTGGGCCGGCGGCTGGGGACCCGAAAGCCCCCATGCCAATTTCAGCGCCGGTACGCCCCCAGGCGGCGATTTTAAGCGCCTTCTAGGGGCAACGGCTGGAGATGCTCTTACTTTGCTACTAAATACTTTATGCAGATATTAAGTCTTTCATGTGTGGTTGAATTGACAACTCAACTACTAATACTTGAGAATATTCTTTGGCTCCCCTTGTGTCGAATCAATAAATTTGGGTTAATACTCTACCCTTGAAAATTGTTGCGATCCCCTATACTTGTGGGCTATCACACGTGCGGCAACCTCCGTCGCCGACGGCGGCCATCTAGTGTCGCGAAGGTACTAGATGTCATCTTCAGTGGTCTCGGACCCCTCCCACGAGCCCTTTGGCCACGCCATCGGTGGAGCCTGACAAAGGCGCGGGATGTTGCAACAAGTAGAAGGTTGGTGAAGACGGAGAGCGTTGTGGGCAGCGCCTGGCGTTGTGGTGCGAGCGCGCTCAAGATTCGAATAAGAAGGAAGCGAGGAAGATGAAGGGAGAGCAAGGGGTGTGCGTGAGCGTCTCCGCCACTCCCTCCCTCTGCTTTATAACCGCGCCAGGATGTGGGGAAGTGGGATTGGCTGTGCCCGAGATTCCACTCCCCCGCTTTATGTGGGCACATTTCCCCCATGATTTAATTGCTTAGAGAAGCGCAACCGTCTACGGCAGCGGCAGTAAATCCCTATGCGTGGGCCGAGGGCGTGGCGTTGCCTGGCAGGGGCTCGCTTGCCACTATTCACCATGTGGTGCCTACGTCGGGTCGCGGGAGGCGCGTCCCTTCCCTTGCAAGACTCGGCGGACACCTCGGTTTCCCGCCCATGACGGGGTGCCGCGATCCGGCTTCCAGAAGCCGGCACACAATGGGTGTTGCCGGGACCCTGCGGTCGTAAGCTTCATCAACCCAACCGCCTTCAGGGGGTGAAACTGCGAAGGCCCCCTGCTTGAAGCCGGCGAGCCTTCACAGCTTCGGGGACTACTGTCGGGGGGATGGACCCCAGGCAGGCAATGGAACCTTGATCCTTCTCAAAAACATCGGGGCCAGCAACGCCCCCCAATCCGGCTCGCCATGGCCGGCTTCCCAGCGCGACCCGACCAGGTGCCGCGACTCGACCAGCCGGCTAGCGCACGCCCGCTGGTCCCGAGAAGCCAATCTCCCGCGACAAGCATGACTATAGTACGCCCCTCAACCCGGCCATGACATGGGCTGACAAGCCACGAGTCAGCGCCCGTCCCATCCGAGCGTACGATAAGACAAGTCCCCATGACGGGGTGAGCATGGCAACAGTGGTCTACCTACTCCCGCTGACCAACATGGGCATGGCTATAGTGCACCCCCTTCCCGCTAACCGGGGCAGATGGTGACCTGGCATCGCGGCACTGTGGCTGAGCCGCCCCAACCACTTCGTGACGCAGGGCAAGATGAGGCACATGTTAGGGAACGCAGTAATTTCAAAATTTTCCTACGCACACGCAAGATCCATCTAGGTGATGCATAGCAACGAGAGGGGAAGAGTGTTGTCCACATACCCTTGTAGACCGTAAGCGGAAGCGTTATGACAACGCGGTTGATGTAGTCGTACGTCTTCACGATCCGACCGATCCTAGTACCAAAGGTACGGCACCTCCGCGATCTTCACAGGTTCAGCTCGGCGACGTCCCATGAACTCTAGATCTAGCTGAGTGTCGAGGGAGAGTTTCGTCAGCACGACGGCATTATTACGGTGATGATGAAGCTACCGATGCAGGGCTTCGCCTAAGCTCTGCAATGATATGACCGAGGTGGAAATCTGTGGAGGGGGCACCGCACACGGCTAAACATTCAACTTGTGTGTCTATGGGGTGCCCCCTCCCCCATATATAAAGAAGTGGAGGAGGGGAAGGGTCGGCCCCTCTATGGCGCGCCCAAGGGGAGTCCTACTCCTGCCGGGAGTAGGATCCCCCTTCCCTAGTTGGATTAGGAGAGGAAGGAAGGGGGAGAGAGGGGGAAGGAAAGGGGGGCCGGCCCCCACCCAATTCGGATTGGGCTTGGGGGGCGCGCCTCCTCCTAGGCTCCCTTCTCCTCTCTCCCACTATGGCCCAATAAGGCCCATATACTTCCCGGGGGCTTCTGGTAACCTTCCGGTACTCCGGTATATGTCCGAACTCACCCGGAACCATTCCGATGTCCAAACATAGGCTTCCAATATATCTACCTTTATGTCTTGATCATTCCGAGACTCCTCGTCATGTCCGTGATCATATCCGGGACTCCGAACTACCTTCAGTACATTGAAACACATAAACTCATAATATCGATCATCACCGAACATTAAGCGTGCAGACCCTACGGGTTTGAGAACTATGTAGACATGACCGAGACTCATATCCGATCAATAACCAATAGCGGAACCTGGATGCTCATATTGGTTCCTACATATTCTACGAAGATCTTTATCGGTCAAACCGCATAACAACATACGTTGTTCCCTTTGTCATCGGTATGTTACTTGCCCAAGATTCGGTCGTCGGTATCTCAATACCTAGTTCAATCTTGTTACCGGCAAGTCTCTTTACGCGTTCCATAATGAAAAATCCCGTAACTAACTCATCAGTCACATTGCTTGCAAAGCTTATGGTGATGTGCATTACCGAGAGGGTCTAGAGATACCTCTCCGATACATAGAGTGACAAATCCTAATCTCGATCTATGCCAACTCAACAAACACCATCGGAGACACCTGTAGATTATCTTTATAGTCACCCAGTTATGTTGTGACGTTTGATAGCACACTAAGTGTTCCTCCAGTATTCGGGAGTTGCATAATCTCATAGTCATAGGAACATGTATAAGTTATGGAGAAAGCAATAGCAGTAAACTAAACGATCAAAGTGCTAAGCTAATGGATGGGTCAAGTCAATCACATCATTCTCTAATGATGTGATCTCGTTTATGAAATGACAACTCTTTGTCCATGGCTAGGAAACTTAGCCATCTTTGATCAACGAGCTAGTCAGGTAGAGGCATACTAGTGACACTCTGTTTGTCTATGTATTCACACATGTACTAAGTTTCCGGTTAATACAATTCTAGCATGAATAATAAACATTTATCATGATATAACGAAATATAAATAACAACTTTATTATTGCCTCTAGGGCATATTTCCTTCAGTCTCCCACTTGAACTAGAGTCAATAATATAGATTACATTGTAATGATTCTTACACCCATGGAGTCTTGGTGTTGATCATGTTTTGCTCGTGAGAGAGGCTTAGTCAATGGGTCTGCAACATTCAGATCTGTATGTATCTTGCAAATATCTATGTCTCCCTCCTTGACTTGATCATGGATGGAATTGAAGCTTCTCTTGATGTGCTTGGTTCTCTTGTGAAATCTGGATTCCTTTGCCAAGGCAATTGCACCAGTATTGTCACAAAAGATTTTCATTGGAACCGATGCACTAGGTATGACACCTACATCGGATATGAACTCCTTCATCTAGACTCCTTCATTTGCTGCTTCCGAAGTAGCTATGTACTCCGCTTCACATGTAGATCCCGCCACGACGCTCTACTTGGAACTGCTCCAACTGACAGCTCCACCATTCAATAAAAAATACGTATCCGGTTTGTGACTTAGAGTCATCCAGATTAGTGTCAAAGCTAGCATCGATGTAACCGTTTACGACGAGCTCTTTGTCACCTCCATAAACGAGAAACATATCCTTAGTCCTTTTCAGGTATTTTAGGATGTTCCTGACCGCTGTCAAGTGATCCACTCCTGGATTACTTTGGTACCTCCCTACTAAACTAATAGCAAGGCACACATCAGGTCTGGTACACAGCATTGCATACATGATAGAACCTTTGGCTGAAGCATAGGGAATGACTTTCATTTTCTCTCTATCTTCTGCAGTGGTCGGGCATTGAGTCTGACTCAACTTCACACCTTCTAACACAGGCAAGAACCCTTCCTTTGCTTGATCAATTTTGAACTTCTTCAAAACTTTATCAAGGTATGTGCTTTGTGAAAGTCCAATTAAGCATTTTGATCTATCTATATAGATCTTGATGCCCAATATATAAGCACCTTCATCGAGGTCTTTCATTGAAAAATTCTTATTCAAGTATCCTTTTATGCTATTTAGAAATTCAGTATCATTTCCGATCAACAATATGTCATCTACATATAATGTCAGAAATGCAACAGAGCTCCCACTCACTTTCTTCTAAATACAGGCTTCTCCAAAAGTCTGTATAAAACCATATGCTTTGATCACACTATCAAAGCATATATTCCAACTCCGAGAGGCTTGCACCAGTCCATAAATGGATCGCTGGAACTTGCACACTTTGTTAGCACCTTTTGGATCGACAAAACCTTCTGGTTGCATCATATACAACTCTTCTTTAAGATATCCATTAAGGAATGCAGTTTTGACATCCATTTGCCAAATTTCATAATCATAAAACGCGGAAATTGCTAACATGATTCGGACGGACTTAAGCATCGCTACGGGTGAGAAGGTTTCATCATAGTCAACTCCTTGAACTTGTCGAAAACCTTTCGCAACAAGTCGAGCTTTGTAGACAGTAACATTACCGTCAGCATCAGTCTTCTTCTTGAAGATCCATTTATTCTCTATGGCCTGCCGAACATCGGGCAAGTCAACCAAAGTCCACACTTTGTTCTCATACATGGATCCCGTCTCAGATTTCATGGCTTCAAGCCTTTTTGCGGAATCCGGGCTCATCATCGCTTCCTCATAGTTCGTAGGTTCATCATGGTCAAGTAACATGACTTCCAGAATAGGATTACCGTACCACTCTGGTGCGGATCTTACTCTGGTTGACCTACGAGGTTCGATAGTAACTTGATCGGAAGTTTCATGATCATCATCATTAGCTTCCTCACTTACTGGTGTAGGAATCACTGGAACTAATTTCAATGATGAACTACTTTCTAATACGAGAGAAGGTACAATTACCTCGTCAAGTTCTACTTTCCTCCCACTCACTTCTTTCGAGAGAAACTCCTTCTCTAGAAAGGATCCATTCTTAGCAACGAATATCTTGCCTTCGGATCTGTGATAGAAGGTGTACCCAACAGTCTCTTTTGGGTATCCTATGTAGACACATTTCTCCGATTTGGGTTCGAGCTTATCAGGTTGAAGCTTTTTCACTAAGCATCGCAGCCCCAAACTTTAAGAAACGACAACTTGGGTTTCTTGCCAAACCACATTTCATAAGGTGTCATCTCAATGGATTTTGATGCTGCCCTATTGAATGTGAATGCAGCTGTCTCTAAAGCATAACCCCAAAATGATAGGGGTAAATCAGTGAGAGACATCATAGATCGCACCATATCTAATAAAGTGTGGTTACGGCGTTTGGACACACCATTACGTTGTGGTGTTCTAGGTAGCATGAGTTGAGAAACTATTCCACATTGTTTCAAATATAGACCAAACTCATAACTCAAATATTCACCTCCACGATCAGATCGTAGAAACTTAATTTTCTTGTTACGATGATTTTCCACTTCACTCTGAAATTCTTTGAACTTTTCAAATGTTTCAGACTTATGTTTCATCAAGTAGATATACCCATATCTCCACAAATCATCTGTGAAGGTAAGAAAATAACGATACCCGCCACGAGCATCAATACTCATCGGACCGCATACATCAGTATGTATTATTTCCAACAAGTCTGTTGCTCGCTCCATTGTTCCGGAGAACGGAGTCTTAGTCATCTTGCCCATGAGGCATGGTTTGCAAGCATCAAGTGATTCATAATCAAGTGATTCCAAATTCCATCAGCATGGAGTTTCTTCATGCGCTTTACACCAATATGACCTAAACGGCAGTGCCATAAATAAGTTGCACTATCATTATTAAACTTGTATCTTTTGGCTTCAATACTATGAACATGTGTATCACTACTATCAAGATTTAGTAAAAATAGACCACTCATCAAGGGTGCATGACCATAAAAGATATTACTCATATAAATAGAACAACCATTATTCTCTAATTTAAATGAATAACCATCTCGCATCAAACAAGATCCAGATATAATGGTCATGCTCAACGCTGGCACCAAATAACAATTATTTAGGTCCAAAACTAATCCCGAAGGTAGATGTAGAGGTAGCGTGCCGACGGTGATCACATCGACTTTGGAACCATTTCCCACGCGCATCGTCACCTCGTCCTTAGCCAATCTTCGCTTAATCCATAGCCCCTGTTTCGAGTTGCAAATAATAGCAACAGAACTAGTATCAAATAGCCAGGCGCTACTGCGAACATTAGTAAGGTACACATCAATAACATGTATATCATATATACCTTTTACTTTGTCATCCTTCTTCTCCGCCAAATACCTGGGGCAGTTCCGCTTCCAGTGACCAGTCCCTTTGCAGTACAAGCACTCAGTCTCAGTCTTAGGTCCATACTTGGGCTTCTTCACTTGAGCAGCAACTTACGTGTCGTTCTTCTTGAAGTTCCCCTTCTTTCCTTTACCCTTTTTTTTGAAACTGGTGGTCTTGTTGACCATCAACACTAGATGCTCCTTCTTGATTTCTACCTCCGTAGCATTTAGCATTGCGAGGAGCTCAGGAATTGTCGTATCCATCCCTTGCATATTCTAGTTCATCACGAAGCTCTTGTAGCTTGGTGGCAGTGATTGAAGAACTCTGTCAATGACACTATCATCAGGAAGATTAACTCCCAGCTGAGTCAAGTGGTTGTGGTACCCAGACATTCTGAGTATATGTTCACTAACAGAACTATTCTCCTCCATTTTGCAGCTATAGAACTTACTGGAGACTTCATATCTCTCAATCCGGGCATTTTCTTGAAATATTAACTTCAACTCCTGGAACATCTCATATGCTCCATGACATTCAAAACATCGTTGAAGTCCTAGTTCTAAGCCTTAAAGCATGGCGCACTGAACTATCGAGTAGTCATCAGCTTTGCTCTGCCAGACGTTCATAACATCTGGTGTTGCTCCAGCAATAGGTTTGTCACCTAGCGGTGCTTCCGGGACATAATTCTTCTGTGCAGCAATGAGGATAATCCTCAAGTTACAGACCCAGTCCGTGTAATTGCTACCATCATATTTCAACTTAACTTTCTCTAGGAATGCATTAAAATTCAACAGAACAACAGCACGGGCCATCTATCTACAACAACATAGACATGCAAAATACTATCAAGTACTAAGTTCATGATAAATTAAAGTTCAATTAATCAAATTACTTAAGAACTCCCACTTAGATAGACATCCCTCTAATCATCTAAGTGACCACGTGATCCATATCAACTAAACCATGTCCGATCATCACGTGAGATGGAGTAGTTTTCAATGGTGAACATCACTATGTTGATCATATCTACTATATGATTCACGCTCTACCTTTCGGTCTTAGTGTTCTGAGGCCATATCTGGATATGCTAGGATCGTCAAGTTTAACCCAAGTATTCCGCGTGTGCAAAATTGGCTTGCACCTATTGTATGTGAACGTAGAGCTTATCACACCCGATCATCATGCGGTGTCTCGGCACGACGAACTGTAGCAACGGTGCATACTCAGGGAGAACACTTATACCTTGAAATTTAGTGAGAGATCATCTTATAATGCTACTGCCGAACTAAGCAAAATAAGATGCATAAAGGATAAACATCACATGCAATCAATATTAGTGATATGATATGGCCATCATCATCTTGTGCCTTTGACCTCCATCTCCAAAGCACCGTCATGATCACCATCGTCACCGGCTTGACACCTTGATCTCCATCGAAGCATCGTTGTCGTCTCGCCAACTATTGCTTCTACGACTATCAGTACCACTTAGTGATAAAGTAAAGCAATTACATGGCGATTGCATTTCATACAATAAAGCGACAACCATATGGCTCCTACTAGTTGCCGATAACTCCGTTACAAAACATGATCATCTCATACAATAAAATTTAGCATCATGTATTGACCATATAACATCACAACATGCCCTGCAAAAACAAGTTAGACGTCCTCTACTTTGTTGTTGCAAGTTTTACGTGGCTGCTACGGGCTGAGCAAGAACCGTTCTTACCTACGCATCAAAAACCACAACGCGGTATAGTGATTGCTTTTTGATCTTCAGAAAGAACCATCTTCATTGAATCCGATTCAACTAAAGTTGGAGAAACTAACACCCACCAGCCACCTGTGTGTGAAGCACGTCGGTAGAACCAGTCTCGCGTAAGTGTACGTGTAATGTCGGTCTGAGCCGCTTCATCCAACAATACCACTAAATCAAAAATCAACTAGTGACGGCAAGCAATATGTATATACCCACGCCCACAACTCCTTTGTGTTCTACTCATGCATATAACATCTACGCATAGACCTGGCTAGGATGCCACTGTTGGGGAACGCGGTAATTTCAAAATTTTCGCAAGATCCATCTAGGTGATGCATAGAAACAAGAGGGGAAGAGTGTTGTCCACGTACCCTCGTAGACCGTAAGTGGAAGCGTTATGACAACGCAGTTGATGTAGTAGTACTTCTTCATGGTCCGACCGATCCTAGTACCGAAGGTACGGCGCCTCCGTGATCTGCACACGTTCAGCTCGGTGACGTCCCGCGAACTCTAGATCCAGCTGAGTGTCGAGGGAGAGTTTCATCAGCACGACGGCGTGATGACGGTGATGATGAAGCTACCGGTGCAGGGCTTCGTCTAAGCACTGCAACGATATGACCGAGGTGGAAATCTGTGGAGGGGGGCACTGCACACGGCTAAACAATCAACTTGTGTGTCTATGGGGTGCCCCCTCCCCCGTATATAAAGGAGTGTAGGAGGGGAGGGTCGGTCCCTCTATGGTGCGCCCAAGGGGAGTCCTACTCCTACCGGGAGTAGGATCCCCCCTTCCCTAGTTGGATTAGGAGAGGAAGGAAGGGGAGAGAGGGGGAAGGAAAGGGGGGCCACCCAATTCGGATTGGGCTTGGGGGGGCCCTCCTAGGCTCCCTTCTCCTCTCTCTCTCCCACTATGGCCCAATAAGGCCCATATACTTCCCGGGGGTTCCGGTAACCTCCCGGCACTCCGTTATATGTCCGAACTCACCTGAAACCATTCCGATGTCCAAACATAGGCTTCCAATATGTCGATCTTTATGTCTCGACCATTCCGAGACTCCTTGTCATGTCTGTGATCATATCCGGGACTCCGAACTACCTTCGGTACATCAAAACACATAAACTCATAATACCGATCGTCAGGGAATGTTGAGCGTGCGGACCCTACGGGCTCGAGAACTATGTAGACATGACTGAGAATCATCTCCGGTCAATAACCAATAGCGGAACCTAGATGCTCATATTGGTTCGTACATTTCTACGAAGATCTTTATCGGTCAAACCGCATAACAGCATACGTTGTTCCCTTTGTCATCGGTATGTTACTTGCCCGAGATTCGATCGTGGGTATCTCAATACCTAGTTCAATCTCGTTACCGTCAAGTCTCTTTACTCATTCCGTAATGCAACATCCCGTAACTAACTCATTAGTCACATTGCTTGCAAGGCTTATAGTGATGTGCATTACCGAGAGGGCCCAAAGATACCTCTCCGATACATGAAGTGACAAATCCTAATCTCGATCTATGCCAACTCAACAGACACCATCGGAGACACCTGTAGAGCATATTTATAGTCACCCAGTTACGTTGTGACATTTGATAGCACACTAAGTGTTCCTCCGGTATTCGGGAGTTGCATAATCTCATAGTCATAGGAACATGTATAAGTTATGGAGAAAGGAATAGCAGTAAACTAAACGATCAAAGTGCTAAGCTAACGGATGGGTCAAGTCAATCACATCATTGTCCAATAATGTGATCCCGTTTATCAAATGACAACTCTGACAACTCTTTGTCAATGGCTAGGAAACTTAATCATCTTTGATCAACGAGCTAGTCAGGTAGAGGCATACTAGTGACACTCTGTTTGACAGATGTACTAAGTTTTCGGTTAATTCCATTCTAGGATGAATAATAAACATTTATCATGATCTAAGGAAATATAAATAACAACTTTATTATTGCCTCTAGGGCATATTTCCTTCAGCACAGTGCCCTCAGGCGGGCGGGGTGCTACCTCTTAAGCACTGCGTTGGTTTTCCCTTGAAGAGGAAAGGGGTATGCAGCAGAGCAGCGTAAGTATTTCCCTCAGTTTTTGAGAACCAAGGTATCAATCCAGTATGAGGCCACGCATGAGTCCCTCACACCTACACAAACAAATAAACTCCTCGCAACCAACGCGATAAAGGGGTTGTCAATCCCTTCATGGTCACCTACGAGAGTGAGATATGATAGATATGATAAGATAATATTTTTGGCATTTTTATGATAAAGAGAAATAAAGATGCAAGTAAAATAAATAGCAAAGGAAATAACTAAGTATTGGAAGATTAATATGATGGTAAATAGACCCGGGGGCCATAGGTTTCACTAGAGGCTTCTCTCGAGAGCATAAGTATTACGGTGGGTGAACAAATTATTGTTGAGAAATTGACAGAATTGAGCATAGTTATGATAATATCTAGGTATGATCATGTATATATGCATCACGTCCGAGACAAGTAGACGACTCCTGCCTGCATCTACTACTATTACTCCACACATCGACCGCTAACCAGCATGCATCTAGAGTATTAAGTTCAAGAGAACAGAGTAACGCTTTAAGCAAGATGACATGATGTAGAGGGATAAACTCATGCAATATGATATAAACCCCATCTTGTTATCCTCGGTGGCAACAATACAATACGTGCCTTGCTGCCCCTACTGTCACTAGGAAAGGACACCGCAAGATTGAACTCAAAGCTAAGCACTTCTCCCACTTCAAGAAAGATCAATCTAGTAGGCCAAACCAAACTGATAATTCGAAGAGACTTGCAAAGATAACCAATCATACATAAAAGAACTCAAAGAAGATTCAAATATTGTTCATAGATAAACTTGATCATAAACCCACAATTCATCAATCTCAACAAACACACCGCAAACGAAGATTACATCAAATAGATCTCCACAAGAGAGGGGAGAACTTTGTATTGAGATCCAAAAAGAGAGAAGAAGCCATCTAGCTAATAACTATGGACCCGTAGGTCTGAAGTAAACTACTCACACTTCATCGGAGAGGCTATGGTGTTGATGTAGAAGCCCTCCGTGATCGATACCCCCTCCGGCGGAGCTCCGGAAAAGGCCCCAAGATGGCATCTCGTGGATACAGAAAGTTACGGCGGTGGAATTAGGGTTTTGGCTCCGTATCTGGTAGTTTGGGGGTACGTAGGTATATATAGGAGGAAGGAGTACGTCGGTGGACCAACGTAGGCCCCATGAGGGTGGAGGGTGCGCCTGGGGGGTAGGCGTGCCCCCTACCTCGTGCCTACCTTGTTGGTTGCTTGACGTAGGGTCCAAGTCCTCTGGATCATGTTCGTTCCGAAAATCACGTTCCCGAAGGTTTCATTCCGTTTGGACTATGTTTGATATTATTTTTCTGTGAAACCCTAAAATAGGCACAAAAAACAATTCTGGGCTAGGCCTCCGGTTAATAGGTTAGTCCCAAAAATAATATAAAAGTGTACAATAAAACCCAATAATGTCCAAAACAGGATATAATATACTCCCTCCGTCCCATAATATAAGAGCATTTTTGACACTAGTGTAGTGTCAAAAACGCTCTTATATTATGGGACTGAGGGAGTAGCATGGAACAATCAAAAATTATAGATACGTTGGAGACGTATCAAGCATCCCCAAGCTTAATTCCTGCTCATCCTCGAGTAGGTAAATGATAAAAATGGATTTTTTTTATGTGGAATGCTACTTGGCATAATTTCAATGTAATTCTCTTAATTGTGGTATGAATATTCAGATCCGAAAGATTCAAGACAAAGGTTTAATATTGACATAGAAATAATAATACTTCAAGCATACTAACTAAGCAATTATGTCTCTTCAAAATAACATGGCCAAAGAAAGTTATCCCTACAAAATCATATAGTTTGGCTATGCTCCATCTTCACCACACAAAGTATTCAAATCATGCACAACCCCGATGACAAGCCAAGCAATTGTTTCATACTTTTGGTGTTCTCAAACTTTTTCAATCTTCACACAATACATGAGTGTGAGCCATGGACATAGCACTATAGGTGGAATAGAATGGTGGTTGTGGAGAAGACAAAAAGGGAGAAGATAGTCTCACATCAACTAGGCGTATCAACGGGCTATGGAGATGCCCATCAATAGATATCAATGTGAGTGAGTAGGGATTGCCATGCAACGGATGCACTAGAGCTATAAGTATATGAAAGCTCAAAAAAAGAAACTAAGTGGGTGTGCATCCAACTTGCACTACAAAAAAAAGACACATCCGTGACATTTTGGGCCGAACGAATTTTTTTCTGTCATACATATGACACTTCTATGACGATAATTGTGACAAAACCCGGTATCATCATAGATGTGGTGGGCTCCTACTTCTATGACAAAAAATCATGACAGAAAATGGGCTTTTCATCCTGGGCGGGCCGGAGACGCAGCTGCATGACATTCTTTGGGTCGTCCATGACGGAAAAAACCATGGTAGAAGCGAGGGGGAGGAAAATTTTGGGGAGTTCCTGGTTACGGTGGGAGGTCGTGGCCGAGCGATGCGTGTTTCTCTCGTACACGTACGCGCGTGTGTGCGAGGCGTTGGCTCTAACTGAACCCGAGCGAGGCGTTGGGCTCTAACTGAACCCGAGCGGTTGCACTGCAGGCTACGCATTACTGAACCCGAGCGATCGATTGATGGATGTTAACTGAACCCGATCGAGCTATTCCTTCGCTACTGCTGCTAACTGAAGCCGATCGATGCTGCCTCTGGGATGAACAGTGAGTGTTGCGGGGGGGTTTAGATGAACAGTGAGCAGTGGTGTTGCCTCTGGATGAACAGGACCCCGTGGTGTGGTGGAGGGCTGGATGAACAGTAGACGGTGGAGGGGTGCCCGTGGAGGGGTGGTTGAACAGGACCCCGTGGTGTGGAGGGCTGGATGAATAGTAGACGGTGGAGGGGTGGTTGAACAGTAGCCGGTGGAGTAGCGCATGGTGGAGGCTGGATGAACAGGAGCCCGTGGAGGCTGGATGAACAGGAGCCCGTGGAGGCTGGAGGAGGTCGACGGTGGAGATGAACAGTATCCCATGGAGTCCCGTTTTGCGGTACGCCACACCCCTCTTGATGAACAGGACCCCCGTTTCGACCGTAGCGCTCCAACACAAGTCTGTTTCCTTCGTTTTGCAGTACACCACACCCCTCCTGATCAACAGGACCCCCATTTCGACCATAGGAGGTCCGTTTCCTCCGTTTTGTGGTACGCCACACCCCTCCCGATCAACAGGACCCCCGTTTTGACCGTAGGAGGTCCGTTTCCTCCGTTTTGCGGTACGCCACACCCCTCCCGATGAACAGGATCCCATTTCGAACGTGGCCGGTCAAACACAAGGCTATTTCCTCCGTTCTGCGGTACGCCAGGCCTCGTTTCCATCGCCTGTTCCGTCCAAGCCCTCCCGATGAACACGACGCATTCCGTTGCCTCCCCATGAACATGACGCATTATGTTGCCTCCCCATGAACACGACGACGACGTTGTTTCTCCATTCTGACCCAGCCATGTAGACGAGCCCTGGCCGTACATATGCGCGAGTAGGCGTTCGAGACCCCTTCCGTATGTACACATACGTGGTCGTATTTTCTTTCTTGCACCCTGGCCGCCTCTACTACCACACGTGTGCGCCTCTACATCGACTAGTATATATGTACGTACACATTCGCGACCAGAATGACAACGCTACGTACGCTTCGACCAGGTGGGTCCCGACTGTCAGGCACTTCCTTGCGTGCGAAGATGTAGTTGGTGGGTCCCAGCAGTTAGGGGGGCAAAATACGGTGGCCTATCCGGTGGGTCCCGCTGTCAGGTGGAGGAATAATTATTTTGCACGTAATAAGGAGGCACTTCCTTGTTGCGGCCGTGGACCCAGCTGACAGCCTCTCCACGTACAGTCCACGTCCGATGGAAGCCGTTCCTTGACCATGTTGACCACGCCACGCCGAGAGCACCAGGGTGGTGGACGACGGCGAAGCCTAGGAAGTGGACGATGCGGAGCCGGGGAAGATGCGGCAGTGGATGCCCATGCATAGAGGAGTACGAGGGTTAACTGGTTCGCTGTGGTGTGAGGCTGCCGTTGCCGCAGAATAACATGGGGTGTGGGTGAGTAGAGGGATGGCCTGGCCAGCGATGGGAGTAGTAGGGGGCGGTGAGGCCTCCGCCGCATCGCAGCCGGCCATGGGAGGCAGGAGCACAAGGCACGACCGGCGCTGGTTTGGGCGGCTGGAGCAAGAAGACCAGAGGTTGAAGAAGCACTACGGCCGTTGGATGGACATCGTACGGTCACTGGAGCTAAAATCGTGCATATTGACTAAGTTGACAAAGCCCTTCGTCCCCGTCAACTTAGTAGGCCCAGAAGTCAGCATGCCACTATACTGGGTCCCAGCTAACAGGGGGAGTATTCATTTTTTTGTGCGTAATAAGGAGGCACTTCCTTGCGTGTGAAGATATAGCTGGTGGGTCCGAGCTGTCAGCGGCGGTAACATTTTTCTCACGAAATACAGAGGCCCTTTCGGTGGGTCCCTGATGTCAGGTGGAGGAATCGTTATTTTGCGCATAATAAGGAGGCATTTCCTTGCGTGCGGCCGTGGACCCAGCTGTCGGCCTCTCCACGTAAAGTCCACTTCATATGCATGTCGGTCGTTGACCACGTTGACCAAGCCGTGCCGAGAGCACCAAGGCGGTGGACGACGGTGAGGCCTAGGAAGGGAACGACACGGAGGCAGGGAAGACTTGGCAGTTGTTTCCCACGTGGAGGGGAGTACGACTGTATGAGGGTTTACTGTTCATCTACCATCGCCGGAGAATAACAGCAAGTGTGGTTGAGTAGAGGGATGGCTAGGCCAGCAATGGGAGTACGGTGGAGCGGTGAGGCCTACACGGCAGCAGAGCCGGCCGCGGGGAGGAGGGAGCAGGCAGTCCCGCCGGCGCCTGTTTGAGCGGCTGGAGCAGGAAGAGCAGAGATTGAAGAAGGACGACGGCCGTTGGATGGCCATCCAATAGTCACTGCTTGTGCGTCAACCTTTTTTTAGGAAAGCCTCAAATCTGTGGAAAACAGCATACAACCCATATGCCATTATTTCTAATAATTTACAGCCCATTTGCTAATTATTAAGGTTTTTTTTGGAGCTCATATTCTTTTTGTTAGCATTACAGCCCATATTGTGGCCACGGTTAAAAAATTGTACGGAATTTTGCATATTTCAGTGCGGTCCGAACTGTTTTTAATCCCGAAAATTCGACTCACATTCAAACTGATTTTAAAAATAAATGTGTATCAATATAAAATCCAACAAATTCTCCACGCATAAAAATTAATGTAATTTCAAATCTCGAAATGAAAAAAAGATATTTGAAACTAATTGCCGGTTTGATGTGTTTTAAAAATGTACAGCCAATTTCTCATTACTGATGGGCCATTTTCTCGGCCAGCCGAATGAAAGCTCTCCTCGTCTTGAAAGATTTGCAGCCCAACAGGCCTGACAAAGCGACTTACTTGGCAAATCACAAAAAAACTGGGTTGTGGCCGTGGACCCAGCTGTCAGCCTCTCCACGTACAGTACTCTTCCGATGGAATGTCGTTGACCACGTTGACCACGCCGCGCGAGAGCACCAAGGCGGTGGACGACGGTGAGGCCTAGGAAGGGGACGACGCGGAGCCGGGGAAGACGCGGCAGTGGATGCCCACGCGGAGAGGAGTACGAGGGTTCACTGGTTCGGCTGCGGTGTGAGGCTGCCGTCGCCGCAGGGCCTGGCTAGCGGTGGGAGTAGTAGGGGGCGATGAGGCCTCATCGGCAGCACAGCCGGCCACTGGAGGCAGGAGCAGGCGGTCTCCCCGGCGCTGGTTTGGGCGGCTGGTGCAAGAAGAGCAGCGATTGAAGAAGCAGCAGGACCGTTCGATTCAAATCCAACGGTTACTGCTGCTAGAATCGTTTGTTGACTAAGTTGACAAGCCCTGCGTACGCGTCAACTTAGTAGGCCCACAGGTCAGCCTCCCAACCGGTGCGCCCCAGATGTCAGTGGGAGGAATCATTTTTTTCGCGTAATAAGGAGGCAGTTGATTGCGTGCGGCCAGGCCAGCGGAGGGAGTAGGGTGGGCCGGGGAAGCCTGCGCGGCATCACAGCGGGCCACAAGAGGAGGGAGCAGGCAGTCCCGCCGGCGCTAGTTTAGGCGGCTGGAGCAGGAAGATCAGAGATTGAAGAAGCACGTCGGCCGTTGGATGGACATCCAACACTAACTGCTGCTAGAATCGTGTGTTCACTGACAAAGCCTTGCGTAAACAAGTCAGCCTCGAAATCTGTGGCGTGTACAGCCCATTTGCTATTATTTTTATAATTTTTACTCATTTTCTAATTCATATGGAATTTATTGCAGCCCGTTTTCCATTTTTAGAATTGCTGGCCATTTTCTGGTCAGTACCAGGGTCAAAAAATTAACTAAATATGTGGGAAATTTTGAAAATTCGCAAATTTTTGCTGGGGAACGAAATATTCTTAATCCAAAAATTAATAGCCATACTAAAACAAATTTAAAAATAAATTAGTACTATGTCATGTTAAATCCAATGAAATACGTATAAGATATCAGTGAAGAACAAAAACAAAAAAAGAAACTTATATCCCATTTGCTATAATTTTTTTGGAATTTTCAACCCCTTTTGATATTACTTTTAACAGACATTGACCATACTCTTAAGCCAGGCCGGAATGCATCCCTCCTCGTCTTGAAAGATTTGCAGCCCAGTAATTCGGAGAAAACAAATAGGCCTAGCTTGGGTATTCTTCAAAAAGAAATACTGGGCTACCTATTTTCCCAAAGAACTGGTGCATGAGCATTTAGCTTTATTTATTTATTTATTTACTTATTTATGTTTAGGGGACCATGAGCATGTACCTGGGCCGGATTCATGTGAGAGCCTCCCTTCCAGTTAATTATGGGCTTCTCTATTGGGCCTTCATCAGTGGGCTGCATGTTATCAACAAGTGGAAAATGTGTTCCGAGTTTCAAAAAAAATGTGTTCCGTACGATAAATAGTATGCGCTACGTACGGTACGGGGCACTAAAGGATCGAACCGTGCAACGACTTCCAAAACATTGTGTTTGTCGTTCTAACAACACATTTATTCAACCAACAGACGAAATATACTACTGATTGTACATTGAAAACAGCAGCAGCAGCAACCAGGGCTGGGGGTGCAACAGAAGCAGTAAGCAGGCCAGAAGAGTGAAGACGCAGCTCTCTCTTCCAAACCAAACATCAGCCATCATTACAAAAGGGCTACCAAAAAAGAACAAGTGTATGCATCAAACTAAATAAAGATCCTACTACACCAAGTGTACGCATCTAACTAACTGGCTCAGTTAGACGTTACTATTTATTAAGCTGTGGAGATTGGCTGACGGCTTGAACCAGATGGGTGCCTGACGGGGGAAACTCCAGCCAGCAGGTCGAAGTCTGATACTTGCGACCCTCTCTCCTACTTTGGGCTGCAGAGCGTGGCGGCACATATCAGGGTATGGTGCATGCAGAGACGCATGGTACGCTGTGTACACACAGTTTTGCCTGATGAACGAAACCGCGCTGCCATCATGATCCTTGCCGTCGGTTATCTCCTGGTTAATCGGATAATTCAGTCCGACAAACAGAGAGCGTGTACCAAGGCTACTTACCAGCCTCCAGTCAAAAATTCCTGAAGGCCCAGAGAAGCTGGGATCCTGCTCAAAGACCTTGCAGTGACTGTGATTGTATTCCGCGAAACAACACGTCCGGTACGTGCGAACGATCATCAATCTTTCGCCGTCGTCTGATCGAGCCAGGAACCACCTGCAACTGCCATGCCGCTTTTCTTTGAAAGGTTCTGGGATTAGGAAGGGTAGGGACACCAGGCGGCCTACAACATCATATCAAGTTGGAGTCAAATAAAAAAGGGCTCTTGGTTTAGTCAATCTTAAGAACAGCATGTTATGAGCATGAATATTTTTTCAGCAAATGTTGACAGTAATATAAGCAAGCCATCATGATATCATAGGAAAGTAACATACTGCTGTAACAGCCGTTTGTAGCGATGACTGGAGTAGGCCAGCAATACGTCCAGCCATAGAAGGAGTCGACAGCGTAAATGAAGCCCTTGTGTTCAATGGCATCAGAGAACCATGGAGGATGTATGATCCTGCGATGGACGTGCAGATTTATCCACTTACCGCAGTGACCTGTCAGATAGGCGAGACCGCGGTTGAAGAACGCAATTAGCCTGAAGTCTTTATAATTCGCAGATCTTGTGGGCACTTGGCAGATTACAACCTTGAGCAAATCAAACTTGGTATCATGTTGGCTACTGTAAGATTCCGAGTATTCTGGGCCGCGGTGCCAAAGCAGTGCAGTGTTAATCGAAGGAAGGGGGATCAATCGCCGGGTGTAGACCTCCACGAGCATCCAGCTGCCGCGACCGTCGACGAGCACCATCCAAGACGTGTTCATGCCGACCCAGTACATACCGTTAATGTAGTTGAGGCTGACGGGGATCGGATCGCAGTCAAGGGGGTTGATGCTCGCCACCCTACGATCGTTATGCTGCGTGACACGCCGTTTCTGAAGATCAGGCGGCATCAGCAAGCAAGGAGCTGGCTTAAAAAGCTCCGGCCTGAGGGCTTTGAGTAAACGGTACAGCCCCGACGAGCACGCGGCGAGCGGCATGGTACTGAGATTGTCCACACGCGAAACAATGAGCTTGATTACCTCTGTGGGGAGCGAATTCCAGCCACTCTTTCGGCGGACGCTGCTCGGTTCTGCCATTGTTAGTGCTTGGGTTTCGGACGAGGGGGGAGGCGCCTTAGCGGGGATGGAAGATTGGACGAGATTATGTGCGGACAAAGATGGAGAAGCGAATATGTGCTGCGGGAAGTGGACAGGTGATGATGACTACAGCACGCCGCTTGACTTACGAGACACATACCAGCAGCGTAGGGTCATGTCGATGCCAGACAACTTGCTTGAGTGATCACAGTACTGGTACTCCCTACAATGCTATGCCCTAACTTGCTTGAGTAGAGTAGTAGAGTAGGACTCTGCTCTACTACTAGCACCGGAGGAGTAGTATATTCTAATCTAAAATAGTTACAAACTTCAATGCCCGAGCGTGGAACGACTACGAACCATGCTCAAAGACCGTGTCTACGTGGTGTTTGGACATGGGCGACAACCTCAACGCCAACGGTGCTGCTCCCGTTGCACCGTATGTGTTTCTGTCCTTCCTGTTCGAAATCGTGGTAGAATTCATGTTTCTACTCTGTATCCTACTACTATGCTAGTCCACATGATTAGTTTCATCTCTGTTATAGCCGTCATGATTTATTTTGTGCTTATTCGGATTAAATCTCGTAGTAACTTGCTCATATATTCAACTGGCGCAACGTCCCCTACAGCCACTCCCGTTTCATGGACGGCCTGGTCGATGTTGGAATTTTGCTAGTAGGCCTTTATAAGGTGAGCTCTTCTACCACTTGTATGAGCATGAGAAGAGGAGACCTACACGCGCGCTCCTCCTCCTCGCTCGCCTCGCCACGCCACGCCTCGTCACGACGCGCCGCGGGTTGCGGGATTGAGCCGAGCCGAGGACAGAGCTATACTCCCACGACCTACCCGGCCCGCACTATATAGTTTCTCACCACCGTTCCAGATCATTGCGCCGCCAAGCAAGTCTTCTCCATCCCTCCTTTCGGTGTGCACCGGGAGAAGGGACAGCAGGCCTCCGGAACCCCGCCTCTCGTGATCCTGTACGGGAGAGGGGCGATCAGGTTTTTGGGGAGCGCACTCGCGCGACTGCTGGCAGCGACGACTTCGCGAACGACGACTTCTTCCCCGACCTCGGCAACCTCATCCTCGACATGGGCGACAACGTCAACGCCGGCAACCAGTGAGATACAGGGTGTAGGAAGCGGTTTGGGAATTTGCATGCCTTTCCAACCAGTGAGATACTCCGTACAAAGTACGACAGAGAAATAACCACAGAGAAGGAAGCTAAAAGTAAACAATCAAACGAGCATTTTTGCATTTGTTTTGCATTGAATCATTTCACAAGCTTGACTAGTGTTGTTTTTCTACTTTTACAAAAACCGCATCGTAATGTTAAAACGGGCATTTTCACGTAGATAAGTACTAGTAGTACTCCCTCCGTCTAGGTGTATAAGTCTTCCCTCCTTCTTGGTCACGGTGCACCAACGAAGATGACTTATTGACCTGGACGGAGGGAGTAGCACAGTCTGCAAGCATATATCGAGAGAGACGTGTAGTGCGATAGTATATAGTAAAGTTTGTGCTATATGCACGTACTTGCAAAATGCGTACGAATACACAAGGTTTCCAAACTTTCCCTTTTACATACTTAATTAAGGACGCTAAAAATTCCTGAACGTTCGGGATTTATCATTTGCGTCCCAAAACTAATGAGATCGCCTTACGAAACAAAAATTATACTCCTCCTAAAAGCCACGGCACTCGCAGGAGCACTTGCGGCACGCCACGAGTGCCCTGGTGCGCGGCCGTTTCCCAGCGCGCCGACACAACGCCTCTTCCTTAGCCTCGCAACTCGCGAGGTGCTGATTGGCGGCTTGCCGGCGGGCGAGTGCGATCTCACCGGTGTGGTGATCCGGCGCCAACAGGTACTCCTCCTCGCTGGAAGCATGCACCCGGTCCACGTACCGCCAAGCGTAGATGAGGCGCTTGGGCCCGACTGCACTCAGGGCATCGGCACGGGCGTCCTCCGCCACCCTCACAGCCCTGGCACGAGCCATCTGCCAAAGAGCCAATTGCATGACTCTCTCGGACGCGACATAGGCCTCCCAGGCAGCTTGTTCCGCGGTGCGCTTCTCTTCCTCGGCCTTCTTCTCCGCCTCTATTTTGGCGCGCTCTGCTGGAGGCAAAGCCTCCCACAAGGCGACATCCATTTCTTTCCAAAGCTCCTTAAGGCTGGGGGGGCTCGGCGGGCGGCGCGGTGTTCTCCTCGTAGTAGGGAGCCGACGCGTCCTCCGGCGCGCGTGCTGGCGAGATTGGGAACGCCAACGCGTCCGCCTCGACACGTCGCAGTGAGGAGCGGAACACCGACGCGTCCTCCTCGACTAGTGGCGGCGAGGAACGGAACGGCGACACGACGCATTGCGGCGAGGAGCAGAACGCCGACGCGTCCTCCTCGACTAGTGGTGGTGAGGAACGGAACGGCGACGCGTCACATAGCGGCGAGGAGCGGAACACCGACACGTCCTCCTCGACTAGTGGCAGCGAGGAACGGAACGGCGACGCGTGACCGTCCGCGTGGTGCAGCGAGGGGCTCCTAGGGCTTGGGAGGGGCGATGCCATGGTGGTCGACGTGAGAGGGAGGGGGAGGAGATAGCGATGAAAGTGAAAGTGAGGGGGGGAGATAGCGATGTCGTGGGAGGCGCAGTATTTATAGCGAGCAATGGCACACCTACGTAAGATATGGACTGGGCTGCACTGACTTAACTGCTGGTCCAGTTGCGTCACTGACATGTGGGCCAGACCCCTGTTGGGCCCATATGTCAGTGACCGAATGCACCTGCAGTTAAGTAACAGCTACGTGGGCATATTTGTTGGAGTAAATTACGGGGGAGCGAAGGGGTGGAAATATTGCTGGTCACAACGGATTGGACGAGCGTGGGGGAGGAGAGTCATGCATGCAGATTTTTTCACACGGGGTGGAGTGGTGGGACCGCCGGAGGGAGAAGGAGAGTTTGGCAGGCATATTGTTTCCACACATGGAGAGGAAAAGATTTGGAGACGAACGGGCTTCCTGCAGGTATGGGGAACGGTGCATAATAAGTCATCTTGCATGCCGGGCTAGGTATAGTCTCAAGTCATTAAAAACAAACACGCCCCACACATGTTCATATTTCAAGGTGCACTAAATTATTGCATGCGATGATTAAGGCTGGCCATAATGGTGGTATCTTAGCTGGTATCATGCACACGGGAATAGCAAACATGCTGATGTGGCAAAGAATTAAAGAAGAGAGGGGGGTTAGAGTAACTAGTGTTCATGCATGCATTGGTAAACACATTTTTTTGTGGAGAACGACAGCACTAGTTGAGTACTTTTGCAGACTTCAAAAACTATTCCACAATGTGTCAACATTCACAATGTCAAATCAATATTTTTACACTCATTATAAAACGTAGTTCTTATACTCATTATAATCAGTACTCCCTCCGTCTAGGTGAGCAAGTCATCTTAGATTGTGCACTATGACCAATGAGGAGGGGAAAACGAGAGATCTTAATATTTATTTGCTAATTAATAGCATTGCATGCAATGAACTAACCACTGCATGTCGTGTTTGGTAGTCTCAAGTCATTAAAAGCATGCACACCCACATCTCCTATTGGTTGATATGTCAAGAAACAAGAAATGAGGTAGAAGTTAATGCACCGCGCCTAAGTGTTTTGGGAGTATTGTAGATATTGATATTTTTAGTATAAATTTAGTCGTGAGATTTCATTGATGCCTGTCAAAGCGTTGACGGGTCTGCTATGCATGACCTGAAGATGAAAGCGTTGAGCATCTCGAAGTTGATCAACAATCTTCAATTGTCAAAGATTAGCCATTCGGCCAATAAGGTGGCACACTTAATCGCTAAGTATAGCTTTGACAATAGATTAGAGGGTATTCTTGTAAATAACGTACCGCCCTGTGTGGTGAATATTGTATCGAATGAGTGTACGGGTGTGGTTGGTTAATTAATATAAGGTGGTGTTCAAAAAAAGTATAAATTTGGTCAAACACTTTTCAAACGGTTGACGGGAGTAAAAAGGACGAGAGGGAGTATCATGCATGCGGAGTAGGCAAAAAAAATTGCTTGTCTAAAAAAAGGCAAAAAAATTGCTCATTTATAGCCGGTCGAAGTCTCAAAGGGCGCGACCGCGCGAGGGGGGCGAAGGTCGTGGGAGGCGCGACGTTTGACTGAATTAAGTGAAGTTACATCCACGCGCCGGCATGGCGTGCGAACAGGCAGAAGCTATACCGGTTCAATGCCTGCGCTATGAGAGGTCACGTCCGTGTCAGAGCAATCACTCCCTCCAGTCCTTTTTTGTTCGGGTATAACAAAATCTCATTTCCATTCATATTTTACAAGTAAAGTTCGTGGACAAACTTTGACCCAAAGTACGATGGGGACTAGTAAACCAGAATGGAGGTAGTAGTTTTTTTTAATCGAAGAAGGGTTTCCCCTTCCGATTTTCATTAAAGAAAACCAGCATCTAAATCTAAACCATAGTATTTGCCCTAGAACTACCAGGTTCAACATCTCGCAACATAAACCCATACAACCTCCATCACAAAAAAAACCATACAACCATACGCCAAGGAGGTACGTAGTACTATGAATTCCATTTTCACTCCATACCAATCGTTCTAAAAACTACTTACTACTTATAACGCGTCATTGAAAATCGGAACTCTTAACCCCGCTAAAAAACGATATTTTAAACGTGGTTACTCGATCTGTGGCAACTGGCAAGCCACCGCGCTCCAAGTCGTTCACCTGTGGTCCCGGCCATCAACTCCTACGGATCAAATTATCACGCGAGCTGACTATTCCTACAAAGGTGCTCCACCACGTACCCGATACCCGCGAATGCAGCAATCGTGCCCCTAGGGTTTTAGGGTTTATTTGTTAACGTCGCCTTTACGTAACACTCATGTGTGAGAGACAGCGAGAGGCCGACTGCGTGTGTGTGCCTCTTCTCTTCGTATATGTACTCCACCGTTTGTCTGGTGTCCAAAAAATTATAATAACTACTAGCAATGTGCCAATGCGTTGCCACACAATCAAAGTAGATTAATACAGTGGTGGAGCTAGATGCAGACTACGCCTGGGGCTGTGCTATGTTGAGTGATAAACTTCTATGATTTTCTATGCTTTGCATGAAGAAATTACAAAGGAAGTTGTTTCTAGGCCTGGGGCTATAGCCCTAGTTGCCCCAGGCCTGTCTCCGCCACTGGATTAATACATATTCACCGATTTGATATAAAAAAGTCTAGCTTTGAAATACGTATATCACTAAAAATATGTTATGTTTCACTCAAAATATATTCCTTTGGCGGTTTTGATGAGATAAGGGAGGAATGTTGTTGGTTTCAAGATTCGAGAAGTGGTATATGTCTAATTTCTACTCTTACTAGCAAGATGCCCGTGCGTTGCATGGAACATCAAGATCTTGTGGGAGAAAAGGATGAACGAGGGAAGGCCTTATCTGCAAATGTGGTGAAGAGTGCGGGTAAATTGCCATATTTTCCTTCCTATCCGTCAGATATAAATCATACGACCTACATTGCAAGATGGCAGGCCCACCATCATCGCCAACTCTATTTTTTATCCCTACTCTTATAATAAGCATTGTCGGTGATGATCGTGTGCCTGCCATCCTGCAATATAGGTCATCCGATCTATATCTGACGGATAGGAAGGAAACTATGGCAATTTTGCAAAAAGATACCCACACCCCTCTCCACATTTGCAAATAAGGCATTTCCTCATTCATCCTTTTCCCCCACAAGATAAACTACTCATACAAATGCATCTTGATGTTCCGTGCAACACATGGACATCTTGCTAGTTGTTGCAAAAAGCCCATGTGTGTGAGAGAGAGAGGGCGAGTGGAGGAGGACGGAGTGCATGTGTGACAAAGACACAAGGAGTGTGTGTGCAATAGGTATCAGCTTAAAATGAGGCGATAGTGTGTGTGTGCACGATCGAGAGGGCGTGTCTCAAGAAGGGAAGAAAAATCTACATAGATACAAGGAGCGAGAGAGAGACATGTATGCGATGGTGGAAGCACGAGTGTGCGGGTGTATAAACCTATCTAGAGGCTAGCTAGTCGATAAATGTTTGTGAGAGAAATACGAGTCGGGGTGCGAAAGAGAAAGTTTTGTGTGTGTGGGAGAGAGACGGTAGTCGAGAAGGGGAGTGGAAGCAGGAGTTGTGCGTGTGTGTCTGTGAGAGAGAGAGAGGAGACGGTAGTCTGGGCTGTCTGATCAGTAAACAAATGAATAATGTCAGTCTGGGATGGAGATGAAAAGGAGACCGCAACAAATGTTGTTTCTACAGGAGAGATAGAGAGAGTAATTTTAGTGGTATGAGTCATATGTAGAGACATATAGGGTGTGAGAGAGAATCCCATAGAGAGAAAGACAAAGTGAAAGACGAGTGGAGACTGTGTGTTTGGCGGTGAAAAAGAAAGCTTAGGTATCGAGTGATACCAGAGAACAGTAGAGACGTGAGAGATAATGAAAACCGTGTAATTTATAATGATAGGGAGAGTGTGACACTTCTCAAGGGAGACGTCGAGAGACCATGTTTGCGAGGATAGGAGCAACATGAAGTGAGCGTGCGGGTGAGTTGGAGAAAAGAGGGTGATAGCTACCTGAAGGAGCATGCATGTGAGAGAGATGGGCATGAAAGGAGTGAACAAAAAAGGGATTCAAATATTTGAATTCGAGATGATGATAGATGTAATCCATACTCGAACCAAAATTGATCTATCAAACATGCATACTCATATGAATTCATGCACATCTATGTTACTTAATATGTAGATATTACTGATCCATACATTTTAGTAGAACATAATTTGGTTAAATTTTTTCGAATTCAACCTTAAGATTTCGAGATCGTTGTATTTGTAAATCATATTATACATATAAAGGAGCAGAATTCTTTGTTGTGCTTTTGAAAGTATATATAAAAAATGATGTATATAGAATGTAATTCCAATTGAAAATGGATCCCGCCCGGAAAAAAATAGAATACAAACGGGATTCGTATTGAGTTGGCACGGTAAATGTGCACTCTACAAAATTTGAACGAAGCGGGGAAAGTCGCAGTAACCGCCCGAAACCAAAATCTGCGAGATGGAAATCACTACTGCCTATCCCTGCCACGCAAAGCCTATATGCTAGATTTCTATAGGTTTCGATAGGGGTAGGTTTGTAATTTCACCCAAACATGACGTAACCGCCTCTCTCCCGGATTCATACACGGTGGGCGCCAAAACACAGTGTGTCCTCGGCCGAAATCGACTCCCTCCCTGATTCATATTCATACACGGTGGGCGCCAAAAACAAACTCTCGTCGGCAAATATTTGGTGTATGCGAGATTACCGTCCTATCCCCAACCGACTAGTGTTGCTGTGATGTAGTAGAAATTTGAAACGGGGGCTAAGTTTGTAAATTTTCTCGCATTTGAGGCAAGCACACCCTGAACACATGGTTCCCCCCTTCCTCTCTACCTCCCTTTTCCCCATTGTACTCCGTGGGCGCCAAAACACCCTCTCCACCCCACCCTCCTCCGTCCGCCGTCGTCCGCCACCCCATCCACTACCGTCCTCCTCCACCATGCCGGAGCTGATACCTCGATGCCGCCGTCCATTACAAGAGATCGACCTCTCTCATCCACGGCTTCGGACCGGGATCCTTGCATCTCGTCCTCTCGCTTCATCCCCGCCGTCGTCCACCTTGCCGACGCCGCTCCTATGACCGTCTCGTCCACCGCACCCCGCCGCCACCGTCTACCCTCCTAGATCTGCTTCCACGCCGCCGACAGCCATCGCTACCGCAGCACCGTCAAATTCTCAGCAGATGCGTACACGGCGCCGCACCAGAGGCGGTACTCTTTCGTATCTGCTCAACTTATTTATCGCAGCAAGAAAATAGATCGCCACTACTTTACTCTGATTTCTTGTCTTGGTTGCGAAGTTGCCTTTGTCCGGTTTGCACCTTCAGATCTGCCATGGCACGCTCAACACCATACTCACAATGCTTATGGTTTTCCCCTTTTATGTTCCACACTAGTTAAATCACAGTAGACTAAATTTCAAATTTGGGTCAGTCGATTTTTCAGAGCTCGCCGGAGTTTGCCGGTGCGATCGAAGGGGCTTGGGTAGGGACGGTGGTTGTGGGGGCGGTGGTGGGGCCTCGTCGAACGAAGAAAACTTGACGCGGGTGGGGGCGGGGGTGGGGGTGGCGGAGGAACACAGGCGGTGGGGCCGGTGGTTCGGTCGGCGGTAGGGCTGGACCAAAAGCTTGTAACTCGCGAGCTTAATGAGCGCTCGATAGTTTGGCTCCTTAAGCTCGTAGCTCACTTCTTAATGAACAGAGCCAATCATTGATTTTAGCTCGTTAAGCTTAACGAGCGAGCTAACGAGTTTCACGAGTAGCTCGTTAAGCTCGTTAGTAACAACACAACACATATTTTCATCTTACGTGACAAACTTTTGTAGCACCTTAGCCCATCTATTCAATCTAATCGACATATGAGGCAACAAACTACTACATTTCTTTTTATAGTCACCATATTTCATCTTGAAAACCACACCTACACGTTCATCCTGTATATCATAACACATATAATCTGTTAATGAGTGCTCGCGAGCACTCACGAGCTTAACGAGCTTCAAACGAGCCGAGCCGAGCAGGGTTTTCTGCTCGTTAATCTTAACGAGCTTAACGAGCCAAGCCTTAATGAGCACGAGCTTAACGAGTACGAGCTTAATGAGCCAAGCTGTTCGTTAGTCCACCCCTAGTCGGCGGCCCGTGCGGTGTTCTGTATGGGAAGCACAATATGTTCCTTGTCAGGAAGGGGAGCAGGGACATCTGCAGTCAACAGCTGATAGAGCTGGCCTGTACGTGATCGATAGGCTTTCGATTACTAGCGGCAATACAACACTGTAATTTCCAGCCAGTTCCACTTTCTTGATTTATATATCCTGGTTATGGTGTACCCCTGTTATGTACACTATGATCTGCCTAGTTGTTGTGTGCTCTTGTTATCATGGTTTGGCAATAAACTCTCTATACAGTATATTATGAACCTATCATCTGCCAGCTATCCTTACTTCTGGAGCCTATTTTTTGTGTACTTGTGCCAGATTATATAAATGCACGCACCATATTACAGCACACATGAGCTCTCTCATCAGAATCCAGTGATAGCACACAAGTGTTTACAGGGGCGCCCCTATATTAGAATATCATCTGCATTACAAAGATAATCTCACAACTATTTATGTTTTCATGGTTCTCAGATATTATATGCAATTACAGTGAATATCAGAATCCGCGCATCAGAAGAATATTGTGGAACACTGCAATGACTTATAAAATTGGCAGCAATGCATTGAGTGCCATTCTGGAAGCAATGAAACTCGTACGCTCCCCACCTATTGATTCTTGTTCAGAATATCATCCTAATGACTATTCTAACCTCGAGGAGTCAAAGGCAGATGGCATGTCCTATTCACCCATCAAGGTGCCTGTTCTAATTTGGCGAGGTTTTATTTATTGCGCGTATCTTGCGTATGTTGTCTTGCATTTCTTCTACTTTTTTGCACCGCCATCTGCTTAGTTTACTCATCATATATGTCGAGATGCCATGCCCATCCATTATCAATACATATTCCATCTGTCATCATACCATGTTTTTCCACTCAAATGATGTTCTTGTGCATCAGACATCAAAAAGGAAGAGGGTGATTGCCGAACCTGAAGGAGCACCAGCAAAGTCCTTGAAAAATGTGGTGGTGCCAGAGAAATCAGACAGCACCCCACTTATATTGGTTGTACAACCAGTGACACAAAACGTAGGACCGACTCCAGCAGACTGTACCCATACATCACTGGCCACACAACTAGCCCCACCACATAGGACCTGCACTCCAGCAAAAGGTATACCGATTTCATTTGCCATAGCACCAGCTGTACCACAGAAAAATCCCACTCCAGCAAAAAGTACAGCAAGTCCACCGGCCGAAGACCTATCCCAACTGCAGAGACGGCCAATTCCTGCAGATTGGAACCCTATTTCATTTATTCCCAGTTTAAAAGACAATGCTTTCAATGTTGTTAGGGACTACGTGCATATATTCCCATCATGGGAAGATTATTGTGAAGACAAACACCATTTTCACATCTTCCTGTCCAACTTACGTGTAGGTGCTATTATTCATGGTTATTATTTTCCTGTTTTCTGCTGATTGAACACATCAATGATTTACATTACATTTTTGTAACTAAGCGAGGGTCAATCTGGATAGTCATGACGAGCAAAGCTTGCTTGTGCTTTTCAAGGAAGCATTGCATCAGTATCGGTGTTACCTGAGGAAATCACACTTTGATGGCAAGTCTATAAACGAATTTCCGGTGAAGTCTCCTGTGCTAAATTTAGAAGACATTGAATGGAAAAACCTTGTTATGCACTGGTCTCGTTCCCAGGATGAGGTACTGTCTATGAAATCACATGACAATTTGAACTTCTACTTTTCCGCATGTGCCTTACGGATCTTTTTTGCAGGAAATCTGCTCGAAAAAGAATTCCGGTTTGACAAGAATGACAGGATATCACAAATATGTTGCCCGCTGCTTTGCTCTTCTTAGTACCTATTGTCCTGTATCACTGTACTTGCATACATACCTAGTTCATTATGTGACAGCAGTATGCATGATAGCTTGCTTATCAATTATTCGCTCCAAATTATCTGATCTGTATGAATGGTTACATTAGTGTAGAATATATCCAATGCCAATGTTCTTTTAGCTCTGCATTGTTCTTGTAAGTACATGTTGTCCTTTATCAGTGTACTTATAATGACAGGTAGTTGTTCATGTACCATCACTCTGCAGCTTATTTTCCTTTGCCCTCCATTTTCTACACATCAGATCTATATTTACTCTTACCATAAGGTTGGTACTGAAGAAGTTTAGCTGTGCATTGCTCTTGGTTGTACCTTTTGCCTGTATCGCTGCACTTACATTTATAGCTACTTGGTTATGTAGCATCACTCTTCATCTTATCTTAAATATTCTCCATTTTTTCGTATATTATCACATCTATATTTACTCTTAACAAAATGTAGAATAAAGGCAATGCTTTTGAAGAAGATTCTGTGGTAAACTTCTAGAATTGCCCCCCCCCCATCAGTATGGACAAGGCATTTATAGAGCCTGTCTTCACCAATAATGTAAGTTTGTCCATCTCAAGCCTTCAAACTTTGTTGTATATATTTGATTAGGCATGACTGCAACAGCTGTTTATTTTTGGTGTTTGCATCAAATTGCTTGTTTAAAGTTTATTATATGTAGTTCATAAACAAAAGTTCGTCCTTTCTCAATTTAAGTTTTCAGTTGTACAACCAAGTTCCTTCTTCATACCATGTAAATTAAACTATACAGAGCTAGTGATCTTCTTTTGCACTGCATGTATGCTTCTGTTCTTCATTTGTAATCCAGTGGTGTGGTGAACCTACCCACTATAGCGCAATGTCATATTCTGCAATGTCTTAACTATGAAAAATGGCATATCATTCTACTATTATTTAAACTGTCTCTTTATTTGCCAATCTGAAATGGTATAAATTGACAGCACACTAACCATTGATACTTATGAGTTCTTGATCTGTAATCCAGTGGTGTCGTGAAGCTGCCAACTCCTTCACAATGTCATTTCCTGCCATGTCTTGACCTGAACAATACCATATTGTGTTAATGCAAATTTAAACGGTGTCACTTTATTCATCAGTAAGAAATGTGATGAATTGTCAGCACTAATACTTTTATGTGCAAAACATGTCATCTGTCTGCTTGTTTATCTTTCAGAGTGAGGAAGATATAAGTGTTGAACAAGCGCAGTCTCATCATCTTGCTCAGCTGCTTGCGCTGCAGCTCCCCAGCAGGGCTAACCTTTCTTGAAATCTATTGAAGTGCTGTCGGTTTTGTATATTATTTTGTCGGCGTGTTTATTTGCACTGGTGGCGATCTTCGATGCCCACTGTATGTAATATGTTGTCTGCTTGTGCTTTATTATCATAGTGGCAAACTTTGATGCCTAGTGGATGTAATATGCCGCAATTTCTTTATTGTATAGTATAGGTTTTTTTTCTTATTCACGATGCTGCAGTTATTTTACTGTATATATATATATATATATATCCTGTCTTCACAGTAAACCGGCCAAACCGTAAAATTACGGTACATAATCGGGTCGTCATGCAATCACGATGTAGGTTGGGCCTGAAACGTGTCGATCAGCTCACGGGCCGGCAGCAGCCCGAAATGAACCCCGGCCCATGATTGTGCGAATCAAATCACGGGCTTTTAACAGGCCGAAAAATTGTCTCGGTCCTTGTTTGGCCCAATCAGATATCGGCTGCGAGCAGGCCGGATGCAAACCGGGCCGTAGTTAGGCCCAACTATATGACGGGCTTTTAACAGGCTGAAATTAATATAGGGCCGAAATGTTAAACGGGCCCTTAACAGGCCAAAACTAATTTCAGGCCGAATTACTAAGTGGGCCTTTAGCAAGTGGGCCCAAAAGCATAATGTCCAGTTGATGGGCCGAATCTGATATGGGCCATAATTAGGCCCAAACCCTCTTAAAGGGTCGGACCTAATCTGGGCCGTAATTTGGCCCAGAACGTGGTAGGCTTTTAACGGGTCGGATCTCATATGGGCCACTATTAGGCCCGGAGCGTGGTAGGCCATTAATAGACCGGATCAAATATGGGCCGACATTTGGCCCAAAACATGGCAGCCAGTTAACGGGTCGGCCTACTAGGGTCCTCAAAATCTTGTGGGCCTACAGCTGGGCCGGCCCATTAATGGAGGTGAAATCTCGTGGGCCTTTAGCTGGGCCGGCCCATTATGATCCGCAAGAATTTTGTGGGCCTTTACCTGGGTCGGCCTATTATGGCACACAAAAATCTTGTGGGCCTTTACCTGGGCCGGCCCATTATGGCCCGCGAAATCTTGTGGGCCTTTAACTGGGCCAGCCTATTATGGTCCGCAAAATCTCGTGGGCCTTTAGTTGGGCCGGCCCATTATGGTCCGCAAAATCTTGTGGACCTTTAGTTGGGCCGACACATTTAAACTTGTTGGGTCGTGCCACATGTCGACGTATCATAGGCGCCTTCTGTCCAGTGAGTGGATGACATCTGTCCCGACGATGAGCCGACACGTGTTTCCTCTAGCCAATGATGATTTTACACGTGGAAAATCCCCATTGGTCGGGGCTGTTAACGGGTTATCGAATCCAAAACCCGACCTGATAGCTTAACGGCGTTCCGTTACGGTGGATGCCACGTGGAGGTCACCCTTGACAAAAGCACTTCTGTGACGCGCGATTTATCGTCATGGAAGTGGACACTTCTATGATGATAATTTTGGTAATGTCATGGAACACTTCTATGACAGCACAGGTATGACTATCTTGATTCTATCATAAATTTGTCATGGATGTACATGCATGACAAAAAAGCGACCTACTGTGACAAACATGTATCATCACAGAAGTGTATTTTTTTGTAGTGTTGTTTGCTCATGAAGACCTAGGGCATTTTGAGGAAGCCCATCATTGGAATATCCAAGCCAAGTTCTATAATGAAAAATTCCCACTAGTATATGAAAGTGATAGCATAAGAGACTCTCTATCATGAAGATCATGGTGCTACTTTCAAGCACAAGTGTGGAAAAAAGGATAGTAGTATTGCCCCTTTTTATTCTTTTTTCGCCTCTTTTTTTATTTGGCCTTTCTCTTTTTTTGGGATAATACTCTATGAATGATGATCATCACACTTCTATTTATTTACAACTCGATACTAGAACAAAGTCTGACTCTATACGAATGCCTCCAGCGGTGTATCGGGATAGCAATGATGCATGAGTGACTTATATGAAAGAATTATGAACGGTGGCTTTGCCACAACTAAAATGTCAACTACATGATCATGCAAAGCAATATAACAATGATGGAGTGTGTCATAGTAAATGGAACAGTGGAAAGTTGCATGGCAATATATCTCGGAATGACTATGGAAATGCCATGATAGGTACGTATGGTGGCTGTTTTGAGGAAGGTATATGGTGGGTTTATGATACCAGCGAAAGGTGCGCGGTATTAGAGAGGCTAGCAATGGTGGAAGGGTGAGAGTGCGTATAATCCATGGACTCAACATTAGTCATAAAGAACTCACATACTTATTGCAAAAATCTATTAGTTATCGAAGCAAAGTATTACGCGCATGCTACTAGGGGGATAGATTGGTAGGAAAATACCATCGCTCGTCCCCGACCGCCACTCATAAGGAGGACAATCAATAAATACATCATGCTCCGACTTCTTAACATAACAGTTCACCATACGTGCATGCTACGGGAATCACAAACTTCAACACAAGCATTTCTCAAATTCACAACTACTCAACTAGCACGACTCTAATATCACCATCTCCATATCTCAAAACAATTATCAAGTTTCAAACTTCTCATAGTATTCAACACACTCATAAGAAAATTTTATTATTAATCTTGAATGCCTAACATAATTAAAGAAAATTACCATGCTGTTTTGTAGGACTCTCAAAATAATCTAAGTGAAGCATGAGAGAATAATGGTTTCTATAAAACAAATCCACCAACGTGCTCTAAAATATATAAGTGAAGCACTAGAGCAAAAAAATTATAACTCAAAAGATATAAGTGAAGCACATAGAGTATTCTAACAATTTCCGAATCATGAGTGTCTCTCTCAAAAAGGTGTGTGCAGCAAGGATGATTGTGGAAAACTAACAAATAAAGACTCAAATAATACAATACACTCCAAGCAAAACACATATCATGTGGTAAATAAAAATATAGCTCCAAGTAAAGTTACCGATAGAAGTAGACGAAAGAGGGAATGCCTTCCGGGGCATCCCCAAGGTTTGGCTTTTAGGTGTCCTTAGATTATCTTGGGGGTGCCATGGAAATCCCAAAGCTTAGGCTCTTGCCACTCCTTGTTCCATAATCCATCAAATCTTTACCCAAAACTTGAAAACTTCACAACACAAAACTTAAAGTAGAAAATCTCGTGAGCTCCGTTAGCGAAAGAAAACAAAACACCACTTCAAGGTACTGTAATGAACTCATTCTTTATTTATATTGGTGTTAAACCTACTATATTCCAACTTCTCTATGGTTTATAAACTATTTTACTAGCCATAGATTCATCAAAATAAGCAAACAACACACGAAAAACAGAATCTGTCAAAAACGGAACAGTCTGTAGTAATCTGTAGCTAACGCAAGATCTGGAACCCCAAAAATTCTAAAATAAATTTTTGGACGTGAGGCATTTATCTATTAATCATCTTCAAAAAGAATTAACTAAATATCACTTCCAAAATAAAAATGGCAGCAGTTCTCGTGAGCGCTAAAGTTTCTGTTTTTTATAGCAAGATTAAAAAGACTTTCCCCAAGTCTTCCCAACGGTTCTACTTGGCACAAACACTAATTAAACACAAAAAAACCAAAACAGAGGCTAGATAAATTATTTATTACTAAACAGGAGCAAAAATCAAGGAATAAAAATAAAATTGGGTTGGCTCCCAACAAGCGCTATCGTTTAACGCCCCTAGCTAGGCATAAAAGCGAAGATAGATCTATGTATTGCCATCTTTGGTTTTAGGGAAGAAAAGAGCAAACTTGCTATCTATGGAATTAATCTTTCTATTTTAATAAAGCACATGGCTATTAATGGTAGAAGAAAGATTAAGTACGTTACGGAAATTTCTATCTAAGCTAGCCTTCATCTCTTTGATAGATTCGTTTCGGTAAGAGAGCAAAAGAGATGTAGATTCAACTTTCTCATTCATGGGGTGCCCAAATATGGTTTTCATCTTTTCATAAGTGTCTACAGCATCCCCTTCAAGAAAACCTTCTTCAAATATAGAATCTAGGACACGATTAAAAGAAGAAGGTAGGGCAACATAAAAGCTTTTTAAGTAAATTTCAATTTGGTATTGAGGCACATAGCTAGCCCTGATCCTTAATAGTCTATCCCAAGCATCTTTCAAAGATTCATCAAGTAAATAGCGAAAAATTCCGGAATCATCTTCATCAAAATTATTAAGATTCTCATTGATAACTCCGGTAGGTCTTTCCATAGCATCTTTATTTATGAGTTTAGCGAGAATAGAAGGATTGTCCAAAGTACTAAAACTCGGGAGAGAACTCCCAACCCTTTTTGATTCCGACATAGTGGAAGAAAGGTGAGTGGAAAAGAGAAGGCGAATAAAACGGTAAGGATGAAGTGGGGGAGAGGAAAACGAGAGGCAAATGACAAATAATGTAATGCGGGAGATAAGGATTTGTGATGGGTACTTGGTATGTTGACTTTTGCGTAGACTCCCCGGCAATGGCGCCAGAAATCCTTCTTGCTACCTCTTGAGCACTGCGTTGGTTTTCCCTTGAAGAGGAAAGGGTGATGCAGTAGAGCAGCGTAAGTATTCCCCTCAGTTTTTGAGAACCAAGGTATCAATCCAGTAGGAGGCCACGCACGAGTCCCTCGCACCTACACAAACAAATAAAATCCTCGCAACCAACGCGATAAAGAGGTTTTCAATCCCTTCACGGTCACCTACGAGAGTGAGATCTGATAGATATGATAAGATATATTTTTGGTATTTTTATAGTAAAGAGAAATAAAGATGCAAGTAAAATAAATAGCAAAGGAAATAACTAAGTATTGGAAGATTAATATGATGGAAAATAGACCCGGGGGCCATAGGTTTCACTAAAGGCTTCTCTCGAGAGCATAAGTATTACAGTGGGTGAACAAATTACTATTGAGCAATTGACAGAATTGAGCATAGTTATGAGAATATCTAGGTATGATCATGTATATAGGCATCACGTCCGAGACAAGTAGACCGACTCCTTCCTGCATCTACTACTATTACTTCACACATCGAGCGCTATCCAGCATGCATCTAAAGTATTAAGTTCAAGAGAACAGAGTAACGCTTTGAGAAAGATGACATGATGTAGAGGGATAAACTCATGCAATATGATATAAACCCCATCTTGTTATCCTCGATGGCAACAATACAATACGTGCCTTGCTGCCTCTACTGTCACTGGGAAAGGACACCACAAGATTGAACCCAAAGCTAAGCACTTCTCCCATTGCAAGAAAGATCAATCTAGTAGGCCAAACCAAACTGATAATTCGAAGAGACTTGCAAAGGTAACCAATCATACATAAAAGAATTCAGAGAAGATTCAAATATTGTTCATAGATAAACTTGATCATAAACCCACAATTCATCGATCTCAATAAACATACCGCAAAAGAAGATTACATCGAATAGATCTCCACAAGAGAGGGGGAGAACTTTGTATTGAGATCCAAAAGGAGAGAAGAAGCCATCTAGCTAATAACTATGGACCCGTAGGTCTGAAGTAAACTACTCACACTTCATCGGAGGGGCTATGGTGTTGATGTAGAAGCCCTCCGTGATCGATACCCCCTCCGGCGGAACTCTGGAAAAGGCCCCAAGATGGGATCTCGTGGATACAGAAAGTTACGGCGGTGGAATTAGGGTTTTGGCTCTGTATCTGGTAGTTTGGGGTACGTAGGTACATATAGGAGGAAGGAGTACGTCGGTGGAGCAACATGGCCCCATGAGGGTGGAGGGCGCGCCTGGGGGGGGTAGGCGCGCCCCCCTACCTCGTGCCTTCCTCGTTGGTTGCTTGACGTAGGGTCCAAGTCCTCTGGATCATGTTCATTCCGAAAATAACGTTCCCGAAGGTTTCATTCCGTTTGGACTCCGTTTGATATTCTTTTTGTGCGAAACCCTAAAATAGGCAAAAAAATATCAATTCTGGGCTGGGCCTCCGGTTAATAGGTTAGTCCCAAAAATAATATAAAAGTGTATAATAAAGTCCAATAATGTCCAAAACAGGATATAATATAGCATGGAACAATCAAAAATTATAGATACGTTGGAGACATATCACGGGGCCCGCGCCCGAAGAACCCAGCGTACCCTGGGACCCGGCGGGCCCCAACGTCAGCTTCTAGACAATGACACCAGGGCTCCGTGCCCATGTAACATTCCCATTGTAACCTTGGGGGTCGACCTATAAGACCCCCCAGGAGGCCTCCATGCACGGGGCGACCATTAGTAGAACACACACACACACACGGAGAAGGAGCTGCCTATGCACTGTCCAGTCTTCCTTCCTTCTCAGAAGAGCTCAAGGAGCAAGCTTGTATCCACTTCATATAAACCACACTCGGCAGAACTAGGGGTATTATCTCTCCGGAGAGCCCCGAACTTGGGTATGTCCCGCGTCTCACGCTCACTCATACCGACCTTGCCTCTGGAGCCCAGCGATGCCCTTGTGCATATTCCTCTCTTTAGTCATCACATGGCATCTGCTGTGAGATCATCACGACAATGCGTAAACTAATATCATGTTATTTACGCAAAAGTTTCAAAATATTATCATATTCAATTTTCAATTAAAATGTGTGGGTCTTTACCTCCCTTGGTTATGGTGGCGCTTACCACAATATTTGCTTCCCTACTAGTCATAGTGAGGAGTACTACCTTCGTCCTAGTTTATTAGTTCTGTGAGTATCATTTTTATTAGGCCATTGCATTTAAACACATTACTTTATTTCCTCCATCCCCGGATTCCAACGCTTTCTTCATGAAAGCAAGCGCATGGGGCTGCTTGATTGGATATGCATGCAAGTTGCATGCGCACAATAGCCATTGTTGGCCCAGAGGTAGTAAATAGGCCTAATTAGTAGGGGTGATTAGAGAGGAGATTTATTTCCAATTTCTCGTGTTTTTCTTGGTTTTTGCGTTTTGGCTCAAGGGACCAAAAACCTAGAACAGATGTAGTAACTTAGACTAGTGTCATGCACATGACACTAATCTTTGTTACTATCTTTATAGTGCAAAGTACTCTGTTCCAAAATTTTTGTCTTAGATTTTTTTAGATGTGGATGTATCTAATACTAAAACGTGACTTGATACATTCGTATTTAGACAAATCTAAGACAAGAATTTTGGGACGGAAAGAGTATATAAATAACGATTGCGTTTATTACATTATAGACTATTTTACTTTGGGCTGCGTTAGTAACATATTATGTTATTTCAAACATTTCTCTTCTCTATATACCACATAAGCAAATTTATCTTGAAATGCACTACGTTACTTGTTACTCCCTTTGTATCGGTGCATAAGTCATCTTATGTTGTGCATTGTGACCAAGGCGGAGGAGGAAATGAGAGAATCTAATGTTTATTTGGTAATTAATACCATTGCATGTAATCAACTCATCACTGCATGTCGTGCTAGGTAGTTTCAAGTCATTAAAAATTTATACACCTCACGTTTTTTATTGGTTGATTCATTTTATTTATGTCAAGGAACAATGTGGGAGTTAATGTAATGTACCTAAATGTTTTGAAATTATTTGGTTTTCATAAAATGACTTATGCACGGGAGTAAGTTACTCGCACTATGAACAACCTCATGACCTGCATGTAGCGGCAAGCATTGCTTACATGCTCTCGATCTTTAAGGTGCTACAGATTTCAATGCTCTTATTTGCCTAGCCAAACTAATTCCTTGAACAAGGCAGGAATTAGAAAGATTAACGAAAAAACTACTCCCTCCTTTCTGGTTTATAGGGCTTATCTCAAAATTTTAGTTTTTCTATTTTATAAGGCTCAATTTGATTGTTCTCCATCACATGTTCAGACTTCAAGGTGCATTAAATCATTGCATGCAAGTATTAAGAGAAAACTGACCAATGCATGCACTTTATGCATGCATGCATTGTAATTAATGCATTCGTAAACATAATTTTTTGAGAAAAACAAGAGCATTAATTGGGTGCTTTTGCAAACTACAAAAAATATTCTACCATTCATCATCTATCTTGATTGGTGAGATTTTTAAATTGAACCTTATAAATCGAAAAGGAAGGAGTGCTTAATATGAAAACCTAGAAATCCTATTGCCCATGGGGCGTTTAAACCATGGAAGGAGCAAGACGACAATGAATTGAAAGGGTAATTCGTTCCTCCTTTACAGGAGTTCGTTGGTTCAATTCCTTTTTTGATCTATTTTTTTTTCTTGTCCCAGGCTTTGGTCAACGGGGAAAATCTATGCCAAATATGTGAATCTATGCAAAATGCTTACCAACGAATGCACAAAGAGTGAATCAATCTGTGGTTGGATGGTTAGAGGGACTGTGGTATCCCCAGCCCACCAAGGTTCAAATCCTGGTGCTCGCATTTGTTTCTGAATTTATTTCAGAATTTCCGGCGATGCGCATTCAGTGGGAGGAGACGTTCCCGTTGACAACGAGGCGTCTATGGTGACTTCGTAAATCCCAAAATGATAATTTTTCGGAGGTACTCATAGAGATAGGATGTGCGTGTGTACATTCATAGAGGTGAGTATATGCATGTGTATATGAGTGCTTGTGTTTATACTGAATGTTAAAAAATGCACAAAAAAGTTAGTTGCTCAACAAATAAATGAAACTTAAATACAAAAGTTAAGGTCTCTCCTAATGCACCGTCTCTTAGCACATTATCATATAAGATATAAAAACCTAAAAGCAGCGGCGGAGCCAGCACCCGACCTTCCTGGGCAGTGCCCAGGCTCGCCGTATGCGCTCACGTTGTACGATGCACTGTCATAATAGAAAAATGCGGAAGCAACTAGTTGGCAAGTGCTTCTTCAAAAGCTTTCCAACGATTACTTGGGCTGGGCTGAGAGCCCATCACTTGGCACGCTCTGGACGCTTTTTTTGGATTTTATTTATTTTTTATTTTTTCGCACACATTTTTTATGTTTGTAAATGAATTTTTAAAAAAAATGATTTTTTGATTTTTTATCGGTCTTCCTTAGCTTTTGGACAATTAAAAAAACATGAAAAAACACGTTTTTTTTCTTCCGCAGGAGGTACGGTTTTGCTTCAGTAGGAGGCACGGTTGTACTTTCGTGAGAGGCACGGTTGTGCCTCTCGAAAACGAAAAAAACATTTTTTTTCCCGCGAGAGGCATGGCCGTGCTTCTAGCAACGGAAAAAAACATGATCTCTGTTTTTTTTTCTTTCCGAGAATCACGGTTTTGCTTTCGCGATAGGCATGGTTGTGCTTTCGTGAGAGGCACGGTCGTGCCTCTCGGAAACGAAAAAAATTATGTTTTCTATTTTTTTCTGTGAGAGATACGGTTTTGCTTCCGCGAGAGACACGGTTGTGCTTTCGCGAGAGGCATGGGCGTGCCTCTTTCGGAAAGGAAAAAAAAGTGCTCCTGACTCGTTTTTCCCGTCCGTTTTTTTCTGAAAAAAAAGTTCGTCAAAACATATTAATATGAGATCTAGTTTTGAAAATCTCTACGCGAGGAATCCAATGATGAAAACGGTTTAAGATTTGGACGCACAATTTAAAAGATAAAATGTTTTAAATAAAGGATGTACGAAAAAAAAACTCATAGATTACAACAAGTGACGTGTATGCAGTGTGACATTTGTTATAACCTGAGAAGATGAGAGTTATCTTTGAAGAGAATACTCCTTAATTAGTGATTTTAAAAAAGCCACTTCTATATCCCACTATTGATCGTTACACCTCGTTCGTTCCTTTGCTTTCTCGCTCACGCGTATCGCCACGACCGCGTATCCAGGAGATAGACTGGCGGCGAGCAGAGGCTGGCATTGGCATGGGTGCGCGGCCAGCCGCCGGCAGAGCTGATCCATCCCCAAGAAGGCAGGAACGGATTGCATCCTTGACTACTCGTCTCCTCTTTCGTGAGTAGGTAGAACTGATCTATTCATGTGGATATTGATCGATAGACTTAAGACTTCAATTTTGAGATCAAAGCGCGGGGAATTATATGGGGGATGATCATGACTTCATAAATTTAATTTTTGCTTTAGGTATTTGTTCTCGATAGTGATGCAGATATCCAACTCATCCCTCTCGAGTCTTGAGCCGCTCCGGTGAGCGACCCGAGGGAAAACCCTAGCAGCCACACCAACTTTCCTCCCTCTCGTTCATTATCCTCACCATCATCGGCAGGTGTCGTCGGGCGAAGCCCAGCTGGCGCTGGCGGCGGCGAGGCCTCCCTTCCCCTGTGCCCTCTCGTCAATGGCTGGTGCAGGACAAGTGGAGCGAGTGGAGGCGCCGGCCTTGCCTTGTGGTTGCGGCGTGTCGGCGGACATGCGGGGCTGGCGGCATATCCGGTGGTGGTGTGCTTACCCTGATTTGTCAACTGGATCTTGGCAGGCGGCGCGGAGTGTTGCAGTGACTCGGGCTTCACTCTTTATTGAATAATTTAGTAAAGATGGTTATGTGTGTCCTTGGAATCTTGGATGGAGATGTTAGGGGCTTCGACCTCCTTTTCGAAAGAAAAGGTTCTAATAGTTGAATGTTAACTTCAAAATTTAAATATACTCACAAATCACAACTTTTAATTTTTATGAATTACAAATTTCTTATCTTGTAGTTTCTTCAAGGATGTTTGGATTATAATTTGGATGTCTATAATTTTGATGGTAACATGGCAAATTTGGTTCAATGCATGTCTTGGTTGTATGACTTTTGTTGCCAAGTATCAACTCTATTGTGGTCTATGAACCAAATATTGCTACATTATATATTTTTTGACTTTAAAATTACATTTGTACGACTACCATATGTTTGCATTTGTATGACTACAATATGTTTGCATTTTTACCTGGGCTTCTTCGAATGTTTGAAGATATTTGATATGTTGAATATTTGAATACCTGATTTTGATTCTAGATTGGGCACTTAGGCTTAAGCTCGCTCAGGCTTCGCAAAAGTTCTAATTCCGCCACTGCCTAAAGGACAACAAGCCTAAGAGCATGGTTAATAGTATAGCCAACAATCGGCTATACGAGGTTGTCGCGTTATATATATAGCTGACCTAATAATCAACATGCATAGTACTAACTAGTTATTAAGAATTGCTACTTTATTAATAAATGACCCACCTTAGACTCTCACAATATTTTTTAAAGCCCCTGTTACAGTTGATTGTTAATCTACAGTCTGCTTTCCGCCTCTCTCCTCTTCTCTCATCTCCAACCCATAAAAAAACTATTTTAATCCTTATAGCATGCTCACTATACCTTATTAGACTTACTCTAATGCATTGTTTCTTAGGGTTGTATCAAAATTTAATGATTTTGGGCTCATGCATACATGTGATTGAGCTAGCAGATTTTCTTTCTCTTTTGATCACATGCAAGGGTTGTATGTTAGCTAAGCTACAACCTCCTTTTCTCTCTTTTTTTTTGCGAAAATGATCAGATCTATTATAAAAAATTACCGAAAGTACAAAATATCTCAAACAAAATAAAAATTACATCAAGATTTCGTGACCGCCAAACAAACACTACTATCGCCAGAACGACCCACGTGTCGCTGTCGCCGTTCCCCTACCGAGACTTGATCTTGACGATGATAGCCGGGAAGTCTGTGTATGTGCCCCTAAGGACCATCACCCTCGAGCTATAGTTGTCGTCGTTGAAACCTTGCATAGATCTAAAACACCTGACACCAACTCTCACCGCATGATGAGAAACCCTAATCCCATCACCCCAAAAAGACGGCAGGAATCTATGTCAGAGCTCCGCCGACTATGTCCAGACTGACAAACTTGGGGAGGATCAAAGCCTGAAAAACAAACTCAAAGAAAAAGCACCGCCATCAGCCCCGGTGCCGCACCTGCGAGGACTAGAAAACCCTAACCTAAACTACTAAACGGAGCGGAGGCATCGAAATTCTCTTCCCCATCACCATCGCCGAAGCGGCAAGCAGAGAGGGACGAATCCACAGGCTCGCCGGCGAAGCCTGAAGGGGAGAGTTTGGCCTAGCCGCCTAGGGTTTGGGAAAGAAACAAGAGGAACCCATTTCTCTCTCTTCGTCAACTACCATGCCACTTCAGTAAAATACCTACGAAACCAATGCTAAGAAACCTGCATTGGGAGAACCCTAAGCATCTACGCATGAGGAAGATTAGTTGCCAAGCCTAATAAGGGCATGTACAATGCATAGCCTCAAGGTGATGCCTCGCATGTCATATAGGATCGGATATGGCGTAAAGTAGGTTCGGATAGAAAAGCGGGATCCTTTTCATGAGGCGGGTGCTTGAAGAGAAAATGTGTGGTCCGATGATAAAGGCTGAAAAGGTTGAAGTGAAAAGTAGAGATGCATGTGTACTAGTCTTTATTTTTTATTTCTTAATGAGGCCCATTAATGATAGCTTGCATTGGAGAGAAAAATTTAATGTAGGTGCCTCAAATTATTTTTTGTCATGGGACATATGTATCCATATGCCACCATTGTACATGCCCTAATACACTTGCACTTAGCCTAGGGAGATTAGTTGTTAAGTCTTCTTGCCACTTTGCATTGGTTGCTATAAACCTTCGTAGCACCTATTTTATTCAAGCTCACCAATCAGTTACTACGTCTCAAGCCTACATGTTTTCCTATATCAGCAATATTGGCTTAAACCTCTAATCCAGGAAAATCAACGCGCTGATGTTTCTCCAATCAGTTCCGTCTCAAGCGCACCAACAGGCTCGCCGTCAGCGAGTGCTGAACCGCCTGTCCCACTCGAGCTGCACCTCATGGATCGCGACGAGGTCTCCAGCTGCAAGCTCTCGCTGATCCCCTCCGCGACCTCCGTCATCGTTGGCCGGTCCCGCCCCGTGTGCTGAGTGCATTGGAGTGCCAGCTCCGCTACCTTCCACACGGAGTTGATGTCGCAGTCCCCTCTTATCCTCGGGTCGATCACGCTGTCAATGTCACCTTCAGACAGCCCGTGGCGCGCCCAAATAGTGATATTATTCCTCTCTGTGTCGCTAATGGTGATGATCGCTCGCTGGCCTGTGATGAGCACCAGGAGGACCACGCCGAAGCTGTACACATCACTCTTCTCGCTGAGATGAGAGGTGGCGTAGTACCTGTTCAGGGTCAACTCACATCAGACTTCTCAGAACTCAGTTTATTCTACAAGAAATGTGAAAAAACTAGGGTCAAAACATGCATACTCCGGGTCCAGGTATCCGAGGGTACCAGCAGGTCGGGTGGTCATGTGTGTTACCATTTCACTGCTGAAAGCCCTTGTCAGCCCAAAATCTGATAACTTGGCCTGGAGATTTGTGGTAAGAAGGATGTTCCCGGTCTTAACATCTCTGTGGATCAATGGCGGGCTGCAAGATTTGTGTAGGTACTCCAGTCCTATAAGAATTGCATAGATAATTTAAGTTAGAGTGCATAGATGATCTATCACAACTCAAAATCAAAGAGAAAACGTTTGGATACACATATGGACAACATCCAACATTTGCAAAATTTATTTATACTTGCTGCGTACCGTGAGCAGAGTCCAATGCAATTTTAAGGCGCTGCAGCCAATTAAGAGATTCTTGACCTGTGGGCAAGATAAATAGAAAATACATACATAAATAAAGAATTAATAAATAAGAGAAATTAGTAGACCTGGTAACCTGATGAAGTATTATATCACATGTAAGTATGTAACCCTTTCGCTCAGTCTGAGCTTTTCAGCGAACTAAGTTACCACCGGATGTTTGAGCTCCTGTCAAGTGACAACAGGATCGAGGCTATGGCAGAGCTGTACGGTTGGTCCTTAGGATCACTTTGTGGTGGCTCAGCGGATGTCGGGCAGGTTGGAGGTGGTCCCATTGCAGTCTGACTTCCACGGTCCGTGCAGGTGTTCCGTTGTGTTTCAATGCCGAACGACCTTAAGAAGTCAGTGTGGAATGTGTCGGGGCTAAATGATCGGGCCTGTCGCATGGGTGTTAGGAGCCTTGTCGCTACGACTGGCAAATCTATTGTGTCTCAAGGAGACTAAGTTGTCGGATGTGTCCTCTGTATTGGTTATGGAAGCCTTATGCATGGATTTTGATGATTATTTCTGCTTGCCGGCTCTCGAAACAGGGGTATTGGTCAGTGGCGGAGGTAAGTAGGAATTTCGCGCGGGGGAGGGGAGACAAGAAATTTTATACTACCGCAACAAGCTAGAATTTATAGCTTTCAAACAAATTTATGTTGATTTTGCCCATCTTAGTTGCAAAATAACGTATACAGTACATACTGAATAGAACAAATCTGTAGTGCAGAAGAAAATCCTAAAAAAAAAATTTTAGATTGAGCTTATGTGGTTCTCAAACCTAGAGAGCAGTGGCCCTGGTGTCAAGGTCTTGGAGGCCGGGGCGGCGGCCCTGGTGGTGGTAGCACGGTGCTCTTGGGCAGAGCCCGGGCTTGGTGTTGCCCGGTGGCTATGGCCGTGTGGGCGGCGTGGTAGCCGGGGTGTGACGTTCAGTGGCGGTGAATACTGGCCGGGGTGAAAACCTGTTCTATCTTCGGACGGACCGGCGGCGGCGAAGCTCGTTCCCTTCTTGAAGTCGTCGACGCGGCTCTCATTGCCCATCGTGTTGCTCCAGGGGAAACTCTGATCCTTGGGTCGGGTGGTGGCGGCGCTTCGGTGTCGTAACCTTCCTGAAGGCACCGCCTTGGAGGCCCACGGTTCGTCGTATGTAGTTGCATCTCTTTGCGGTGGCGTAGTCACGGTTGAGGCCCCCGGTTGCTCATGTAGTGCTAGGGGAGGTGTTGCTGCCCTCACCGCCTATGTGTCCTGCCTTGGGTATGTGCATGTGTTCTGGTGGCGTGCGTTTGTACCGGGTTGTTGATGATCTTTGCTTTATATACAAAGCGGGGCGAAAGCCTTTTTCGGTAAACCTAGAGAGCAGTGTACGGTCTAGAACAAATTAATGATGTAGACAGGATTATTAGATTACCACTTACCAAGAATCAATGAGTGAGGGGAAAAGATCTAAGCTGCTCCGGTGACCGATTTGACCTTCACTATCTTCGCCACTTGCCTCGCCGGCACATGGGGTCGCCGCTGCGTGGTGTGTGAGACCAGAAGTTGCCGAAATGGGAGGCCAGGAGACCAGAAGTTGCCGAAATGGGAGGCCAGGAGACCTAGTTGCTTTGACGGTGGTAATGCGTGTGTGCACATGTTCACTTGTTCGACAACTGTGCCATGGATCTGGTCTTCCCCCTCATGGGGGACCATTGGTGGTTGACCTGCGTCTATGGACCGCAGGAGGACGCGCCCAAGATCGCTTTCCTCGACGAGATGGGAGATGTGCGAGTGGCACGGCCGGGCCCTTGGGTGGTTTGCGGTGATTTCAATATAAGATCTATCGTGATAAGGACAAGAGTAATGACAACCTCCACTGCCGCATATGATGGGGTGATTCTGTTCATTCCTCAATCATGGTATGCTTAAGGAGATGTACCTCCACGGTCGGCGTTACACGTGATCTAACAAGCATGGTGCTCCCACTTTGGTCAATCTTGTTTTGCACCGTCGACTGGGAGGAGTTTCACCACTGTTGTTCACTCCTCTACCTCTCCACAATCATCTCCGACCACTACCCCCTCCTCCTAGATTGCACGCCACACACCCCGTGTCGTCGGCGATTCTAGTTCTAGAGGTTCTCAGTCAAGCGGGGCAGCTTTGGGGAGAAGGTCATGGAAGGTTGGGCGCTCGTGGCCGATGAGGCTGACCCTTCCAGAGGCTCGTCGCTCAGCTCAAGAGCACAACTCATCGCTTGATGAGTTCGAGCAACAGGCAGGTGGGACGAGTCAAGCTCCATCCCATGCTGGCTCGTGAGCTCATTTTTCGGTTTGATGTGTCTATGGAGTCGAGGTAGCTCTCGGAGCTCGGGCGTCAGCTAGGGATGTAAGTGGCAAATAAATGGCGTCCGCAATCCCGTTTAGTCAATTTTTGCTAGCTTGATAGTTCATTTTCCTCAAACAAACAAAAAACTTTTTTAAACTATCATATCATAAGTGGACTTTAAACGGGACTAAACGGGACCCGGTTGACATCCCTAGCATCAGCTGTGTGCTAAGCTTAAGCATGCATACCAAGGGCTCGCTTCGATGGAGTGCGCCATGGCTCGACAACGCTCGAAGATTTCCTGATTGGGCGAGGGCGACGCCAAACAACAGGAAGCAGAAGAAGGTAGCCCATAACCTAACAGTTCATGGCATGATGGTTTCCAGCAATGCGGCCCTGGCCGAGGCTTCCTTTCAGCACTTAAACTCGCTTCTTGGTACGTTCGAGCAACGTGAGTTCTCGCTTAACCTGGACTTATAGGCTCACACTCGGAGGACATGGCCGACCTAGATGCGCCCATTAGAAGGACCCTTTATGTGTTAGACCTTTCAACCTGAGCATTGATAGTTGTGGATGACACTAGGAGAGTTGGGACAATTTTCGTTGGTTTATTTCTCACACAATGCCATACCAACCCGAGGGGTTGGGGATACATATTTATAGGCTGCTAGCCAGCCAAGGCATATGCTAAGATGCTGCCAAGATGCCAGTCTAAGATGCTAGTCTAAGATGCTAGTCTAAGATGCTAACTGACAGTCCTTGATGGTCAAGAACAGAACTCTATCCTAACAGCCAGTCCTTGATGGTCCAGGACTTTATCCTCCTAACTGCCACAAGGACCATGTGCTGCAGCCCCACAAGGACCCTAGTACACAGACTTATCCATCATTCCCCCCTAAGTCTTGTACGTCGTCTTGTGGGAGAGTTGAATCATCCCAATCCTGGAGCAAAGTTCGAGGAACTTGACCCTCCCAAGGGGCTTGGTGAGCAGGTCTGCGAGCTGATCCTTGGTGTTGATGTAGCTCGCCTCGATGCTCCCTTCTTCCACACAGCTGCGGATGAAGTGATACCTCAGTCGGATGTGCTTGCTCCGTTCGTGGAACACGGGGTTCTTTGCCAGGGCCAGGGCGGACTTGCTGTCCACCAGGAGCTGCACCGTTCTGGTGTCTTGAACGAGAAGATCACCAAGCAGTCGAGCAAGCCAGAGCGCCTGAGTACAGGCGGTGGAGGCCGCTATGTACTCAGCCTCACAGCTGGACAGGGCCACCACCTGCTGCTTGACTGATTGCCAGCTCACGAGACACTTGCCGAGGAAGAGGAGGATCCCGCTCGTGCTCTTGCTGGTGTCGATGTCGCCGGCGTGGTCGCTGTCGCTGTACCCGACGAAGTGTGCCGCCCCAGGGCACCTAGGGTAATGGAGGCCGTGGTCGAGGGTCCCTGCTATGTAGCGGACGATCCTCTTCACTGCCTGCTGGTGTTCCGACGTTGGTCGCTCCATGAACCGACTGACATAGCCGACGGAGAATGCCAAGTCCGGCCGTGTGTGAGTGAGGTAGCGAAGGCTCCCCACAAGGCGTCGGTACTGCGTAGCATCCACTTCCTCCGTCGTGCTGTCGCGACTTAGTTTCAGCCTCTCCTCCATCGGAGTGAGAGCTGGATGGCAGTCGGTGAGCCCAGCTAGCTCAACGATGCGCTTGGCGTAGGCGGACTGTCGAAGCGCGATCCCGGAGTGGTCCTGGTGCACCTCAATCCCTAGATAGAAGGAGAGGAGCCCCAGGTCACTCATCTGGAACGTGGCCTTCATGTCTTCCTTGAACGCCGCCACCTCTGCATCTTTGGTGCCGGTGATCACCAGGTCGTCAACGTAGACGCCCACCAGCAGGGCATTTCCTCCACTCCCCCGTCGGTAGACGGCAGCCTCATGCGGGCTCTGCTCGAAACCCATCTTCTTCAGCGTGGAGTCCAGCTTGGCGTTCCACGCCCTGGGTGCCTGCCGCAGGCCATAGAGAGCCTTGCGCAGGCGGAGCACCTTGCCCTCCTGGCCGGGAATCGTAAACCCCGGTGGCTGATGCACGTAGACTTCCTCCTTCAAGTCGCCATTGAGGAATGCCGACTTAACGTCCATGTGGTGGACACGCCAGCCCTCCTGGGCAGCCAGCGCAAGGAGAAGTCGCACGGACTCCATCCGTGCCACGGGAGCGAAAGCGTCGTCGAAGTCGACTCCTTCCTGCTGCAAGAAGCCTCGGGCCACCAAACGAGCCTTGTGCTTGATGATGGCGCCGGCTCCATCCCTCTTCAGCTTGAACACCCACTTAAGGGTGATTGCGCGGTGACCTCGAGGGAGATCAGCAAGCTCCCAGGTGCGGTTTTGCTCGACCGCATCCATCTCCAACTTCATCGCGGCGCGCCATGCCGCGTCTCTCTCGGCCTCTGCAAAGGACCGTGGTTCGCCGTCTTCACACACGAGCTGTAGCTGCGCCTCCAGGTCACGTGGCACCAGTCCTGGCACCGGCTGGTCGCCGAGCACATTATCCATCGTACGGTACCGCAGCGGTTCGCCTCCATACCATGCGTCGACCCGCTCCTCGTCGTGAGTGAGCGGGGAAGCGAACTTCATCGGGTTGTGCTCTGCGTGAGCTGGTGCTGATGAAGACGAGCCCGGAGTGGCGACCGCCGGGGCTGGAGTATGCGGCGTCGCCGGTTGTGGTGTCGTCGGTGTAGCAGGCGCCGGAGTCGATGTAGTTTTGGGGGCCGGGGTAGACGTGCCCGGTGAAGAGGAGCTGCTTGCTCCCCCAGCTTCCTTGAAGTGAGCGTACTCGACAATGAAGTCGTCATACGTCGGCGTCGAGCCGTCGTCCACCGCCTTGTCCCATTGCCACCCTCGCCCTTCGTTGAACACGACGTCTCGCGCTGTGCGCACACGTTGTGTCTTTGGGTCGAGGATGCGGTAGGCCTTTGAGCCCTCCGCGTAGCCGATGAAGACTCCCGGAGTGCTCCTGTCGTCGAGCTTGCCGATGTGGCCGAGCTCCTTGGCGAACGCAAGGCAGCCAAAGACCCGCAAATGAGAGACCGCCGGCTTCCGCCCATGCCAGGCCTCGTACGGAGTTCTGCCGTCGAGTGCCTTAGTAGGAGAGCGGTTGAGGATGTAGACGGCCGTTAGCACCGCCTCTCCCCAGAAGACAGCCGGCATCCCTCTCTGCTTGAGGAGAGCCCGAGCCATCCCCACAACCGTCTGGTTGCGCCGCTCGACGACGCCGTTTTGCTGCGGGCTGTACGGCGCGGAGTAGTGGCGCTGGATGCCCTCATCGGCGCAGTACGACGCGAATTCAGCCGCCGTGAACTCGCCGCCGTTGTCAGTGCGCAACACGCGCAATTTGCGGCCGCTCTCCGCCTCCACACCAACCTGCGCGCGCCTGATGGCGTCCGCCGCTTCTCCCTTACTGCCGAGGATCATCACCCACATGTAGCGGGAGAGATCGTCGACGAGCAGCAGGAAGTAGCGTCGACCTCCTGGTGTGGCTGGCGTCACCGGGCCGCACAGGTCTCCGTGCACGAGCTCCAGCTTCTCCTTAGCCCGAAAACTCGCCTGTTGGGGAAAGGGGAGTCGTCTCTGCTTTGTCAGTACGCAGATGTCGCAGAACTGCTCCACATGGTCGAGGCATGGCAGGCCTCGCACCATCTCCTTGGCACTTAGACGCTTCAGGGCCTCAAAGTGAAGGTGCCCAAAGCGCTCATGCCACTGCCACGCCTCGTCGTCTCGACGGACAGCGAGACAGACCGGTTGTGCCACCTGCACATCAAGGACGTAGAGTCGATTTTCACCTCTGGGCACCTTGGCGAGAAGGCGACGCTGGCGATCCCAGATGCGTAGGACCCCATGCTCAATCAGCACGCGTGAGCCGTTCTCATCCAGCTGTCCCAAGCTGATGATGGAATTCCTTAGCGCGGGGATGTAGTAGACACCGGTGAGCAGCCGGTGCTCTCCCATCTTGGTGGTGAAGATGACGGAGCCGACGCCCTTTATCTCCACAGCGGAGGCATCCCCGAACTTGACGGAGCCTCGCGCATCGGAGTCGAGCTCGGCGAAGAATTCCCTTCGACCGGTCATGTGGTGGGTGGCGCCGGTGTCGAGGCACCACCCCGTAGCCTTGTCCTTCCCGGAGCCATCGCCGAGAAGAGCGTGTGCTTTTGGCTCATCGAGGTGGATGAAAGCCTTTGCGACTGGAGTCGCCGAGGGTAGCTCAATGCTTGCATGCGCCATGAACAGAGCCGTCTCCTCCTCCTTCGCCTGTGCGACGTGAGCCTGGCCTTGTCGTGGTTGCCGACACTCATTGGCCCAATGGCCAAACCGGCCACAGTTGTGGCAACTGTTGTCTTGTGCCGGCCTGGGCTTGCCAGCGGCGCCGTCCTTGGCGCCTCCGCGGGCGTCACCTTCGGCACGTCCTTGTGCCCTGCCCGGGGGGCCTCTTCGCGCCTTACGCTGCTTGCCACGCTTGCGGCCGCCCGTCGAGGAGGAAGGCTCCCCCTTCTTCTTGTCACCAAGGCTGGGATCCCACTGCTCCCGAGTTAGGAGCAGCTTCCCGCCGGTGGTGACGGGCCCCGAGGGGGGCTGTGGCTCGTCGGTGTCGACGACCTTGAGTCGACCTATCGCCTCCTCGATCGTCATCGTGGAGAGGTCCAGCAACGACTCGATCGAGCGAGCCATCTGCTTGTACTTCTCGGGAATGCACCGAAAAAGCTTCTCGACAGCTCTCTCCTCGGTGTAGGTGGCATCGCCAAACTTCACCATCTTCTGCAGCAGAGTGTTGAGACGGAGAGCAAAGTCATCAACGTCCTCACCTGGCTTGAAGCCCAGGTTCTCCCACTCCTTACGAAGTGCCTGCAGGGTGGACTTGCGAGCACGGTCGCTGCCGATGCGTGCTGCGGCGATGGCGTCCCAAGCCTCCTTGGCAGTCCGCTTGTTGGAAAGCGAGAACTGCATCTCGGGCGGGACTGCGGCGATGAGGGCGTCCAGCGCCCGTCGATCCTCTAGGTGGTCGACGTTGCTGTCCTGGACTGCCTCCCACATGCGCCGCACCTGGAGCCTGACCTTCATGATCCCGGCCCACTCGACGTAGTTGGTTTTAGTGAGGGTAGGCCACCCAACACTGGAACCAACATCCCTGACCACAGTCCGGACCTCGTAGAGGCCGCGGTCCTGGTCGTTGCAGCCGCCGTCGCGGTGCGCGCCTCCACCTGGAGCGCGGGCGTGCTCGGCTGCCCACTGCGCCGTCCGCTCCTGCGCCACTTTGGCGCGATCTGCGTCGGCGCCGTCGTCCGCAGGCGCGGAGCTGCTGGAGCTGCCGGGGCTGCCGCGGAGTGCCTTGGCATCCGCCGTAGCCTCACGGGCTGCTTCTGCTGCTGCTGCTGCTTCTACCTCCGCCCTGGCTGCTTCTACCTCCGCTCTGGCTGCTGCCAGCTCCGCTGCAGCCAGCCTCGACACTCTTGCCGCCGCAGCAGCCGCTGCTACAGCCGCTCGCTCACGCTCCTCTGCCACGGCGCGCTCGGCCTCTTGCCGGCGCCGCATGCTCGAGGTAGCCGTGTGCTGAGAGCGACCTGCAGACATGGCTCGCTGCAGGGGGGCTGTTGCGTGAAGAGGAGGCTGATGAAGACGAGCTGCTGCTCGACAGTCCGGAGGGAGGAAGGTAACCAGAGGCAGACGGAGCAGCTGCTGCTACCGACTTGGGCTGCTCACAGGAAATGCTCAGGGTGCAGGTTAACGAGGCTCTGATACCACTTGTTAGACCTTTCAACCTGAGCATTGATAGTTGTGGATGACACTAGGAGAGTTGGGACAATTTTCGTTGGTTTATTTCTCACACAATGCCATACCAACCCGAGGGGTTGGGGATACATATTTATAGGCTGCTAGCCAGCCAAGGCATATGCTAAGATGCTGCCAAGATGCCAGTCTAAGATGCTAGTCTAAGATGCTAGTCTAAGATGCTAACTGACAGTCCTTGATGGTCAAGAACAGAACTCTATCCTAACAGCCAGTCCTTGATGGTCCAGGACTTTATCCTCCTAACTGCCACAAGGACCATGTGCTGCAGCCCCACAAGGACCCTAGTACACAGACTTATCCATCATTATGGAGGAAGTCTGGGAGGTGGTGCGTCAGTTGCCACGTGGGAAGGTACATGGACCAGATGAATTCATGTGGAGTTCATCTAGTCTTGCTGGGGAATTGTGAAGGCCGATGTCCTGGCCGCCTTCGCCAAGCTGCACTCTCTTTGTGGGCGAGGATTCCAGGGTTTGGATCAGGCCTTGTAATCCGGTTACCCAAGAGATCGGATGCCTCTCCTTGAAGGATTACCACCCCATCAGCCTCATTCACATCTTCGCCAAGTTGGTGGCCAAAGTCTCGGCTGTTAGGTTCTCGTGGAGATTGGGGGCGTTGGTAGAGGAGAACCAATGCGTGTTCATTTCGAGGCGCTGCATACATGATAATTCCATGTTGGCTGAACAGATGGTGAGATACCTACATCGGTTGGGAGAGCCAAACACCATGGTTAAGCTTGAATGGGTCATGCGTTCGATTCAGTGTCGTGGCCGCTACTCTTTGAGGTCCTATGCGGGGTTGGCTTTGGCCTGTGTTTCCGCAAGTGGATTGCCATTATGCTATCCTCTAGTAGGACGAGGGTGATGGTCAACGGAGAGACGGGCCCGCCGGTTTGGCACCACAAGGGTCTGATTGACTCAATAGGTTGATGGCCAAGGCCAAGGAAGTTGGATTGCTTCGTCGCTTAGCACCCGTCGACCTGACAACTACAACATGCATCTTTTTGTACATTGACGAGTCGTTATCTTCCGTCATCCGGATCGATAGGAACTGCTTGTCATTCATAGCTCGCTCGTGCTTTTTGGGCACACTTCTAGGTTGCACACCAATTCTGCAAAGTGCTCGGTGTCTCCCATTGGTTGTTCTTACTGTTGAAGTGTATATGTGGATTGCCAAGCCCTTTCCATTAGTTAAGACTTCTGATTATGTTGGTTAGTGCATGCAGTTTAACATGGTATCAGAGCTAAGGTCTTGAGTTCAAGTCCTGGCTTTCGCAATTTATCTAAAAATTGTTGTTGCCCCCTTTTGTGTTTGTTAAGCTTCATGCAGTCAACACGTGGATAGACTCAAAGGTATGGCTCCAGAAGTCCACACATGGACACAAAGGGGGGCAGCGACAATTTTTAGATAAATTGCGAAAGCCAGGACTTGAACTCAAGACCTTAGCTCCAATACAATGTTAAGCTTCATGCACTAGCCAACGCAACCAAAAGTCCAAACTGTGCTAAAGGGTCATACATTATACTCCAACACTCCTCCTCATGTCTATGCTCCTTTGGAGTTATGATGTGGGTAGCGGGCCGGGGAAGGCCGCAATTCTTTATTGCGTTTACTGGGTTTTGAACCCTGAACCTTTTGGTTGCAAGTTGTATGCACCTAAACAGTTCACCCATCAGCGGCGGAAGCGGGGGAAGACCTTAGCCCCGATACCATGTTAAGCTTCATGCACTAGCCAACGCAACCAAAAGTCTTAACTGATGAAAAGGGCTAGATAATCCACATATACACTTCAACACCCCCTCATGTGTGACGCGAAAAGTCAACACGTGGATAGACTCAGAGGTATGGCTCAAGAGGTTTATACGTGGACACAAAGGGGGGGGGGACAACATTTATTGGATAAATTGCGTAAGGCAAGACTTGAACTCAAGACCTTGGGCTATGATACCATGTTAAGCTTCATGCACTGGGCAACACAACCAAAAGTATGAACTGATGGAAAGGGCTAGGCAATCCACATATACACTTCAACACTGCCCACGTATAGGCCTCTTGAGCTATATCTTTGAGTCTATCCACGTGTTAACTTCCCGCGTCACACGCGAGATGGGGGGTTGAAGTGTATATGTGGATTGCCTAGCCCTTTCCATCGGTTCGGACTTTCGGCTGCGTTGGCTAGAGCATGAAGCTTAACACTCACGAGGAGGCCCTAGAGGTGGCATCGGTTGTGGAGTGCCAGCTTGCTACCTTCCCAATCAAGTACCTTAGGATCCCCCTCGCTCTGCGAAAGTTGTTGGGTGTGGCGGTCCAGCCCTTGGTCGGCGAGATCGCGAATCGCCTTCCCACGTGGAGGGTATCCATGATGGCAAAAGGGGTCATCTAACCTTGGTCAAGTTGGTCTTGGCTACCATGCCCCTTCATCAAATGATGGTCCTAGGCTTGAACAAGACGACCAAAAAGCAGGTTGACAAAATCCTTAGGGGTTTCCTTTGGGTGGGTAGGGCAACTACGAAGGGCAGTCACTGCCACATCAACTTGTTCAAGTTGTGCAGACCACTCTGCCTGAGGGGCTTATGTGTTTCAGACCTTGGCTGGACTACGATCAGCCTACGGATCCTTGGTTCTGGAGGATGCACACCGACCCCTTCCGCCCTTGGAGGGGCCTCGATATGCAATTCTCCCGCGAGGAGCATGGGGTGTTCTACGCATCCACAAAGATGGTGGTTCGCAGTGGAACTTCTACCTTATTCTTCGAGGACCGTTGGCTCGACGGCCACGCCAACTCAGGGATTGTGCCTGAACTCATTAAGTTTGTCTCTGGCCGCACCACGGAGTGGCGGACCGTTAATGAGGCTATCGCTGGCTGCTGATGGATCACGGACATTAGGGAGCCTTTAGCCCTCTGGCCCTTTGGTGGTACATCCAGGTCTGGAGGATGGTGAGCCGGGTGCAGCTTTCCACCTCTTCGGATGTCCTGCAGTGGCGTTGGACCCATGATTACCAGTACACGTCCAAGAGCTGCTATGACAGCATGTTTTAGGGGGTCGTCGGTTCGAGCCCTTGGAAGTTAAACTAGGAGTCTTGGGCTCCCCTGAGGATCAAATTCTTCATCTGGCTCGCCCCTCAGGATCGTTGTTGGACTACTAAACGCCTAGCGGGCCAAGGCCTTTAGCACACACCATGTTGTGTGTTATGTGATAAATCGGAGGAGACGATGGCTCATCACCTCACTGCCTGCTCCTTCTCGTGCTTAGTGTGGCACGAGGCCCTTTCCTGGCTGCGTTTGACGGCGAGCCATCCAGATGCAGAGGACGACTTCGCGGACTGGTGGCTTCGGACGTGTCGCTCCGTTCCGACCTCTGCTTGGAAGGGCATGGCCTCGGCCATCATGCTAGTGGCCTGGTGTATCAACGTGATCATCTTCGACAATGCTCAACTTAGCATGCCTTCCTTCCTTGACTCGATCAAGTCGGAAGCCCGACAATGGGTGGCAGCTGGCGTGAAAGGTCTTGCGGCTTTGCTGCCAGTTGAGGTGGTGCCTAGCGGCTAGGGGTGTCATGCTTTAATCTTGGGTGTCCCATTTCAGCTTGTACATACTCTTATTCTATCAATGCATCAACCCATGTGCAAGAAGTACGGTTTGCTAAAAAAATGTGCAAGAAGTATGGGAAGGCAAGCAGGAACACATGATCGATGGTTGAGTGTATGGGCGTGAAGTGAATGGTAAAAAAGATGACGTGGTTGCATGAGTAGAGGAAAAATTGATGTGGCATCGGGCATGTATAGGGTGTTTGATTGTATGCTTGTTGATATGGCATGTGTGCATGACTTAAATGCATTGCTTAGTGGGATGTTGAGGTGGACACTTTGCATGTTGAGAGAATCAGGACCAACTTCTTAAGAATGTAAGATGCATAGAACACAAAGCTTTTGCATTTCTCAAATAAGAAAATATTGGTGTAACCAACCAAGTTCAGTTGATGTTATTTAAGAAATCATGCATTTCATATTATATGCTGAAGAAACATTTTGGAAAATGATTTGTTTGGTGGTCAAAGAGTCCTGCATGAGAATGGGGTCCATTCCATCTTCCATGTCTGGTCACACAAGGAAACATAAGTAGAACTTGCTTCCTTCTTAAGAGTTTGGAAAATGTTTGCGGGAGCATAAGTGTTAGCGGCTAGGGTTCTGCCCGGTCTTGGCCGGAGACAGTAGGGAAAGGAGGGGGAAGGGCGAGGGCTTGAGCGCGGCGGCCGGCGGCGAGGCGCCGTCCTGGCGCGGTGTGGCGGCGGCGAGAGAAGGAGGCGGCTAGGGTTTAGGGTTTCCGGCTCCTCTGGGAGTCGGGCAATAGAAATAGTCTTATTGCTTAATTCCCAAAATAGTCTTATAGTTCGTATATATAACCATAATCTGAAAATAAAACTAAGATAACTTGCGGGCCTAAGCCTGCCTGTTGGGCCTCCTGCGGCCATAGACCTGGCCGGTCATAACATCTCTCCCCGCCTGCGCAAACAGCTCGTCCTCGAGCTGAAAGTCGGGGTAGTGCTGGCGGAACTCCTCGCGCTGCTCCCAAGTAGCGTCCTCCTCTGGTAGTCCAGTCCACCGGATCAACACGTACCAGGAGCCTCGGCGCAGCTAAGCCTTCAGCGCCTTCTCTGGCTCAGGAAGGAGATGCCCGTCCGTGATCGGTGGAAGGGCCGGCGGCGCCGCGGGTGGCTCGCCGCGGAATGGCTTGAGCAGCCCGACATGGAAGACATCATGGATCCGCGCGCCTGTCGGAAGCTGCAGACGGTAAGCCACTTTCCCAATGCGTTCCAGGATCGCAAAGGGACCGGCATAGCGAGGACCGAGCTTCTTCCTCGCGCGTGGGTCCAAGGACTGCGTAGAGCGGTGAAGTAGACGCAGCCATACCCAATCACCCACCGCGTACTCCGCCTCGCGATGGTGGCCATCATAGTAACGTTTGGCCAACTGCTGGGCCTGCAGGAGTCGTTGTTGGACCTCCGCGAGCATCTCATCACGGCTCCTCAGAAGAGCCCCGGCTACCTTGGTCCGTGCCGAGGCCGGATCAACCGGAAGGATCGGCGGGGGTGGCCGGCCATACACCACCTCAAAGGGCGTAGCACGGAGGGCGGAGTGATAAGAGGTGTTGTAGCAGTACTCTGCCCACGAAAGCAGTCCACCCATGCGCGAGGGCGATCACCTGTAACACAACGCAAATACATGGCAATCACCTTGTTAACGATCTCAGACTGGCCGTCCGTCTGAGGGTGGAAGGCGGTGCTTAGGTGTAGCTTCACGCCCGCCAGCCGGAAAAGGTCACGCCACACGTGTCCCGTGAACACGGGGTCCCGATCACTGACGATCGAAGAAGGGAACCCGTGGAGACGGACAATGCCATCGAAGAAGGCCCGTGCGACAAATGCCGCTGAATATGGATGGCCAAGCGCGATGAAATGAGCATACTTGGAGAAGCGGTCGACCACCGTGAGAATGACGGACTTGCCGCCCACCTTGGGAAGGCCCTCGATGAAGTCCATGGAGATGTCCGCCCAAACCTGAGATGGGACCTCCAAGGGCTGAAGCATGCCAGCCGGCCGTAGAGTCTCCGTCTTGTTGCGCTGGCACGTCACACACGACCGAACCCAATCACGGACCAGGGCCCGATCCCCAGGAATGTAGAAGTCGGCACGGAGACGATGGAGCGTCTTCTGCACTCCCTCATGGCCCGCCGAGTGAGCGAGGCGCAGCACCTACTGGCGAAGATCGTCGTGCGCCGGAACAAAGACCCGGCGCCCATGGAGAAGCAGGCCATCGGCGAGGCGCCACGGCTCCTCCAGTTCTCCCGCCGCTAGCTGCTGCTGCAGGAGGAGGGAGTCGGCCGCGGCAGCGGTCGCCCGGCGGATGTCGGCGTAGAGGGCGAAGGAGGGCCCGGTGATGATGCAGAAGGCCGCCCCCTCCGCCGCACCGTCGTCCACATCGGCGTCACGCCGAGACAGGGCGTCGGCGACGGTGTTATGGCGACCCGGCCGGTACTCGACGGTGAAGTCAAAGCCAAAGAGTTTACTGATCCATTGGTGCTGGGGCACCGTCAAGAGCCTCTGATCCAGCATGAACTTGAGGCTGTAATGGTCCGTGCGGATCCGGAAAGAGCGACCCCAAAGATAGGGCCGCCAATGGCGTACTACCTGCACCAACCCAATGAGCTCACGCTCATACGCCGCCAACTTGAGATGGCGTGCGGCAAAGGGGTGGCTGAAGAAAGCGAGGGGTCCCTCGCCCTGGTGTAGGACCGCACCGAACCCCGCACCGGAAGCGTCGCAGTCGACGGTGAAGGGAGGGTCGAAATCCGGCATCTGCAGTACGGGTCCCGTCGTGAGGGCCCCCTTGAGGGCCTGGAATGCTCTGATACCAAGGTGTTAGCGGCTAGGGTTCTGCCCGGTCTTGGCCGGAGACAGTAGGGAAAGGAGGGGGAAGGGCGAGGGCTTGAGCGCGGCGGCCGGCGGCGAGGCGCCGTCCTGGCACGGTGCGGCGGCGGCGAGAGAAGGAGGCGGCTAGGGTTTAGGGTTTCCGGCTCCTCTGGGAGCCGGGCAATAGAAATAGTCTTATTGCTTAATTCCCAAAATAGTCTTACAGCTCGTATATATAACCATAATCTGAAAATAAAACTAAGATAACTTGCGGGCCTAAGCCTGCCTGTTGGGCCTCCTGCGGCCATAGACCTGGCCGGTCATAACAATAAGACTCAACCATAATTGAAAATTTTTTTCTTTTGGAAAGAGACCAAGCATTGCCGCACATTGTACAACCAGCTCTCTTTTTGGGTCATGAATACCCCTGAGCCTGTATCATCTGTTTAATATCAAATGTGATGACCTCGGAGCATCTGAAAGTTCTTTTTTTCCGACGAAAAACTACAAGGTATGCCTATTAGCTGAAATTTACTCGAGCAGAACATGCTTAACAATTACGTCAAACTTAATTTTACACTACGCAACATGATATACGTGGGCAAATTTACAAACCTCTGAGACGGTCCTCTAAGTTTCCTTCATCCATGTACTCGTAGACAAGGCTTAAATGTTTCTTGTCCTTGCAATAGCCAATCAAGGAGACCAAGTTCTTGTGGTGAACCCTGGCCAGGTGCTGAGCCTGCAATATGGATATGATAATTGATGAGCCTGCAATATGTATACGATACGTGCAACATAGCCACTAATTTGTTAAGCTGAGCAAATAATGTAGATATACCTCGGCCAAAAACTCTGTATTCCCTTGTGAAGATGTTTCTGACCGCATCTTCACAGCAACCAAAGCACCATTCTCCAAACAACCAACATAGACAAGGCCAAACCCGCCCCTTCCAATTACACTATTGAAGTTATTTGTGATGTGCTTAAGTTCCTTGTAAGTGAATCTCCGGTTCTCAAATGTATTAGTTGAATGAGCCAGATCTGGGGCAGCATAAACATGAATCGTATTATAGCACAGATCCAGGATGAAGGACAATCAAGCAACTGAATTTCCTTAACAATGCTACTGTTTATGAAGTACTGTCAATTGCATTACCTGGCCTCTTCTTCCTTCTGTCCCAAATGACAAACAAAAATACAGCCAGAACTAGTAGTGATACTGCAACAATTACTGAAATAACAATCTGAAGTAGTTTTGTCTTGTTCCTCCTCTTTTTCTGAATCGGATTGCATGTATTATTTCCACAAAGGCCTGGGTTATTGTCGACCCTGCAAAACAGAATACTGATAGGTGAAAGATTGTACCGTAACTGGAAGTGAATTAAATTAGAAACACAATCACTGTAATTTGTTTTGGGGGAGAAACACAAACACTGTCTTGAATACTGTTGGCTAAACTACTAAATTGCCTCTTTCGTCAAAATAGTACTTCCACTTTTATTTGACAACAGCAGCAAAACATCGCATATTGAACTTATTGTAAGTATCATTCAGATAATTTGGTGAACAAAGAATGTTCCAATTCAGTAATTCAAAGAGATGATGTACAAAAATATACTCGAAACATGTGCAAACCTTAAAGTCAAAAGCCCACGCTGAGTTTTTTCTAGCAGACTCCAAGGAATTGATCCACTGAGGTTGTTGCTCGACAAGTCCCTGCAAGAGGCGAAGAAACTAAAGATTGAAACGGTTCTGTGCTATAAAGTTTGCAAAAAATATGTCGGATTGCAGCAGGAATACAGGAACACATACAGAAATTGAAGTGCTGGCACTTGACCAAGAAAAACAGGTATTGATCCAGACAGACTGTTGTGAGATAGATCCCTGGGAATGCAGATCAATATTATATACTTATATAAAAGTGAAGTATGGCAGCCCATGTTTTAGCAGTAAAACTTTCGATGCAAGATATGATAATTGAAACTCAAGAACAAAAATGACTGAACTAGAGATTTACCATGCTTTATGTTTTATACTATGTTTAAAATGGCCAGACTGACGTAGTTTGATTAGAAATTCAGACGGAAAGCAATACTTTTACAAGTCTGTAGCTTCTAGGGACGGTAAGGTGATTTTATTTAGCGAAATTTACTGGAAGGCACAGAGCATTGAGTGATCAATGGTCATACATGTTCTACTCTGCAAGCACTCGTAATTCACGGACTAGCTACAAACACATGCGCTCTTTCTTATCTGGGGAAGTCTGATATGGCAATTTTTTGAACATACAAGTGTTGGAGCAGTGTTAGCTGACCAAAAGAAGCATCAATTTCACCAACCAATCCACTGGATGACATGTTTCTGCAAGGGAAAGGAAACAATCATCTTCCATAGAAGTGTAACTTTTCATCTGCAGTTTCTGGTGTACAAGAAAGGAAGAAAATGACAGACAAATATAGAACGATTATGTTGATTCAGAAATCAGAACTCACAAGGCTGTTATTCTTGGAGGACTGTTGGTAGTATAACTACAGTTCAAGCCATTCCATGCAAAAGATATAGGGGCACATGGATCACCCACCCAATTTTTTTTCACAGAGAACTTCTCCTGGATGGTCATCATAGCGTTGGCTGAAGATGCCAAATATAAGAGGCAATGCACAATTTAGTCAGACTTAACAAGATAAACAAACAGTCATGCATTCTGAAAACAAATTCAGCAGAACAGTGGTCGTGTGATGTGTTAAACATGACCAGTTATCATTAAGGTACATATTTATAAGATCTCACTTTTGTGAATTTAACATCATCTGAATTTTTTAAGCATCACTTGATTTGAATCCTAGTAGCAAGAACAAAAGGAGCTTAATTGTGCAACTCCTATCACAAGGTCACAGCCAACCAACCCCATGCTTTATGCCACTTAATGCAAAGATGTGCAATTTCTTTTTGCACGTTCTCAAAAGAACAAATGTAAGAAAGTTAGTTTGCATTTTTCTACGGATCTTGTAAGCATTATCATCAAATCAAAACTAACCCTGCCCAAATAACCTATTTGTCACAGACACATGGCCATTAATGGCATTGACAAATCCTGTAAACATTAATGCTATAAAAAGTACACAGGCATGGATTTGCACGAGACAAACTGAAGAAAGAATGAAAATTGGCGAATTCCAAAAGCTAATGCTAGAAGTATAAATCAAAGATCAAATACAAACATTAGTAAATTACACTAGAATAGCATGCACTAAAATTAAGTACCACGTTAACTTTTTGCCCATCTGACCAAGTTAGACTTGGTAGCACAAATGAATGGTGTATTAAAAATAATCAGAGCTATAGCATATACCATCTAAAGAGTTAGATTCATTCACTGGCCGCACCATGTATATCTCCATCGCGTTGATCAAAGGCTGAAGCGCCAAGTTTGATGTTGCCACAAGGGAGACGCTATGCTCGTTTGAGCCTTGCACAATCCCTGAGAGAACAGTAGGCAGCAAGAATTTTGGGCTGAATGCAGAAGCTAATGGGTTGTTATCCACAGAGACATCAAATTGCCTTAACTCTTGGACTGCTTCCAACTCGGCAAAGTAGAGTACAAGAAAGAACTTGGGGTCAACACCAACATTCATGGAAGAATCTGAACTCCACGATAAGTCCATCCTTGAGTCATTCACTGGAGTGGATGCACTACGCATCACTGCAGATGGTGCATCATAGTTGTCGTTTGTGGAGTTTTTTATTTCCCCATTGGATTTGTTGGGTACGTCTGTCCAGCCGTCTACGTTTTCATACCTCTGCCACATACGGTCGTAGGGGTCATCTGGGAACCTTGAATTGAATAGAACATTGAGCAGGATTACCTCTAGATAATGCAATAACGAAGGAAACATTAAATAATGCTTGGTCAGCTTACCTAATGTGTTGATAGTTTGTCCCAAAGTGATAGCGGTTGGGCCCAAAACCAACTGTATCACGGAAAAAGCTGAGCAAAACCAGAGACTGTGTCACATTGGCCTCCAGATAAAGATCTGATGTCAGTGACCTCAAGTCAAGCCCTGAGATGAAAGGAGTTCCCGATCCTTTATTCACCAAGCAAATTTGTAGGAAGTCGGCAGGGCACACGGCAATTATCTCAAACACATATGCTGTACTGGAACTGACAATGGTCACTGTTGTCCAGTAATTGACCCCAAAATAGAGATCAAAGGTAGGATTTTTGTTTAGTTTATCATAGTCACCATAGCCAAATGCAGCCCTGACAAGGTACTTGCCACCCAGTGTAAAGAACCGCAGCGTGTAGCAGTTACGCTCTCCACTGGGAAAGAAGCAAAGGTTAAGGTATCGGTCTGCAAGGTCAGTCTGCAGATTACTTTTATCAACAGGGTGGATCAGTCCTGCATCAATGTAACCCTCATCGCTTGCATATGATATGCCTGTCCTGCTATCTGTGTAGGTCTGGTTTGCAGTATATCCACAGTCGATGCTTATGAAACCTGCCAAATGGACAAGAACAAAATATGAAAATGAAATAATGTTAGGATCTGAATGCAGCTGTGCTGCATATCCTTAGACCAGACATGCCTGAAACAGTGATTTAACATGGTTTTTTATATGGAAAACATAGTTTTGATCTTTTCTTTTATAACTATTTCAATGGACTTGTTTGTCTTCTTGGAGATGAAGAAATCAAATCAGTGACAAATGTAGTAGCAAAACTTGTATTTCAATAAACACCCCTGCTACTCGAACTGAAGAGCAGCAACAGGGTTGGAGACAAAGGCTTGGAACAAACCAAGAGAACACACTGCTCCCATAAAATTGCCATTAGCAAAAGCTCAATTTGTTTGTAAAGGCTGTATTTGCAATTTTGTATACGCCTGAAATTGACTCCATATGCAGTCTGCTCAATGTCAATGAGCGTCACATTTTCTTTATACCAGAAATCATTCGATGATATGTTCCTCACATCCGAGTGCCAGATCGCTAATCTGTAGCAATCAAACGAAAAGACGCATACTATCCTCACATATATACCATTGCATCCATCGCAAGCCCTAAACTGGCAGCCTGGCACCCGCAACTTTAGAGCCTTTATTGAAGGAAAGGGCGGGGGCCGGGGTGCGGACCGTGGCGAGGAAGCATGCCTCCTCGCGCGCGGCGGAGGCGAGTATCTGCGAGCTCACCGGAGACCGGGAGGCCCGGGCGGTTTGCGGCAGCAGCGTCGTCATGGCAGCAGATTAATAATGAGTAGAGTGATGGGCTGATGGCAACTATCGAGGTACGGTCACCGAACAAGCGTCTCCGCCGGCGCGGAAGGGGGCGACGCACCGTTGGGCATCCTTCACCGGCGTAATGGGCGGTGGGGAATCGCGGAGCGAACAACTTCGTCCCCCTTTTTTCTGAACAACTGCTAGTTCGTCTTTGGGAGTGGCGAGGGAGTGATTTTTCATAATAAAATAAAGCTAGTATAAAGCCGCACTTTGCTGCCAGTATTAATTAGTTTATTTCAAAAATTTACATACCATAAAATTTGTATAGTTTTAAAGGACAGAGTTACAATGTTTAAATATCACTGAAACACATAAACAAATTTAAATATTAAATTTCAGTATGTAGTTTCCTAGCACAATTAATGTAATCTCGATGGTAGAATTTTTTGAAGAGTTATATATTTAATTTTAATGCATTAATATGATAATTATTGTTGCTTTTTGTTCTTTTACAACAGCTTTTCATGAAAAAAAAAGTATTTTCACAATGTTACATCTTTTCTTATCAAGTGGTGTGCCTCTTCAATGAAGGACTTATAGGCCCACCTGCCCAGATTTAATGGACTTGATTGATTCTCAATGTAATCCTACAAGAGTTTTCGTTATGACGTGGATGTTGCATTCGGAGTCAATTTTAAAATAAAGATAAATTAGTCATTTTCTAAAATATTTAGCAAAACATAACCCTTCTCTAAAATTAGACTGGGAGCTTCACATTAACAAAGCTATGTACCGATCAGCACTACAACAACCAATAACTTATAAAGATAAAATATTTCTTTTAAGAATATAGAGTTCTAGACAGTTGATATAAGGTACCCAAAAGCTCATGGGCCAAAGGCATCAACAACGAGCTAAGAAAGAAACATGAAGAGCAATTTGATCCATTAAGGTCCTCTCCAACGGTGTGGCTAACACTAACAAATATTATCCATTTTGAAGATGACACGGTTGTAAGAAAAAACGAAGTCTTGGCCACTCGCTATTTGAACAATCTAGACATAATGACCTTCATCACTATCGTCAAAAAAGACGCCTGCCCTCACGTCCCGAATCAATGGACGCTACATTCTCAACATGCAAACTGTTTACCCAAATGAGCATGCAACAACCAGGTTGCTAGGGAGGAAACATGAGTTGATCTTCACACACACCAAACTCAACATGAGACCCACCAACGCCTACGTCATGGAGAAAAAAAGAAAAAAAATGAAAGAAGAGAATGACGATCCAAACAAACACGACAAAGATAAACGATCACGCCACACAAAATGTTGGACTTTGTCAAGGCACCGGACTCTCTCCAAGCTCTGGACAAGTATGAAGAGTGTAACCCTTTTCCCTATCACATAGCCTCGAAGGCGACCACCTATCGATTAACAAACCTTAAAAAAGACCAATTTGTGGTGGGGGGGGGGGGTGGGGGGTGACATGGGTAGTGAGGTGGGCTCAAGATCGATTTTGCATGTGTGTGTGTTTTGTTTGCGCGAAATTTTTTTAGTTTACTATGTGCGTGAAGCCCTTTCCCTAAAAAATTGTGTGTGTGTTTGTGTGCATGCGTGTTTTGTACTCCCTTCGCCCCATAAGTGTCGATCAAATGGATGTACATTAGCTACATCCGTTTGAGCAACAACATTTAATATGAGATGGAGTGAGTAGAATTAAAATTTGTGCCATCCTATCAAATTTCGACGACATGTTTTATCATTGGGGAAAAATATTGTTTTTGGTATATGATGCAATATTCTATCAAAGAGAACAGTGCTCTACGCACTTTTTTGTGAAAAGGTCTAAGGTCATATATTAAGTATACATGTTCTACGAACACATCCTTACAAAATAAGAAAATTACATTCAAAATTTGGAAGGTGCCAAAGTCTTGTTCCTCCAGCAACCACTGGCGGCGTGTTGTGGGCATAGCGTGATGTCGTCTCTAAAACTCCGCATCAGTGGAGTAAACTTTTTAAAACCCAGAAGTTTGTAGAAGCAGCGGCACAGAAGTCGTCGATGCAGTCCATGAGACACCAATAGTCGTGACTTGTGAAGCAAATCGCCGCCCAAAGAAAAAAAATACCAACAAAGGCTTGTAGAAACTCTGAATACAATGAAAGCCGGCCGAATTTGATGGATCCACCGAAAACCTAAAGTGAATGGATCCTAGAAGACCCGTCGGAGACACGGCTCTGCGTGCCCTTCGCTAATGTAATGCACACTAATGGATCAGGGGTAGAGCGAGAAGAACATTATTCCTACCTTGAGGCAAGGCCACCACCTCGACAACCCAGACCAAACACGACGACTTTCTAAAGAAAACCTGAAAAATAACACCCATGTCGTTATACGACAAATCCGGGTCTAGTGTCGAGCTCACTGTCGCCCATAGCCATGCATCGACAGCCTCTTCTCCGGTGATCTAGCCAGGACAAGCCACCAACGAAGAGTTCCACACTGCATCCATTAGTCCACCACTGGCTTCACCAACTATGTCATCGCGCACCATCTAACAAAGACCGCCTCTTGAGCACCCATCTCATTCGCTATCGCACAACAACCCTCCAACGCCTCCACAGCAAGCCACCCGGATCAAGACCTCCCCCCCCCCGGCCGCTGACACCACGCGAGCTTTGCCCGACGATGTGCCATGACGGTGGCTAGTGTTTTGCGGTAGCCCCCCTTATGGCCAGCCTCGAGAAAAATGATTTGTTGTGTCTTGTACTTATGTAGTCACACTTCATTTATTCAGAGATTTAAATATATTTTTTGATCTGATTGAACAATCTCAACCCGATGAACATGGATTACACCAAAACTCACTAAGTCATCTACGATATTAAGTGCTTCCCTAGAAAAAAAACATGAGCCACACCATTAACTTCTCTACCGGTGTAACAGAGAGTGAATCCCTGGAACTGGAAGATTAGCTAGTATTCGAACAACTTCTGAGCACAGATCACTAGCTATCCTTATTTTATCTGGATTTGTTTGATCCAAAAGACCAAATATTTTTTCAGAAACCAACCTCGCAAATCCCGAAACAACCAATAAAATTGCATATCATAAGGGGCCAGAAAGAGATGTGCGAGTGCTCTCCATCAAAACACTCACTACAAGGAAAAAATTACTGACACTAAATATAGAGTTTTTGCTCCCTGGATACCGATCCGTCTCGTTCCTCATATCTCTTCTCTGGTGACACAAGCAGATCACGCAAAACACGTCGTTAGCCCCCTCCTCACCCAGCTTGGTTGATGCGCAACAGCAAGCACCAAATCTTGCCAGTTGATCGTTTTCGGTGTGCTTGCATTTGTGAGTGGCGTGGCTGGAGGTGGCTCTGCGCGGCGGTGGCATGGTTACCACAACAAGAGGGGGGTTGTCCTGGCCCATGGAGTTCTTGTCGGTGTTGACCGACTGCATGAGGGTGGTAGTTGCGCAGATCCGAACACTGATGCTTGTCGTCTACAATGTCAGGATCTGCAGGTGTCGTTACCTCTTTAAAGGCGCCGTCGGGGATATTTTGTGGATCATCAGCTCCCGGGTCTATTCAGGCGGAAGTCAAGATCCTGCTATAGGGTTGGGAAACACTGTTGTCTCCAACGTAGTATTAAAGAGGGGATCATCTTGAACATTTGATCCCACTTGCGCTTCATGCATGTTGGATGTGCACAATCTTGTGGTCGCCAGTTGCCCGACCAATGGTGTAGGATGTTGGTGTGGTGGCTAGTGTGCCAACGATGATGGGGTCGAGCGGTGAGGTTTTGGTACTTGACTTCTCGGCGTGTCTGCCGGGGCCTATGTTTGTTCTCATGTTGGGGAGTTTGGTCTGCCATGGAGCTGGAGTTGTACGACGTGATCCAGGTGGCAACAATGACTATCGATGGGTAGTCTTTCATGATCCATTGTGACACGAACCTCGCATATCTCCCTTCCGCCCATTCATCTTGAAATTAGAGCTGCCTAAATATTTTTGCGGGCGGCTAGTTGTTTGGCATAGGCCGACCTTGCTTCACATGGCTACTGAGATGACAATTACAATCGTGGTGGATGCTAATAGTTTTCACCCGGTTTTTTGCTAACAAACCAAGAAACTCATATGCCTTCGATCTCCGTCTGGAAAAAAACATAGATATGCCATTGGGCAGAAAGTATGAGCAAAAGATCATGGACCCTGCGTACGCTGCGATGGGCATGCCTATATGTGAGGGATATACCCCGCGGTGTAAACCGGCCGGAAGTTAACCCGGCCAGACTTGGCGGTTTACAAGCAACCCACCTGGTCATTATGACTCACTAATGATCCGGCGAGCAGGACAGACGGATGATAAGGCCCAAGGCCCAGAAGGCCGGTTCACGTTTAACAGTGGGCCGGTTTAAGAGGAAAGGCATGAGGAACGTTTATCTTACAAGGAGTTAAGACCTGTACTTGTATCCGGTTTGTATTAGAGATAGACTAGTCATAATCCTAAGAGGACTCCACATGTAAACCGCCCCTTCAACATATATCACTAGTAGAAAAAGGGTCAAACGTGAAGCACATTAGTGCCGGTTTGAATTAGAGCCGGCACTAATGTGTACATTAGTGCCGGTTCGTGGCGGCGATCAATAGTACCGGTTCGTGGCGAACCTTTAGTACCGGTTCATGCCATGAACCGGTACTAAAGAGGCTGTGTTAGCCTACGGTCAGGCTATGGCCCCACCATCACCATTTAGTGTCGGTTCGTACCATGAACCGGCACTAATGAGGTTATGGCAAACTGTTTTTAGTCCCACCTCGCCAAGAGAGAGGTAGTATGAGCGGTTTATAAGCCGTGAGTGCACAGACAATGACGAAGAGTTGCAATGCTCACCTACATGTTGATTAGCTTCAAGCCTTGCGGAATAGTATAGATTGCACTGAGCTATGTGCAGTGCAGTCTACACTATTCTGAATGGCTTGAAGCAAATTAACCAGCATTGCACCTATTTTTTATTTTTAATAACTTATTTAAACTCCGGACTTCTTTTGTGTTCAGTATGCAGCATTTAAAGCAACGTCATCAATTTCCAACATGTTCTGACATCATTTGTTGTTTTCGGTCATTTACCTAATTGTTTAGAGAGCTAAATGACCGTGAAATTGAAAATCACTACAAAATGAATCCTGAAAATGTTGAAACTTGGCATGGTATCATCATATCACCCGCATAGCATGCGCGGAAGAGTAGAGAGGGTCACGGCAAAAACTGGACGCACTTCGTGTACAAACTGGACAAACTCTTTCCGAGTATTAAGATTTCGGAGTCCGGAGTGGGTACTAATGTGCAACTCTTTGCTTGGTTTTGTTAGGGTGGTCCCTAGTAAGTACCAAAACAATGGCATGAACCACCTCTACACAAGATTCCCTCATGTTCGTCGGTTATGGTACTTTCAGCCTATAAGTACTTAGACTCAGAGTGAGGAATCGATGTCGGTGAAGACCCTACACAAGGAGTGAGTGAATATTTGGCATGTACCATCCTAAGAGCACTTTTAAACACATGGTATGCCAACTCCTAGCTTTTCGTGCCATCCCGATGCTCCGGAGCCCCTCTATGGCAAAACCCTAGCCCCTCTACAACTTTCACCGAAGCCCAGAGTGGGTACTAATGTGCATCCCACCAATCAGGAAGAATCACACGGATCGTGTGTTTCTTTCTAGCTCTTGCGAGTCGTTGGATCAAGGGTGTGTTTCTTCCTAGCTCATGTACGTGAGTCGTTGGATCGAAACTACCACAATCACTTTGTGAGCCAGACGACCCTATATATAGCCCACCTCTCGCCTTCCATGCATAAGTCTTTCAGTTCATCGACTACATACATCTACCAGTTCATCGACTACATACATCTACCAGTTCATCGACTGCATACATCTACCAGTTCATCGACTGAATACAAATCATTCGGATTCGCCATCATACGTCCAACCCTGCATTTGATATGCATATATATGCATCACGAGCCACGTTTGGGCTGTATGATGGCGATACCGATTGGTTTGTTCTAGATCCGACATAAAAGGTTTGATACAACTTCTTTTTTGTGACATAAGAGCTGTCTCTCCTCCTACCTATTTTAGTTACACAACTACCTATTTGTGCCAAATTTTCACTTTTGCTGTTGCTCTTGCATCATAAGCATCCATGTTAACTGGACTTACAAGTAATACAATTTAACCAAACTATCTTGTGATCTTCGCCAAGAAAGAGGCAGTATGAGCGGTTTATAAGCCGTGAGTGCACAGACAATGATGAAGAGTTGCAATGCTCATCTACATGTTGATTAGCTTCAAGCCTTGCGGAATAGCATAGATTGCACTGAGCTATGTGCAGTGCAGTCTACACTATTTCGAATGGCTTGAAGCATGGTATCATCATATCACCCGCATAGCATGCGTGAAAGAGTAGAGAGGGTCACGGCAAAAACTGGACGTCGGACTTCTTTTGTGTTCAGTATGCAGCATTTAAAGCGACGTCATCAATTTCCAACATGTTCTGACATCATTTGTTGTTTTTCTGTCATTTACCTAATTGTTTAGAGAGCTAAATGACCGTGAAATTGAAAATCACTACAAAATGAATTCTGAAAATGTTGAAACTTGGCATGGTATATCATCATATCACCTGCATAGCATGCGCGAAAGAGTAGAGAGGGTCACGGCAAAAACTGGACGCACTTCGTGTACAAACTGGACATACTCTTTCCGAGTATCAGGGTTTCGGACGAGAACTACTCATCTGTTACATGGCCACTTCAATGTTTTTTAAACTTATTTGAACTCCGGACTTCTTTTGTGTTCAGTATGCAACATTTAAAGCGACGTCATCAATTTCCAACATGTTCTGACATCATTTGTTGTTTTTCGGTCATTTACCTAATTGTTTAGAGAGCTAAATGACCGTGAAATTGAAAATCACTACAAAATGAATCCTGAAAATGTTGAAACTTGGCATGGTATCATCATATCACCCGCATAGCATGCGCGAAAGAGTAGAGAGGGTCACGGCAAAAACCGGACGCACTTCATCTGTTACATGGCCACTTCAATGTTTTTTAAACTTATTTGAACTCCGGACTTCTTTTGTGTTCAGTATCCAGCATTTAAAGCGATGTCATCAATTTCCAACATGTTCTGACATCATTTGTTGTTTTTCGGTCATTTACCTAATTGTTCAGTATGCAACATTCAATTTCCAGAAGAAATAAATAGAAGAAATAAATAGAAGAAACAAATAATGCAGAAAATAAAAAACTATACAAAAAATTACTCAAAAATAAATAGAAGAAAATAAATAATGCAGAAAAGAAAAAACTATATAAATAGAAGAGGTAGCCGCGGCTGGGTTTATAAACCAGTGCGGCTGCCCTTCGCCGGGCGAGGTGGGACTAAACTTTGGGGTGGCAGCGCAAGGCCTTTAGTACCAGTTGGTGGCTCCAACCGGTACTAAAGGCCCCCCCTTTAGTATCGGTTGGTGGCTCCAACCGGTATTAAAAGCCTTCGTTTCCCGCCGCTTGACCTGGCGAAAATAGGCCTTTAGTACCGGTTGGAGCCACGAACCAGTACTAAAGGCCCATCCTATATATATAGCACTTACGAAAATTTCAGTTTCATCTCCCCACTTCGTCTCCAACCTCTCGCGAGACATCGCCGCGTGCGCCGCTCGATCCCGTCGTTGCCGCCCGTCGCCCGTCGTCCGTCGTCATCGTCCTGTCCCCGCCGCCGCCCGTCGTCGTCGTTGTCTCGCGCTGCCGCCCCGAACGCCGCCGCCGTCCGTCGTCATCGCCGCGACCGTATGTCTCTCTCGCACCCGCGTCGCGCGCACCGGCCCGTACGTACGCCGCCGCCCCCGCCCCGTACGCCGGCGTCCCCGCTCGTACGTATGGGGCGGCGGCATACGGGGCGGCACTGCAGTATACACACACATACACACACATTTTTTTACATATACACATACACACACACACACATTTTCTGTTTTCTGTTTTTTAGAAAAGTTAATTAGATGATCGAATATTAGATTAATGTCGAATGTTAGATGAATTGGATAGAAAAGTTAAATATAAATTAATGTCAATTGTTAGAGATGAATATAGCTAGATATTAATTAGGTATATGAGATTTGAACTAGTTGAATAATTAATATAACTAGTTTATTTTTAGTAAGAAAATTGTCGAACTAGTTTATTTAGGTATATGAGATTTGAACTAGTTGAATAATTAATATAACTAGTTTATTTTTAGTAAGAAAATTTAGGTATCTGAGATTTGATGATCTAATTAAAATATTATTTGTTAATGAGTTTTTCTGTTTATTTAATTTTTTATATATTTTTAGTTTATATAAATGTTACATTAATGTCGAATGTTAGATGAATTCGATAGAAAAGTTAAATATATAGTAATGTCAATTGTTAGAGATGAATATAGTTAGATATATTAATGTCAAATGTTAGATGAATATATATTTGGCTAGATATAGGTGTTTAATGTTTCACCTATATGAACATAGGAAATGTCATCTGACGACGAAAAAGATTTCATTATGTGCGAACACTGTGAAGACGAGCGCGACCTGTGTGACCAAAATTTCCTTGTTGATGGTAGGCGCTTCAGCATCAAGCTGGATGAGACATTCGAAGTTGATACAGTAAGTCACTTTGTCAATTATTATTTGAATGCAAAACTTATGCTTCATTTGCTTCAACTTATAATTTTAAATTTTCACTATTCTACTAGCGCATCCCCTGCCATGCAAGAATTTTTGTCTTGGATAAGATAGGTTTTAGTGTTATAGATGATATGGAGGTAAAGACAGTTTACTTGAAGACGGAGCATGGGTATACTTTCAACGTCAAATTATATAATGTAGACACATACACCCATTTTGAATGCAAAACTTGGCAAGCACTATGCAAGGCTTATGCATTTGAGCCTGATATGGTTATCACCTTTGATATTCGTCCGGAAGATGATATTGAAGGTAATATAGACATCTGGGTCGATGTGCAAACGCCTCCAGTTCTACCATTTGATGAGTTTTTCTCAATCATGCATGCATATGTTTATTTCTTTCATACAGTTTATTCAAAAATAGTTGACAACTAATTTGTATTGTCAGCTTATTTCGGTTCAAGCAAACATGTCCGGCGCTTGGTAGACAGGACCTACTACTGCCCCGGGGCTCAACTAAACTGCGAGGAGATAAGTCATTATGTTTCATGGCTTGAGGATCTTAATACCGTCAAGACAAACTTTTTTCCTAAACTTAGAAATGTTAGTACTCAAAACGTCCGACCAATGGTGATCGTATTGAACTAGGGTCACATCTATAATCGAAAGATGGTAAGATTTTAAATATTTGTCCTTAGTTAGTGCATCTTTTGCATACATTATTTTTGAAGCTAAACTTTCATTTCTTAGTATATTAATTACTATACGATGTTCTTCAACAGGGACTTCCGATGACAGTTGTGCCTCAGTGGATCGAGACAAAAGGTCGCATGTCAATGGTTAGCTTACGACCAAGATTTCCTACATTGCACATGAGTGCATTCAGGATTTCTGAAAGCGAAGAATGCTTAATAGTGAAAGATTGGAGCAAAATTGTTAACGATCGCAGATAAGTACTAGGGGGCAGCAAGGAGAAGCGCAACCCAAGATTAGGAGACAGATTCATCTGCATGCTCCAGTATGATGAATCAGGAGAGCTATACATGTTCTATGTTATTCTACCTGAGAGGGAGCAGCAGGATCAGTAGCTACTAGTTCATGCTCTTAATTAGTACTTGTCTCATGTCCGTGTCCTGAACTTCGATGTTGGTGATGATTATGTTGAACTTGATGATATCTTTGCTTCTGTTACAAAGTGAATGTTTCCTCTTTAAGCTAGCCAGCGTTGATGATGATTAGATAGCTAGCGGTAATGACTATGATGATTAAATAGTGGTAATTAGACGACTATGATGATTTTTAGCTAGCTAGAGTTTATTTATTTATTAATATGTGATGATGATGATGATGATGACTACAACTCATTATAACGTAAAACAATCCTAAATTAAATTGATAACACAAATTTAATTGAAAAATACAAAATAAAACAAAAACCCACAACCATTTAGTACCGGTTGGTGTTACCAACCGGTACTAAAGGGCTCCCGGCCCCCGGAGCTGGCTCGTGCCACGTGGATCCCCTTTAGCACCGGTTCGTGCTGAACCGATACTAAAGGGGGGAGGCCTTTAGTGCCGAAACGTTAGTGCCGGTTCCTAAACCGGCACTAAAGGGCCTTACGAACCGATGCTATTGCCCGGTTCTGCACTAGTGTATAAGGAGGGGCAGGGCTCCTCAAAGGGAGGAAGATTCACAAGTTCCACAAGTTGGACAAGTTAGGTTTAGACAATAGCTCTCGAGATAGAGCACTTTTGTAACCGTGATCATCATCATCAATATCAATGAAGCAGGATGTAGGATTTTACGTCCACCGTGAAGGGCCGAATCTGGGTAAAACATCGCGTCTCTCGTCCCGCTCAACCCCTCTCAAGCTACCACATAGATGCGTTGGCCTCGCGACTAAGTCCTGACACCTAGGACATCTGCCGTGACAATTCCACGACAGTTGGCGCCCACCATGGGGCCAGGCACACGGTGCTGTTGAGTTCTTGAAGGGATTTCTTCATGGATCTAGGAGCTCGCGATGTGCCGGAGGAAAAAAGAGCCGGTACAAAACAACCACACACGATAACCCAGCATGAGATAACCATTGGGAAGAGCCGGTGAATCCGTCGTCTTATTAATTTTGGAGCTGGCAGTACAATATTTTGGGGAAAAGAGATTAAGATTCAATGGTCGAATTCGATTGCTTTTAGCAGCTATCCAACTACTGCGTTCGTGCCGTCCACGTACGTCCCAAGTCCTGAAGCAGATAAAAGCAGAGGCGGTCAAGGGAGCAGCCTTATTGATTCTATGTTACTCAGGCCCGTTGGTCATTAAAATCAGGGATTCCAGCGTCTACAAGACACGGGATCAATTTGATCTCAGGATCCTTCTCAGCATGTGCGGATGAGGACAATTTAGGAGGCCATGTATCCTACAAAAAATCATTAAAACAACCACGACCCGGAGAGGATGAGGTCATGGGCATGGACTTGGAATCAACCGTTCCAGTTCATATCAAACACGAGCCGCGGAGAGCTGTCCCGCGCCGCTGGGTCTCCCTGCATCGAGCCACCACGGAGGACTGTTTTCTGCTCTGGGCTAACCGCGCCTCGAGTTGCCGCGGGCCGGCCGGATTGTCTCAGTAGCCGTCTCGAACCGCCTGAGCCGGATCAGGCTTGCCCTCGCATGGAACCGCCTCCGCCGTGAGTCGCCGCATCACCGGGTGGCTGCTGTTGCAGTCACGGTCGCACCATAAATCAGGTGATATTCATCCGAGTCTACTTTTAACACATATTGTTTTTTGTCAAAAAACAATCTATCTTTGCTGCAATGTTTTTATGCAGGATAATTATTTATGACAAATGTATTGTTATACCGTGGACATGGAGCGCATGTCAGCATAGTTTTGCAGTGGCGTTCTTCCAGGCCATGCTGCTCGACGGATACACATGCAATCACCGCCCCCGTTGTTTGGTTTACATTCGTCCACGCATGTGGCCGACTCATTGTTCGCGCCGATTTACAAACATCACTGCTGATTCACCCGTCAGCACCGGTTTACCATGCTGTGGCCGGTTCACCCGTGATTAATTTCAGCTTCATACAGTTATCATCAACTTCATGGTGGGTTATTTCCGGCCTAAACACATCAGGTGATACCCATATGAAATATATTTTATTAGTACATATTATTTTTATCAAAGAGCAGTTTATCTTTGCCTTGGTCTGCAATACTGTTTATGCAGGACAATTGTTCATTACAAATGAGGTGCTATGTTACGGGCACGGAGCACGCGCTAGCAACGTTCTGCACTGGCGTTTCATCCGTGTCCTACCACCCGGTGAATGAACGTGAGAAGGTCGCCGTCCCTGTGGCCCGGTTTACATCAGCTTGCCGGGACCGCGCCCGCGATTAACTCGCCCGTCTGAGCCGGTTTATGACACCGGTGCCGATCTTCCCCGTCTGCACCAGCTTACAATACCGCGGCCGACTCATCTGTCCGAGCTGCCTCTGATGTTGCGGTCGTCCGTCTCTCGCGGCCTGGTCTACATCAACATACCGGGCTACACCTGTCTGCATGAGCTGTTTCTTGAGTATGAACATGGGTAGCCCGCCTTTCTTCCCACAAATTGGAGGAAAATTATCATCAACCGTCGTCTGCACTGGATGGTTCAATGGACATGCACACAAGTCGCCGCTACTACAGTTTGGTTAAACTTCAAGGATCCAGTTGGAAGGAACCATTGGCCGAGTTGCTGACACGGCTCATACGGGATCATTTATAACCCGCCGCAGTCACCTAAACCTTCTGTGGATTCACATCGTGCTGTCAACACCAATAATATACAAGTTATGCCGGTTTATATCACGGTCAAATATGGAGAATCTCAAGCTAACTCCTCGAGTCACCTTGAGACTTGGGGCCTACAATGATATGACTTAGCAAACGTTGCCGGTTTTCACTGAAGTCAAGAACCCCAATACGTTGGAGGGGAAGATAACCCGGTCCCGGATTCACATCGTGCTGTCAGAAGGTTTTCGGATTAGAAAGTATATGACAATTACAAAATCCCGGCTCAATGAAGAAGTTTCGGGTCATCAGAAAAGGATTCTGGTTTACAATCCGGTACAAGGGAAATTTGTTCTCCAATAAAGCTCTGAAGCTCTCAAATCCGTTTAAGAATTTCTGGTTCAAAAAGGAATTAACTTCTCGCAAGTTCGAGTTTAAAGGCCGTCAGAAAATTTCTGGCTAAAAATGAAGATTCTGGTTTAAAATCCGGTTCAAGGGAAAGATGTCTCCCACAAAGCTTTGAAGGTCTCCATATCCGGTTCAAGATCCCGGTTCAAGAAGAATTTTGTTGGGGAACGTTGCAGAAAACAAATTTTTTCCTACGGTTTCACCAAGATCCATCTATGAGTTCATCTAGCAACGAGTGATTGGATGCATCTACGTACCTTATAGATCGCGAGCGGAAGCGTTCAAAGAACGGGGATGAGGGAGTCGTACTCGACGTTATCTAAATCACCAGAGATCCTAGCGCCGAACGGACGGCACCTCCACGTTTAACACACGTACGGTCAGCACAACATCTCCTCCTTCTTGATCCAGCAAGGGGGAAGGAGAGGTTGAGGAAGATGGCTCCAGCAGCAGCACGACGGCGTGGTGGTGGTGGAGCTGCAGTACTCCGTCAGGGCTTCGCCAAGCTCTATGGAGGAGGAGGAGGTGTTGGAGAGGGAGAGGGAGGCACCAAAGGCAAAGGTAAGAGGTCCTCCATCCCCCCACTATATATAGGGGGCCTAGGGGGCGGCGGCCAAGGGGTGGGGGGCTTGCCCCCCAAGCAAGGGGGCGCCCCCCTTTAGGGTTTCCCCACCCTTAGGCGCATGGGCCCTAGGGGAAAGTGGCGCCCCAGCCCACTTTGGGCTGGATCCCTTCCCACTTCAGCCCATGGGGCCCTCCGGGATAGGTGGCCCCACCCGGTGGACCCCCGGGACCCTTCCGGTGGTCCCGGTACAATACCGGTGACCCCGAAACTTGTCCCGATGGCTGAAATAGCACTTCCTATATATAATTCTTTACCTCCAGACCATTCCAGAACTCCTCGTGACATCTGGGATCTCATCCAGGACTCCGAACAACATTCGGGTTACTGCATATACATATCCCTACAACCCTAGCGTCACCGAACCTTAAGTGTGTAGACCCTACGGGTTCGGGAGACATGTAGACATGACCGAGATTGCTCTCCGGTCAATAACCAACAACGGGATCTGGATACCCATGTTGGCTCCCACATGCTCCTCGATGATCTCATCGGATGAACCACGATGTCGAGGATTCAAGCAACCCCGTATACAATTCCCTTTGTCAATCGGTATGTTACTTGCCCGAGATTCGATCGTCGGTATCCCAATACCTCGTTCAATCTCGTTGCCGGCAAGTCACTTTACTCGTACCGTAATGCATGATCCTGTGACCAGACACTTGGTCACTATGAGCTCATTATGATGATGCATTACCGAGTGGGCCCAGTGATACCTCTCCGTCATACGGAGTGACAAATCCCAGTCTTGATCCGTGTCAACCCAACAGACACTTTCGGAGATACCCGCAGTATACCTTTATAGTCACCCAGTTACATTGTGACGTTTGGAACACCCAAAGCACTCCTACGGTATCCGGGAGTTACACGATCTCATGGTCTAAGGAAAAGATACTTGACATTGGAAAACTCTAGCAAATGAACTATACGATCTTGTGCTATGTTTATGATTAGGTCTTGTCCATCACATCATTCTCCTAATGATGTGATCTCGTTATCAATGACATCCAATGCCCATAGTCAGGAAACCATGACTATCTATTGATCAACGAGCTAGTCAACTAGAGGCTTACTAGGGACATGTTGGTGTCTATTATTCACACATGTATTACGATTTCCGGATAACACAATTATAGCATGAATAAAAGACAATTATCATAAATAAGGAAATATAATAATAATCCTTTTATTATTGCCTCTAGGGCATATTTCCAACAGTCTCCCACTTGCACTAGAGTCAATAATCTAGTTACATTGTGATGAATCGAACACCCATGGAATTCTGGTGTTGATCATGTTTTGCCCTAGGGAGAGGTTTAGTCAACGGATCTGCTACATTCAGATCCGTATGTACTTTACAAATATCTATGTCTCCATCTTGAACATTTTCACGAATGGAGTTGAAGCGACGCTTGATGTGCCTTGTCTTCTTGTGAAACCTGAGCTCCTTGGCAAGAGCAATAGCTCCAGTGTTGTCACAGAAGAGCTTGATCGGCCCCGACGCATTGGGTATGACTCCTAGGTCGGTGATGAACTCCTTCATCCAAATCGCTTCATGCGCTGCCGCCGAAGCTGCCATGTACTCCGCTTCACATGTAGATCCCGCCACGACGCTCTGCTTGCAACTGCACCAGCTTACTGCCCCACCATTCAAAAATATACACGTATCCGGTTTGTGACTTAGAGTCATCCAGATATGTGTCGAAGCTAGCGTCGACGTAACCCTTTACGACAAGCTCTTCGTCACCTCCATAAACGAGAAACATTTCCTTAGTCCTTTTCAGGTACTTCAGGATATTCTTGACCGCTCCAGTGTTCCTTGCCGGGATTACTTTGGTACCTTCGTACCAAACTTACGGCAAGGTTTACATCAGGTCTGGTACACAGCATGGCATACGTAATAGAACCTATGGCTGAGGCATAGGGGATGACACTCATCTCTTCTATATCTTCTGCCGTGGTCGGACATTGAGCTGAGCTCAATTTCACACCTTGTAACACAAGCAAGAACCCCTTCTTAGACTGATCCATATTGAACTTCTTCAATATCTTATCAAGGTATGTGCTTTGTGAAATACCTATGAGGCGTCTCGATCTATCTCTATAGATCTTGATGCCTAATATATAAGCAGCTTTGAAAGGAACGATATGGTTGACTAGAGGGGGGGGGGTGAATAGGCAACTAACAATTTTTTAAGCTTTTCTTTACCAAATTAAACTTCGCAACAAATAGGTTGTCTAGATATGCAACTAAGTGAGCAACCTATATGATGCAATAACAACTAGCACACAAGCAAGCAAGAGATGTAACAATAAGTAAGCTTGCAAAAGTAAAGGCACGAAATAACCAAGAGTGGAGACGGTGAAGACGAGGATGTGTTACCGGAGTTCCTTCCTTTTAAGGGGAAGTACGTCTCCGTTAGAGCGGTGTGGAGGCACAATGCTCCCCAAGAAGCCACTAGGGCCACCGTATTCTCCTCACGCCCTCACACGATGCGAGATGCCGTGATTCCACTATTGGTGCCGTTGAAGGCGGCGACCGAACCTTTACAAGCAAGGTTGGGGCAATCTCCACAACAATCGGAGGCTCCCAACAACAACACCACCACGAAGCTTCACCACAATGGAGTATGGCTTCGAGGTGACCTCAACCGTCTAGGGTGCTCAACACCCAAGAGTAACAAGATCCGCAAGGGATAAGTGGGGGAATCAAATATCCTTTGGTGGAAGTGTAGATCGGGCCCTTGTCACCCAATCCCGAGCAAATCAACAAGTTTGATTGGCTAGGGAGAGAGATCGAGCGAAAATGGAGCTTGGAGCAACAATGGAGCTTAGAGGTGGAAGAGGTAGTCAACTAGAGGTAGAAGACATCCCTTATATAGTCGGGGAAAAGATCCAACCGTTATCCACTAGTTCTGCCCGCGACTCACGGTACTACCGCTCTAAGGGAGCGGTACTACCGCGACGACGCGCGGTACTACCGTGGGTGATCACGGTACTACCGTGGCAGCTGCACAGGCCGGAACAAGCCTGAGCTAGAAACAGTACTACCGCTGGTGCGGTACTACCGCTTCCCTTGCGGTACTACCGCAAGGCAGGAGGGTCACGGCCTGGGAAGGGCGCGGACGAAATAAATTTCATCCGTGTCAACTTCCGCAGAAACTAGGGTGGTGCAAAAACCCGACGCGGTACTACCGCCTGAAAGGCGCGGTACTACCGTGGTAGGCACGGATGTAAAAAATTTCATCCGCGCCTACTACCGCGACGCAACGGTACTAGGCGGAAGGGCCACGGTACTACAACTCCAAAGGAGCGGTACTACCGTGAGCGCCAGAGGGGCGGTACTACCGTGACCTGTCGCGGTACTACCGCGTGTACTTGCGGTACTACCGCAAGTACAGCAGTAGTCGTCAGTTTTTCGCACAACAATGATAACGATGGGTAGCTCCAAAGTGCAAGGAAAGGAGGGGCAAGTGTACGTGTGATTCCACCCTACCTTTCCGACGCGGACCCCCTCTTAATAGTACGGCTCTCCTACGACTCAACTCCACCAAAGAGAAACGTAGAACAACGACGGCTTCACTAGTCTTCGAGGGGCACCGAATCATCTTGTGCCTAATGAAGAAGTATCTGTGGGACTCAAGGCACACGATTAGTCTGCACGAGTATTGTCATCAATCACCAAAACACTTAGGGATAAAAATGCCCTTACAATCTCCCCCTTTTTGGTGTATTGATGACAACACGGGATTTGCACATAGATAAGATATGTTTAAAGCAGTGGCAAACCCCACTCCTCTAAAATATAGACGAGGCTCCCCCTAGATGTGTGCACTATATATGAATGCTTTGGACTGCATGGCACACAAAGTAGGATCAACACTCCCCCTATATTTTAGAGACCAAGACATGATAATAAGCCTAGCATAGCATGAAAGTAGCACAATATAACACAAGCTAGCTAGGATAGATAGAGAGCATATGTCTTACACCATATGAGATAAGATAACCAAGGATCAAACGATAAAAGCAGCAAAGAGCTCAACTGGCAAACACACAAACTCGCAAACCAAATCCCTACGCTCTCTCCCCCTTTGGCATCGAGACGCCAAAAAGGCAGAGAGGACACCTAAACACACGAGAGGTGGCTCAAGCAGGGAAACTGTCCCACTCCTCTGCATCAGACTCCTCCGCAGCTGGAATGGACTCCTCGGCCTCCTCCTCAGAATCAGTCCACTTGAATCCTTGCTTCTCCATCCACTCGGTCTCAGGAGTGATGTGCTCCTCAGACCCGGCAGACACATCCTCGCCATAGAGCTTCAAGATCTTGTTGTGCCGGCGACGACTCTCCTTGGACTCCACGTGAGCCCTGTACTGTCCCTTGGCTTGCATGCAGAAAAGTGATTTCATCTTATCCGTCAACCTCTTGGCCCAAGATGGCCTAGAGTCACTCTGAGTAGGCCTAGCAGAACGGCCCCCAGCAACATCCTCAGCTCCAGCAGCATCCTTATCAACAGCAGCAGCCCTAGCAGCAGACGCCTCAGCACGAGTAGCAGTGTTGGCCCAGTTGGGTTTGACCCTCAGACAAATGGGCTCATGGCGAACCCAGTCTGGAGCCAGGAACTCCTCCGTGGGGTACATCTTCTCCCAAGTCTTCGAAATCAGCAGAAACAAGTAGGGTCCATAAATAGGCACCTTGCGGTTGAACACAGCAAACCGAAGCTCGCACCACATGATGTGAGAGACATCAAGTGGCTGAGTCTGAGATGAGCGAGCCTCCTCGCACAGAAGCATCATGTCCACCATGTAGGCATGAACCTTGTCTTTATCACCGATGCGTGGGAACAGAGAGTTGCGGAAGATGCGGTACATGATATCCAGAAATGGGTTGAGAACCGAGACTATCTTGCCAGTGGCGAGCTTCTTCTCAACCATGAACGGAGTGAGCTTGTCCTTGTCAGCAGAGTCAGTATTGCCGTGAGGGCGAACACCAACAGGAGTGTCAAGTCCATCATCAGCAACTTGAAGTAACTCCATGAACTCCTTCCAGGTAGCAGACAGCTGGCGGCCATTGGTCATCCACGTCATCCTCCTCTCATCATTGGTGTGAAAGTACACTGAGGCAAAGAACTGACAAATGATCTCAGGGTCATAGTCCATGTGGAACGAGATCACATGCTCAATGGCAAACTGCTCCACCAAGTCCAGAGCCTCCCCAAAGTAGTCACGAAACTTGTCCTTCCTCATGTGGTGCATCTCAATCCACTTCACCTCTACATAGGTATTCTGCTTGTTCTTGATGACATCCAAGTAGATCTGGGTTTGAGTCTTGTTCCAGAACAGTTCACATCCTCTGATAGTGGAGCGTGGAGTCGCATATGGGTGAAGCTGCCTGATACGGACATACTCTCGAGCGCCTATCTCATCCATGCCCCTGGCGGGCTCCTTGTGCTTGCTGGCGATGGACTTGACATTGCGCTTCGACGCAGATGATCCCTCGGGAACTTCGCCTGGGTTGCGCAGACGCTTGGAACCAGTGTCACGGACGGGATTGGCCCGGCAAGAGCCACCACCTAAAACACACACGCAAAGCACCAAAACAAGTCGAAAAGGATCAATGCAAAGGCTAAAAAGACTGCACATGAAACCCATAGAAGATAAACGAGAAAGTTAGCATGCGATAGAGGTGACCGACGGTAGAACTGCCATGGGGTGTGATACTAAGGTCTTACTAGAGCTCCAGACACGGTAGTACCGTGAGGGGTCACGGTAGTACCGTGGCTGGGGCAGTAGTACGACGTTAGTACCGCACGGCGCGCGGTAGTACCGCGCCATAGAAGCGGTAGTACCGTGGGAGCGGTAGTACCGCGCCATACGGGCGGTAGTACCGCGTCGCGTCGGATCAAGCAGGATTTGAATCTGAAAAGACCCGCGAAGCCATGGCGGTGCTACGGTGACCAGATCTAGAGCAAGACAACAATACAAGTATAAATCCTATGCAATACTACACTCCTTCATCCTACTCTTGCAGAGATCTAGCCGAGAAATCTCAAGAACATGCAAGCCTCCCCCAAAACCTAGAAAAACCAAATACAATCAACACAGAGAAGGATTTGGGGAAAAACCTTGGTCCATAGCAAGAGCACGTGGTGGGGAACGATCCCACCGGACGGAATCACGGGAGGGCAGCCGGTGGAGGAGATCCGGCGACAAATGCCGGCTCCATTCGTGAGCACGAGAGAGGAACGGGCTATGAGGAGAGAAAGGGACGAATGGGTATGGGGGAGTTAGAACTCCCCCTCCCCGACCTTATCCCCGCGAGCCCGAACCGGCACGGTAGTACCGCGGGTCATCACGGTAGTACCGCCCGGGCGGAAGTACCGCGCCGTGGCGGTAGTACCGCTCCATCAGGCGTGAGCTCATGCCGCTTGGGCGCGTAGTACCGTGCTCCCATCAGCGGTAGTACCGTGATTGGCCGCGGTAGTACCGTGACCGACCGCGGTAGTACCGTGAGCTCATGCCACCAAGGGTTTCGAACAAGAGAGAAAAACACGCCTTTGCATCGAAAAACAGACACAACCCAAAGCAGCACAAAAGCAAAGGAACAACAGTAAAACCCTAAGAACAAGGTCTCTCGAGGAGAGAGAGGGCGGTGGCCGAAGCCACCTATGTTTGAGTTGGATGGTATGGCACCGCGAAGAATTATCCTTGGGCCCATGACCAAAACTCGTCTTTGAAGCACAAGTACCATCAAAAATGGCTAATGTGAAAGAGGTGATCTATTTATGCATAATGGGGGGAGGGAGAGTTCATTGAGAGAACAATACTCCCCCTATGTCCATGCCTACATCTAAACTAGACAACAAGTTGAGTGTGGTGGGGGGTGCACGGGTTCAAGTCACATTGCTCAAATCAATGATATTTAGCTCATGCCTTAACTCGCGAAATCTTGCTTCATCCAATGGCTTCGTGAAAATATCTGCAAGGTTATCATGAGTGTTGACATACTTGAGCTCGATCTCCCCTCGCCGAATGTGATCCCGAATGAAGTGATACCGAATCTCAATGTGCTTCGTCTTGAAGTGTTGCACCGGGTTGAGGGAAATTTTGATGGCACTTTCATTATCACACCAAAGAGGCACTTTGTCACAAGTGACACCGTACTCCTTTAAAGTTTGCCTCATCCATAGGAGTTGAGCACAACAACTACCGGCCGCCACATACTCCGCTTCGGTGGACGAGAGAGACACACAACTTTGTTTCTTGGAAGACCAACTTACCAAAGAGCAGCCAAGAAATTGACACCCTCCGGAAGTGGACTTCCTATCCACTTTGTCTCCCGCCCAATCGGAATCCGTGAAACCTTCAAGCTTGAAGTTTGCTCCTCTTGGGTACCATAAGCCAAAGTTTGGGGTATGAGCCAAATATCGAAAGATTCGTTTGACCGCCACAAAGTGACTTTCCTTTGGTGCGGCTTGAAAACGTGCACACATCCCCACACTCAACATGATATCCGGTCTAGATGCACAAAGGTAAAGCAAGGATCCAATCATGGAGCGATATACCTTTTGATCCACCGCTTTACCATTGGGATCGATGTCAAGTTGGCACTTGGTAGGCATTGGTGTAGTAGCTGGCTTGACATCACTTAGCTTGAATCTTTTAAGCATGTCTTGAGTATATTTGGCTTGGTTGATGAAGGTTCCTTCTCTTCTTTGCTTGATGTCGAAACCAAGGAAGAACTTCAACTCTCCCATCGAAGACATCTTAAACTTGGAGGTCATGAGAGCGGCAAATTCTTCATTGAAAGCTTTGTTAGGGGAACCAAAGATAATATCATCAACATATAGTTGGCATACAAACAACTCCCCGTTGACCTTCTTAGTAAAAAGAGTGGGGTCGATTAGCCCTACTTCAAAACCACGATCTTGTAGCAACTCGGTAAGGTGATCATACCACGCACGTGGGGCTTGTTTAAGGCCATAGAGTGCCTTATCGAGTTGATACACGTGATCCGGAAAGTAGGGATCCTCGAACCCGGGGGGTTGCTTGACATAGACCAATTCATTAATGGGACCATTAAGAAAAGCACTTTTCACATCCATTTGTTGCAACTTAAAGTTGTGATGGGAAGCATAAGCAATCAACAAACGAATGGATTCAAGACGAGCAACAGGAGCGAAGGTTTCACCGTAGTCGATACCCTCGACTTGGGAGTAGCCTTGTGCTACCAATCTTGCCTTGTTGCGAATGATGTTCCCATGGGCATCTTGCTTGTTCTTGAAGATCCACTTGATCCCAATGACATTGTGGTTCCCGGATGGTCTTGGCACCAATCTCCACACCTTGTTGTACTCGAAGTTGTTGAGTTCTTCATGCATGGCATTGAGCCAATCCGGGTCTTCAAGCGCCTCATAGACCTTTTGGGGTTCAACACAAGAGACAAACGCGTGATGTTCACAATAGTTTGCCAATTGTCTACGAGTGCTTACCCCTTTACGAAGGCTTCCAACCACATTTTCCATGAGATGGCCTTGGTTTGTGAGCTTGGAAGCAATCTTCGCGGCACGACGCTCTAATTCCTCCTCGCGTGTGGAAGGAGGAGGGTTGACTTGATGATCTTGAGCGCCGTCTTGAGTTTGTTCTTGATCTTGAGGTTGATCTTGATCTTGAACTAGCTCGAGGGGGAGAACTTGACCTTGGGCATCATTTAGTGGTTCATCACCGTCTTGAGGTAGATCTTGCCCTTGGTCTTGTTCACGAGGTTGAGGGCCTTCACGTTGTTCTTCGGAAGCGTGTGGGTCTTGATGAGGTGATGGCTCTACTTGAGTAGAGCATTGTCCTTCTCCTTCGGCCACAAGGGGTTCCTCAATGGGTAGGATGTGACCAATACCCATTCTTCTTATGGCTTGGGGAGGAATTTCATCACCTATATCACAAGTACCACTTTGCTCCACTTGGGAGCCGTTATTTTCGTCAAACTCCACGTTACACGTCTCCTCAATGAGTCCGGTGGACTTGTTGAGGACACGGTAAGCATGAGAGTTTGTAGCATAACCAACAAATATGCCCTCATGAGCTCTAGCTTCAAATTTAGACAACCGAACACCTTTCTTGAGAATGAAACACTTACAACCGAACACCCGGAAGTACTTGAGGTTGGGCTTGTTGCCGGTGAGGATCTCATAAGGAGTCTTGTTCAAGCCTTTGCAAAGATAGAGCCGATTGGATGCATGACATGCTGTGTTGATGGCTTCGGCCCAAAAGTTGTATGGAGACTTGAACTCCGCCATCATGGTCCTTGCCGCATCCATCAACGTCCGGTTCTTCCTCTCCGCAACACCATTTTGTTGAGGGGTATAAGGTGCCGCATATTGATGCTTGATCCCCTCGTCACTAAGAAACTCATCCAAGGTGTAGTTCTTGAACTCGGTGCCGTTGTCGCTTCTTATTGTCAAGATCTTTGCATCATGTTGACGTTGAGCTTCATTTGCAAAGTTGATGACGGTTTGTTGGGTCTCACTCTTCCTCTTGAAGAAGTATACCCAAGTATATCTTGAGTAATCATCCACAATCACCAAGCAATACTTTCTTCCTCCAAGACTATCAAAAGATGGAGGCCCAAAAAGATCCATGTGAAGGAGCTCCAAGGGTCTCTTCGAGTAGATGATGGTTGAGGGAGGGTGTGCCTTTTCATGAAGCTTTCCTTCGATACAAGCACTGCACGCACGATCTTTGGCAAAACTCACATTTGTTAGTCCACGAACATGGTCCCCCTTGAGGAGACTTTGCAAAGATCTCATATTGACGTGGGCCAAACGGCGATGCCAAAGCCATCCCACGTCAACTTTAGCCATTAGGCATGTCGCGGTCTTAGTGGGTTGCTCCGAAAAGTTAACCACATAGAGACCGTTCTCGACATGCCCAACAAAGGCTACTTTAAGAGTCTTGCTCCACAAGAGGGCCACGGTATCAATATCAAAGAATGTGGCAAAACCCATGAGTGCAAGTTGACGAACGGAAAGTAAATTGAATGCAAGGGACTCAACAAGCATGACTTTCTCGATCGTTGGATCATGAGAAATGACAACCTTGCCGAGGCCCAATACCTTAGAATGTGATGCATCACCCCACTCGACATTGGTGGGCATAGATGGAGTCTCTTGCACATCCACCACCAAGTCCTTGCTCCCGGTCATATGATTTGTTGCTCCACTATCGAGCAACCATGATCCCCCACCGGAAGCAAACACCTACACGAGATCAATGCTTGGTTTTAGGTACCCATTTAGTAATGGGTCCTTTGATGTTAGTAACAAGGGCCTTGGGAACCCAAATAGACCATTCAATGTACTCATAAGGAGAACCAACAAATTTAGCATAAACATGTCCATCACTAGCACGGCACAACACATATGAAGGGTTAAAGTCGCCGGCTTTGTTTGAGGAAACGTTCTTGCCCTTTTGAACATCAACTTCCTTCACTTTCTCCTTCTTCTTCTTGGAAGCTCCATCTCCCTCTTTCACAAAAGTTTGTTTGAGGGGAGGAGGACGGTTGGCCTTGTTGATCTTCTTCTTCTGGCTCTTGGACTTGGGTGCAAACCCAATTCCTTCTTTGCCCACAACTTTCTTTTGATTGCTCAAAAGGTCGTTGAGGTTTTTCTCACCTTGAATGCAAGTCACAAGGCCCTTCTCAAGTTGATCCTTCAACTTAGCATTTTCCTCCATAAGATGCACATGCTCACAACAAGGGTTAGTAGCACATGCATTATCAATTAATACCATATGAGGAAAGGTGGCTTTTTCCTTGATTAGCTTAACTTGGATTTGAGCATGAGACTCTTTGAGGGTAGCATGAGTACCCTTTAAGGCCTTGTGAGCCTTGTCAAGTATCTCAAACTCCTCTTTGAGTCTAGCATGATCAACCCCAAGTTTAGCCTTCTCGGAGGTTAGCACACGAGACATGACAAGAGCATGATCAAGATCTTTCTTTAACTTAGCATGGGCATCATTGTGTGACTCCTCAAGAGTCAAATGATGCACACGCTCTTCCTCAAGAGCATTTGAGAGATCCGATATCTCATCGGCATAGTCACGACTATGACCTTCCATCTTGGAGATGGTTTCTTCGTGAGCCTCGATCATGTCATTGGCCTCACCAAGTTGTTCCAAGAGAGCAACAAAGTGCTTCTTGGACTTTCCCTTTAGCTTACTCATGAAGGACTCTAATTCATTCACTTCCTCATTAGACTCAACATGTCCATCAATGCAATCCTCCATGGAGGGATTAGAAATGATGGTGGTTGTGATGTTGGGGGTTACCTTGTTTGAAGCCTTCGCCATGAGGCATCTAGCGGTGATGTTTTCGTTGGGTGATTCGAAGAGAGACACCCGAGGAGTAGCAATGGCAATGGATGCCATGGCCGTTGCTTCTTCATTCTCATCATCATCATCATCCTCTTGGTATTCTTCTTGAACCAACAACCCACGAGTGGGAGTCTTCTTGGCGAAGTTGTTCTTGTTGGGGACGGACTTGGCTTTGTCTTTCCGAATGAACTTGCCACCATTGTCTTCCCTCTTCTCGTAAGGACAATCCGCAACGAAATGGCTCACATTGCCACAGTTGAAGCAAGTTCTAACTCGTTGCTTGCCCTTGACGCCACTTGAGTTATTCTTGTTGAAGTTGGGTCTTGAGCTCTTCTTGCTCCAAAATTGTCTTGAAGCAAGGGCCATGTGTTCATGGTAGTCGAACTTGGTGTCTTCGGGGTTGCTTTCCTCATCTTCCACTTCTTCCTCTTCTTCGACAATGACCTTGGCCTTCAAGGCAAGGTTAGGCTTCTTAGCTCTTTGAGAACGGAGCACCGCATTTTCGGCGGTCTTGTCCAAGATGCTCATTGCAACAAACTCATCCAACACTTCACTTGAGGTCATGGTGTGGAAGTCCGGTCGTTGACGAATGACGGAGGACATGGCTTTGTTGTAGGGCATCATGGCCTTGAGGAACTTTCGCTTGATCCAATTGTCATCCGTGTCCTTGCTTCCATGATCTCGAAGTGCCACCGCGAGTTTGGTTACTCTTCGAAAGAGCTCACGAGGTTCTTCATCTTCTTTCATTGCAAACTCGTCGGCTTCATCTTGCACCACTTCATAGTTGGACCGTTGAATGCTAGCACTTCCACGATAGAGGCCCTCAACACATTTCCATGCTTCTTTAGCAACGACATGGGGTCGAAGGTGAGGGAGATCTTCGGGAAGAATTGCATCTTGAATGATGAAGAGAGCACTCTCATTGAATTGATTGTCCACGGCTTCTCGAGGGGTGAAGTTGCTTGGGTCATGAGGATAAAAACCTTCTTCAATGACTCTCCAAAGGTTAGTGTTCACATGTTTCAAATGACGCTTAAAGCGATAGACCCAATTATCAAAATCTACACCTTTTTCATACTTAGGAGGTGGACCGGCATGATTCAAATGAGTAGAGGGGATAGGCCCTCCATAGACCGGGGGTTCCACATGGGCAAAGATGCCGGTGCCATTTCTACCACTAGTAGAAGGACTCTTTTCATTGTTAGCTTCCCCCTTATCGGAGAAAGCATCCGTCACCTTGTTAGTGGGATCACCCACTTTCATAGGTCCGGTAGATAGTTTAAGTCCCTCTAAGAAATCATTAAACATGCTTTTAACCTCGGCCGTCATGGAGGTTTTCAATGTGTCCAAAGCCACATTGAACTCCTCACGAGAGACCGAGGTTCCCCCTTCGGCCGAGGATGAGATAGGATTCACACCGGAGTGTTCCTCCACACCATCGTGGGTGTCAACCATACTCTTCGGACGGTGAAGTCCTTAATAAAGAGACGAGGCTCTGATACCAATTGAAAGGAACGATATGGTTGACTAGAGGGGGGGGGTGAATAGGCAACTAACAATTTTTTAAGCTTTTCTTTACCAAATTAAACTTCGCAACAAATAGGTTGTCTAGATATGCAACTAAGTGAGCAACCTATATGATGCAATAACAACTAGCACACAAGCAAGCAAGAGATGTAACAATAAGTAAGCTTGCAAAAGTAAAGGCACGAAATAACCAAGAGTGGAGACGGTGAAGACGAGGATGTGTTACCGGAGTTCCTTCCTTTTAAGGGGAAGTACGTCTCCGTTAGAGCGGTGTGGAGGCACAATGCTCCCCAAGAAGCCACTAGGGCCACCGTATTCACCTCACGCCCTCACACGATGCGAGATGCCGTGATTCCACTATTGGTGCCGTTGAAGGCGGCGACCGAACCTTTACAAGCAAGGTTGGGGCAATCTCCACAACAATCGGAGGCTCCCAACAACAACACCACCACGAAGCTTCACCACAATGGAGTATGGCTTCGAGGTGACCTCAACCGTCTAGGGTGCTCAACACCCAAGAGTAACAAGATCCGCAAGGGATAAGTGGGGGAATCAAATATCCTTTGGTGGAAGTGTAGATCGGGCCCTTGTCACCCAATCCCGAGCAAATCAACAAGTTTGATTGGCTAGGGAGAGAGATCGAGCGAAAATGGAGCTTGGAGCAACAATGGAGCTTAGAGGTGGAAGAGGTAGTCAACTAGAGGTAGAAGACATCCCTTATATAGTCGGGGAAAAGATCCAACCGCTATCCACTAGTTCTGCCCGCGACTCACGGTACTACCGCTCTAAGGGAGCGGTACTACCGCGACGACGCGCGGTACTACCGTGGGTGATCACGGTACTACCGTGGCAGCTGCACAGGCCGGAACAAGCCTGAGCTAGAAACAGTACTACCGCTGGTGCGGTACTACCGCTTCCCTTGCGGTACTACCGCAAGGCAGGAGGGTCACGGCCTGGGAAGGGCGCGGACGAAATAAATTTCATCCGTGTCAACTTCCGCAGAAACTAGGGTGGTGCAAAAACCCGACGCGGTACTACCGCCTGAAAGGCGCGGTACTACCGTGGTAGGCACGGATGTAAAAAATTTCATCCGCGCCTACTACCGCGACGCAACGGTACTAGGCGGAAGGGCCACGGTACTACAACTCCAAAGGAGCGGTACTACCGTGAGCGCCCGCGGTACTACCGCGCAGGACGAGCGGTACTACCGTGGGTGGCGCGGATGTAAAAAATTACATCCGCCCCTACTACCGCACCGGAGCGGCACTAGGCCAGAGTGCGGCGGTACTACCGCACCAGAGGAGCGGTACTACCGTGAGGGGCGCGGATGTAAAAAATTACATCCGCCCCTACTACCGCACTGGAGCGGCACTAGGCCAAGGTACCGCGGTACTACCGCGCCAGAGGGGCGGTACTACCGTGACCTGTCGCGGTACTACCGCGTGTACTTGCGGTACTACCGCAAGTACAGCAGTAGTCGTCAGTTTTTCGCACAACAATGATAACGATGGGTAGCTCCAAAGTGCAAGGAAAGGAGGGGCAAGTGTACGTGTGATTCCACCCTACCTTTCCGACGCGGACCCCCTCTTAATAGTACGACTCTCCTACGACTCAACTCCACCAAAGAGAAACGTAGAACAACGACGGCTTCACTAGTCTTCGAGGGGCACCGAATCATCTTGTGCCTAATGAAGAAGTATCTGTGGGACTCAAGGCACACGATTAGTCTGCACGAGTATTGTCATCAATCACCAAAACACTTAGGGATAAAAATGCCCTTACAAGCTTCTCCAAGGTCCTTCATTGAAAAACTCTTATTCAAGTAGGCCTTAATGCTGTCCAAGAGTTCTATATCATTTCCCATCAAAAGTATGTCATCTACATATAATATGAGAAATGCTACAGAGCTCCCACTCACTTTCTTGTAAACGCAGGCTTCTCCATAAGTCTGCATAAACCCAAACACTTTGATCATCTCATCAAAGCGAATGTTCCAACTCCGAGATGCTTGCACCAGCCCATAAATCGAGCGTTGGAGCTTGCACACCTTGTCAGCATACTTAGGATCGACAAAACCTTCCGGCTGCATCATATACAATTCTTCCTTAAGGAAACCATTAAGGAATGCCGTTTTGACATCCATTTGCCATATTTCATAATCATAGAATGCGGCAATTGCTAACATGATTCGGACAGACTTTAGCTTCGCTACCGGTGAGAAAGTCTCATCGTAGTCAACCCCTTGAACTTGTCGATAACCCTTAGCGACAAGCCGAGCTTTATAGATGATCACATTACCATCCGCGTCTGTCTTCTTCTTAAAGATCCATTTATTTTCTATGGCTCGCCGCTCAACGGGCAAGTCAGTCAAAGTCCATACCTCGTTTTCATACATGGATCCTATCTCGGATTTCATGGCTTCTAGCCATTTGTCGGAATCCGGCCCCGCCATCGCTTCTTCATAGTTCGAAGGTTCACCGTTGTCTAACAACATGATTTCCAAGACAGGGTTGCCGTACCACTCTGGTGCGGAACGTGTCCTTGTGGACCTATGAATTTCAGTAGGAGCTTGATCAGAAGTATCTTGATCATCATCATTAACTTCCTCTCTAGTCGGTGCAGGCACCTCAGGAACATTTTCTTGAGTTGCGCCTTTTTCCGGTTCAAAAGGTAATACTTCGTCAAGTTCTACTTTCCTCCCACTTACTTCTTTCGAGAGAAACTCCTTCTCTAGAAAGGATCCATTCTTGGCAACAAAGATCTTGCCTTCGGATCTGAGGTAGAAGGTATACCCAATAGTTTCTTTAGGGTATCCTATGAAGACGCATTTTTCCGACTTGGGTTCGAGCTTTTCAGGTTGAAGTTTCTTGACATAAGCATCGCATCCCCAAACTTTTAGAAACGACAGCTTAGGTTTCTTCCCAAACCATAATTCATATGGTGTCGTCTCAACGGATTTCGACGGAGCCCTATTTAAAGTGAATGCGTCAGTCTCTAAAGCATAGCCCCAAAATGATAGCGGTAAATCAGTAAGAGACATCATAGATCGCACCATATCTAATAGAGTGCGATTATGACGTTCGGACACACCATTACGCTGAGGTGTTCCAGGCGGCGTGAGTTGTGAAACTATTCCACATTTTCTTAAGTGTGTGCCAAACTCGTGACTCAAGTATTCTCCTCCACGATCTGATCGCAGGAACTTGATTTTCCTGTCACGTTGATTTTCAACCTCACTCTGAAATTCCCTGACTTTTCAAAGGTCTCAGACTTGTGTTTCATTAAATAGACATACCCATATCTACTCAAGTCATCAGTGAGGGTGAGAACATAACGATAGCCACTGCGAGCCTCAACACTCATTGGACCGCACACATCAGTATGTATGATTTCCAATAAGTTGGTTGCTCGCTCCATTGTTCTTGAGAACGGAATCTTGGTCATTTTACCCATGAGGCATGGTTCGCACGTGTCAAATGATTCGTAATCAAGAGACTCTAAAGGTCCATCTGCATGGAGCTTCTTCATGCGTTTGACACCTATGTGACCAAGGCGGCAGTGCCACAAGTATGTGGGACTATCATTATCAACCTTACATCTTTTCGTACTCACACTATGAATATGTGTAGCATTACGCTCGAGATTCATTAAGAATAAACCATTCACCATCGGAGCATGACCATAAAACATATCTCTCATATAAATAGAACAACCATTATTCCCGGATTTAAATGAGTAGCCATCTCGAATTAAACGAGATCCTGATACAATGTTCATGCTCAAAGCTGGCACTAAATAACAATTATTAAGGTTTAAAACTAACCCCGAAGGTAAATGTAGAGGTAGCGTGCCGACGGCGATCACATTGACCTTGGAACCATTCCCGACGCGCATCGTCACCTCGTCCTTCGCCAGTCTCTGCTTATTCCGCAGCTCTTGTTTTGAGTTACAAATGTGAGCAACCGCACCGGTATCAAATACCCAGGAGCTACTACGAGTACTGGTAAAGTACACATCAATTACATGTATATCACATATACCTTTCGTGATGCCGGCCTTCTTGTCCGCTAAGTATTTGGGGCAGTTCCGCTTCCAGTGACCACTTCCCTTGCAATAAAAGCACTCAGTCTCAGGCTTGGGTCCATTCTTTGGCTTCTTCCCGGCAGCTTGCTTGCCGGGCGCGGCAACTCCCTTGCCGTCCTTCTTGAAGGCTTTCTTACCCTTGCCCTTCTTGAACTTAGTGGTTTTATTCACCATCAACACTTGATGTTCCTTTTTGACTTCTACCTCTGCTGATTTCAGCATTGCAAATACTTCAAGAATGGTCTTTTCCATCCCCTGCATATTGAAGTTCATCACAAAGCTCTTGTAGCTCGGTGGAAGCGACTGAAGGATTCTGTCAATGACCGCATCCTTCGGGAGATTAACTCCCAGCTGAGTCAAGCGGTTATGCAACCCAGACATAGTGAGTATGTGCTCACTGACAGAACTGTTTTCCTCCATCTTACAGCTGAAGAACTTGTCGGAGACTTGATATCTCTCGACCTGGGCATGAGCTTGGAAAACCATTTTCAGCTCTTCGAACATCTCATATGCTCCGTGTCTCTCAAAATGCTTTTGGAGCCCCAGCTCTAAGCTGTAAAGCATGCCGCACTGAACGAGGGAGTAGTCATCGGTACGTGCCTGCCAAGCGTTCATAACGTCTTGTTCTGCAGGGAGAACAGGTGCGTCACCTAGCGGTGCTTGTAGGACATAATCTTTCTTGGCAGCTATGAGGATGATCCTCAGGTTCCGGACCCAGTCCGTGTAGTTGCTGCCATCGTCTTTCAGCTTGGTTTTCTCTAGGAACGCGTTGAAGTTGAGGACTACATTGGCCATTTGATCTACAAGACATATTGTAAAAATTCAGACTAAGTTCATGATAATTAAGTTCATCTAATCAAATTATTCAATGAACTCCCACTTAGATAGACATCCCTCCAGTTATCTAAGTATAACATGATCCGAGTTAACTAGGCCGTGTCCGATCATCACGTGAGACGGACTAGTCAACATCGGTCAGCGTCTTCATGTTGATCGTATCTTCTATACGACTCATGCTTGACCTTTCGGTCTTCTATGTTCCGAGGCCATGTCTGTACATGCTAGGCTCGTCAAGTCAACCTAAGTGTTTGCATGTGTAAATCTGTCTTACACCCGTTGTATGTGAACGTTGGAATCTAACACCCGATCATCACGTGGTGCTTCGAAACAACGAACTGTCGCAACAGTGCACAGTTAGGGGAAACACTTTCTTGAAATTATTATGAGGGATCATCTTATTTACTACCGTCGTTCTAAGTAAACAAGATGCAAAAACATGATAAACATCACATGCAATCAAATAATAAAAGTGACATGATATGGCCAATATCACATAGCTCCTTTGATCTCCATCTTGGGGCTCCATGATCATCTTGTCACCGGCATGACACCATGATCTCCATCATCATGATCTCCATCATCGTGTCTCCATGAAGTTGCTCGCCAACTATTACTTCTACTACTAAGGCTAACGCGTTTAGCAATAAAGTAAAGTAATTTACATGGCATTTCTCAATGACACGCAGGTCATACAAAAATAAAGACAACTCCTATGGCTCCTGCCGGTTGTCATACTCATCGACATGCAAGTCGTGATTCCTATTACAATAGCATGAACATCTCATACATCACATATATATCATTCATCATTCATCACAACTTTGGCAATATCACATCACAAAACACTTGCTGCAAAAACAAGTTAGACGTCCTCTAATTGTTGTTGCATGTTTTACGTGGCTGCAATAGGGTTCTAGCAAGAACGTTTTCTTACCTACGTGAAAGCCACAACGTGATTTGTCAACTTCTATTTACCTTTCATAAGGACCCTTTTCATCGAATCCGCTCCAACTAAAGTGGGAGAGACAGACACCCGCCAGCCACCTTATGCATTTAGTGCATGTCAGTCGGTGGAACCGGTCTCACATAAGCGTACGTGTAAGGTTGGTCCGGGCCGCTTCATCCCACAATACCATTGAAGCAAGATAAGACTAGTAGCGGCAAGAAAGTTGACAACATCAACGCCCACAACAAATTGTGTTCTACTCGTGCATAGAGAATTACGCATAGACCTAGCTCATGATGCCACTGTTGAGGAACGTTGCAGAAAATAAAATTTTTCCTACGGTTTCACCAAGATCCATCTATGAGTTCATCTAGCAACGAGTGATTGGATGCATCTACGTACCTTGTAGATCGCGAGCGGAAGCGTTCAAAGAACGGGGATGAGGGAGTCATACTCGACGTGATCCGAATCACCGGAGATCCTAGCGCCGAACGGACGGCACCTCCGCATTCAACACACGTACGGTCAGCGCAACGTCTCCTCCTTGATCCAGCAAGGGGGAAGGAGAGGTTGAGGAAGATGGCTCCAGCAGCAGCACGACGGCGTGGTGGTGGAGGAGCTGCAGTACTCCGTCAGGGCTTCGCCAAGCTCTATGGAGGAGGAGGAGGAGGTGTTGGAGAGGGAGAGGGAGGCACCAAAGGCAAAGGTAAGAGGTCCTCCATCCCCCCCACTATATATAGGGGGCCTAGGGGGGGGGGGGCTCCGGCCCTAGGAGATGCAATCTCCTAGGGGGGGCGGCGGCCAAGGGGTGGGGGGCTTGCCCCCCAAGCAAGGGGGCGCCCCCCTTTAGGGTTTCCCCACCCTTAGGCGCATGGGCCCTAGGGGGAAGTGGCGCCCCAGCCCACTTTGGGCTGGATCCCTTCCCACTTCAGCCCATGGGGCCCTCCGGGATAGGTGGCCCCACCCGGTGGACCCCCGGGACCCTTCCGGTGGTCCCGGTACAATACCGGTGACCCCGAAACTTGTCCCGATGGCCGAAATAGCACTTCCTATATATAATTCTTTACCTCCGGACCATTCCGGAACTCCTCGTGACATCCTGGATCTCATTCGGGATTCCGAACAACATTCGGGTTACTGCATATACATATCCCTACAACCCTAGCGTCACCAAACTTTAAGTGTGTAGACCCTACGAGTTCGGGAGACATGTAGACATGACCGAGATTGCTCTCCGGTCAATAACCAACAGCGGGATCTGGATACCCATGTTGGCTCCCACATGCTCCTCGATGATCTCATCGGATGAACCACGATGTCGAGGATTCAAGCAACCCCGTATACAATTCCCTTTGTCAATCGGTATGTTACTTGCCCGAGATTCGATCGTCGGTATCCCAATACCACGTTCAATCTCGTTGCCGGCAAGTCACTTTACTCGTACCGTAATGCATGATCCCGTGACCAGACACTTGGTCACTATGAGCTCATTATGATGATGCATTACCGAGTGGGCCCAGTGATACCTCTCTGTCATATGGAGTGACAAATCCTAGTCTTGATCCGTGTCAACCCAACAGACACTTTCGGAGATACCCGCAGTATACCTTTATAGTCACCCAGTTACGTTGTGACGTTTGGAACACCCAAAGCACTCCTACGGTATCCGGGAGTTACATGATCTCATGGTCTAAGGAAAAGATACTTGACATTGGAAAACTCTAGCAAATGAACTATACGATCTTGTGCTATGTTTAGGATTGGGTCTTGTCCATCACATCATTCTCCTAATGATGTGATCTCCTTATCAATGACATCCAATGCCCATAGTCAGGAAACCATGACTATCTATTGATCAACGAGCTAGTCAACTAGAGGCTTACTAGGGACATGTTGGTGTCTATTATTCACACATGTATTACGATTTCCGGATAACACAATTATAGCATGAATAAAAGACAATTATCATAAATAAGGAAATATAATAATAATCCTTTTATTATTGCCTCTAGGGCATATTTCCAACAAATTTATCTCTTGCAAAAAGTTAAAAATTGCCAAAGAGGACCTGCTGCCATGATGCGCGGTTCAAACATGGGTATCTCGCCTTACTGGCCTGACATATTATTGATCACATGGGGGCTTCTGCTTCATAAAGCGGGGTCTCTGTTCTTTTACATCATGTGTGGTTACACGGAGTTGTTCTAAAGCGGCCTCCGGTTTACCCCTGGAGTTGGCTTTTTTTTTAAAGTATCATGTTATATCACTTGGGGGTTTGGTCGTGTCCGAACCAATACAATACCTCTTGATAGGCGAGAGCCACCAGATCACTTGGGGACTTGGTCACGTCTGAACCAGTCATGCCTCTTGATCGGCCTAAGGCCACAGAATCACTTGGGGGCTTGGTCGAACCCGAACCATTGCCATGCCACTTGATCGGCATAAATGCCACGGTTTTATTTGGGGACCTGGCTGACTAGAACCATAGTTACACCTATCGGGAGCTTGGTCGTGTTCGGCCATGGTAACGCCATCTGATCAGCTCAAATAAGCCTTTTTTGCAAACGGTTTTGTCATTGCCTTTGCTTCACACTTTTCTTTGAAAGATTTTTCTTTTTTTTATTGTGTTTTTTTAAACCGACAAAGTTTTCAACCGGTTCACACTGTCAATTGACGGAACATGGTCCATTTTTAATCCGGCGGCTATCTGCCCGGTTTGATTTTCTGTTACCATCCTATTATGGAGTAAACCGGTGTTTATCACAGCCCGACACGGTTTTATCATAAACCGGCACAATATGGAAGGAGTTATCAGTACTCAAGATTTGGGTTATCACCCTTACTACAAAAAGCTGGTAAAACCAATAATGTGATTCAATGTCACAGGTATGATATATTTCATATTTGATTATTCTGAAGTGCAGCCTTGGTTATAAACCCGGGTTATATGTTGGGCATTATGACCCGTCCGATGGTAAACCGCCAGAACACTTTAAACTTGTTGTATGCAGAAACAGGTTTGTTAAACCGGCCTGGCTTTTGACTATAAGTCACCAGTATGATGAGAAATTATCCGGTGTTTGTTAAACCGGCCTGATTTTTGGACTATAAGTCGTCAGTATATATATATATATATATATATATATATATATATATATATATATATATATATATATATATATATATTTGGATTGCGCCATCGGAATTATGCGCTTATAAATCATTGAGTTATATTATTCAAATAGCCAAACTTGGCTAAATTTTCATTATGATATTGAATGAATAAGGTTTTCACCGGATTATATTATCTTGAATAGCCAATATGGCTGGATTTTTATGGTTATTAATAATTGGTATTATTGAGTTTTCAAAGTCGCTATAGCGCAATGTCTACTATTTTATCAAAGGATATGATTTATTCTACAATGGAAGGAATAGTCCCGAGTCGCTGCAGGCTTATAACCCGGCACTTGGGGGCTACATTATTCAAATCGAGATTACATGCAAGTCTCATATCGCTGCAAGCATGCATCATGACACTTGGGGGCTAATGCCAAGTCATTTTTAGTCTTATTGAAGACCCGACTCATCATATTATAATGAGCCGGCCCTTGGGGGCTACCAATTGCTCCTGTCAACAATTCAAGGTACACAAGTTTTTATCCATTATATTGAAGGGTCCACTCCTCAGTTGGTAAAGCACAAAGCTCTTAACCTTGTGGACATGGGTTCAAGCCCCATGATGAGAGTTACATCATATGATGTTATTTTCAATGAAGTATATATAAAGTCCCAGCTCAATATTATCTTACTGAACCGGCCCTTGGGGGCTACACTGATTGAAGTTTTTATAAGCAATTACAAGTCCCAGGTTGCTGCAAGCATGACAACCCGGCACTTGGGGGCTACATATATGGAGTATTCAGTTTATATAATTGAGATGAACAAACCGGATTTCTTCAAGATTGAAACACTTATTGGAGTAAGTCTTAAGTTATCACTATGTTCTCCTCTTAAGACTTGGGGGCTACAGGTATTATGCATATAAAGGAGGAACATCTTCATTTTATCAGTTTTGAGCAAATCAGGAAGATCAATTACATGACCCGGTGTCGACAATAATTATGACCCGGTGCCATCAATATTTATAAACCCGCCATTTTGGTAATATTAAACCAGCAAGTTTTACATCTTCAAATCGGCTGAATATCAGATAAGTATTTTTAGACCCATATTTCTTAAATCGGCGCTTTGGGAGCTGAGTCAAAGGAGTTATTCTTCACAATATTTCTCGATGACAAACCAATGTCGGCAAATTGATTATGAAGCTGGTCTGTTGACCCGGATTTCCCAGAAGGAGGAAATAATAAGGACTTAAGGATGATCAGGTACCGGTTTACAAAAATTCTTAACCCGGAGCATAACCTGTCAAATTTATTCTTGTGTTTATTTTGCAGTATAAGTTTACCATGAATAAATCCAAGCTAAACTTGGGGGCTAATGTCGGGGATATACCCCGCGGTGTAAATCGGCCAGAAGTTAACCCGGCCGGACTTGGCGGTTTATCTGAAGACCTCGCTGACACTTGGCCGAGTTACTGGCGACCCGCCCTGACCTGGCGGTTTACAAGCAACCCACCTGATCATTATGACTCACTGGTGATCCGGCGAGCGGGACAGACGGATGACAAGGCCCAAGTCCCAAAAGGCCGGTTCACGTTTAACGGTGGGCCGGTTTAAGAGGAAAGGCATAAAGAATGTTTATCTTACAAGGAGTTAAGACCTGGACTTGTATCCGGTTTGTATTAGAGATAGACTAGTCCTAATCCTAAGAGGACTCCACATGTAAACCGCCCCTTCAACATATATAAGGAGGGGCAGGGCTCCTCGAAGGGAGGAAGATTCACAAGTTCCACAAGTTGGACAAGTTAGGTTTAGACAATAGCTCTCGAGATAGAGCACTTTTGTAACCGTGATCATCATCAATATCAATGAAGCAGGATGTAGGCTTTTACCTCCACCGTGAGGGGCCGAACCTGGGTAAAACATCGCGTCTCTCGTCCCGCTCAACCCCTCTCAAGCTACCACATAGATGCGTTGACCTCGCGACTAAGTCCTGACACCCAAGACATCTGCCGTGACAATTCCACAACACTATACGTAACAACCACGTAGACAAGTAATTGATGCAAACAAGTACTCCCTCCGTCCAAGAAAACTTGTCCCAAACTTGTTCCTCAAATAGATGTATCAAGCACTAACTTGATGCTACATACATCCATTTGTGGGACAAGTTTTTCCGGATGGAGGGAGTAGCTGAGAGAAGAGATGTTAGTAGTTGTACCATGACTGTCAAGCTGACCATGGACGCAAATGGAGCTTAGAGCCGTAATAAACAGCAGCATAACCATGGGCCAGCGATACAGTACATGATCCATTGTGTGTGAAGGCATATGGCAGAGATAATAGTGCGTACAAATTAACCAAGGCCCGACCTCGCAGTTTATAGTAGAAGAACTAGGGTACACGACAAGGGCATCATGAAACAGGGCGGAGTCTCCCACATTTGACATATGGAAAGGGGATGACCCAAAGAAGCACAAAACACAAGTGTCATCGTAGTCCTCTCCTCAATTAGTATGCTGCCAAAGGAGGAACAACTTGCTCTGGCTAGCCAAATAAACATGTCCTCTCTCTTTTACCCCTTCTGTTTAACATGCCCCAGGTCCATGCATGTGTAGACCAACAGCTAGGATGTACTCCCTTCGTTTTGAATTATTTATTACAGATATAGATATATTTTAGTTCTAGATACATCTATTTCTGCGACGAGTAATTTGGAACGGAGGGAGTAGCTTGTGATGCCACGGCCAAGCCAATAAGCGTGCCGACTCGAGCTCAGAACAGAGTAAGGCAGAAGACGATCAGCTTGTCATCACAACTTCATGCAGGGCCTAGCCATCCTATAACAAGTTACTCCCTTCATTTTTTTTACTCCGTATATTAGCTTTGTCTTGGATCAAACTTTCAAAAGTTTGATCAAGCTTGTGGAAAAAAATAATATAAACATCTAGAATACTCCCTCTGTTTCAAAATATAGTGTGCCCACGCTTTCCGAGGTCGAATTTTGACCATAAATTTAACGAACAAGACCGACTGCGGCGGGAGAAAAAGTTACATAATTAAAAACTTCTTTCGAATACGAATTCACCAATATAACTTTTGCTCCCGCCGTAATCGGTCTTGGTAGTTAAATTTACGGTCAAAGTTGAAGCACGGGGATAGAGGAAGCACTACATTGTGGAATGGAGGGAGTATCAAATAGGTACAATATTAAAATATATTCCATAGTGGATCCAGTACTATTGGTTTGGTATTGTAAATGTTAATAATTTTTCGTACACGTTTGGTTTGTATGGCTAGGCTCTGGCCCGAAGGGCGTTCATACTCTGTGTGAACTACTACCTCTGTAACCAAATATAAGATGTTTTTGCAGTTTAATTTGAACTGCAAAAACATTTAATATTTATTGAACTGTAAAAACGTCTAATATTTACTCTCTCTGTCCTATGATATAAGAACGTTTTTGATTCTCTTCGTCCCATAATATAAGAACGTTTTTGACACTAGCGTAGTGTTAAAAACGTTCTTATATTATGGGACGGAGGGAGTAGTTACAGAGACAGTGGATTGTAATCCCTAAACTTCTTGAGCATACAAGATTGAATTTGCAAAAAAAAATAGAAATTTGATTTATAAGAAGAGTAAAAAGAAAAAACAACAATGCTGGCATCTGGTCGGTGATAAGTACAGTAACTCTGGGGCACATGCTCCTCCACTGTTCACCATAAAAAAAGAACTATAGCATGGGCTTGCTGATGGCACATATTTTGCGGGCCAAATGACCATCTGGACCGACTGCTTACTGTTCTCTGGTACTGGTACCGGTAGTATCGATCCACATGTCAAGATCATGGCCACAAGGCAATCTTCTCCCTTCCCGCTAATGGTGGCGTACGTCGACGATAAGATGACATCCACTAAGCCCTATGGCATGACAGGTGCCCCCCGGTCGCGTCAATCCATAATCCCATCATGTGTTATTAAACCTCACGGCACAGGCCAAAAAGCATATATCCTTAATTTTCCAACATCCAGTGGACGCTGCTTTTGCTCCAACTTTGAGCGGGGTGACACCAAATCACACGGAATTGGGTGGTGGCCTTTGGTTCCCTCTGCATTTTGCAGTCACCGTCGCCGTCAGTCGTCACCCCCACATGCGAAATCAGGATAAAAAGAGTGGAAATTCAGTGTTTCTTATCACCCCCCGTGGCCACGGGCATCCACATCATAACCGAGATTAGAGCACCACAGGCTCACATCATCAGTCGGAAGCCGAGGTTTTTCTACCATTTCACAGATAATCACTCCAGGTGTAAAAGCTCTGAATACTTACATTGCTTGTCACCATAATAATCTTTGAAACGAACTTGACGATCCGTCGACTCAGTGGTTTGCGGTGGTCACCATCATCATAGCAAGAGAGTCCTCCCGGCAACTGATGTGCACCACAAGAAATGGAGAATTAAAACTAACCAAAAATCAATCTGCTCAATCGAAAGCAAGAATATCCCAATCTAATAACATTTCACCATCTTATCCTACCAAAGGCAATAACCCCTGCTACCCACTTCCTGATCAATTTCACCATCCTGCAAGAATTCACATACCGAGTCATGAGCTATATACAAAACCATTATTTTCATTTTACCAATTATTTGTTAAGCGTAGCAGTAAGACTTATTTTTTCTTTTCTTTTGTTAGACTGCAGTAGTGCCACATGGTTCAGGTTGACACCGAAAAACACAAGAATTGATGGAAAACTTGTGCAGAGCAAAGAAAAGAACACACACTTCTTCCCAGCCATTTCAAGGCTTTTTCTTGAAAAACAAAATATGTAGGGTGAACTTCTAGGTTATAGCCAAAATGTATAAAAGAAACAAAAAGGAGAGAAGAAACATAATGTGATCCCAAGCCTTTATTTTCAGAAAATATTTTAGCCTTCTTCCCAAAGGCCAAGGAGCATAAAAAATAATTGAAAGGATTTTGAGATACACATATATGAGAAAAGGACCTGACTTGTGATGCATTCAATGGGTATAGGAACAGGAACTAATTGTCACCACACGGATGATGACCGATCAGTGTTCCAATAAAGAAGCAAGCGAGAAGAGCTCGGATGCGAAAACAACTGCAGTGTATGGGGGGGCCTTCAGAAGTAAAGATGCCCAAGATAAAAAAGGTGTAGAGAGGCCACAAAGTGGACTGCAAGATTGGCAGGTTGGTGGCCTCCACATCAGTGCTGCTTCCATGCCTTCCTGGCTTGCTCCTGGTCATGGAAAAATTGTATTTATCTTTTTGTGCTGAGGGATCCTCCAGAAACATACAAAAAGCAACTAATTCCATAGCAATGGAGAAGTTAGGCCATGAGGATAAAATACTGCTCAGGACCCTACTGTCCACATACCTGCCTTGACTTTTCTTAGCTACTGTCTCCACGAAGGCGGATGTAGTATACAGAAGTCAGCAAATGAGTAGAAATTGGGATCTTACACAAGATCCAGTATCTAGTTACATTTTGGTCAGATTCAATCAACAAGGGTGTCTGGATATAGCACAGATGGCTTATGTTGTATGACCTACATGAACCAAATCCGCCAAAAGAAATACCCAAGCATTTAGTGAAAAGGGAAACAGCATCAGTATAGTGCATATCCACTACAAAGCACACCCTAGTAGTCGATATAGATGTACAAAAGCTTGCTCTTATGGCGTATGAGTGGCAGGTCGTGCAATCGCATACACTTTGTATTGGAGTTGTGTATAGTCTGAGATATTTTGCTATGCGTGGGATAATGGCTGAAAAGAAAGGAAAAGATAAAGTCCCCTGTGCCAATGATAATGGCTGACAGAAAGGAAACATGCTTTTCACATCCAGGAGAAATAAAATACAGAAGAATTGAGAGAAGATTATGTCAACCTACATATGTGGCCTGATTTGCGTAAAGATCGTGGACTAGCATATGTGGCTTGTGAGTCTACGAATATATGTCCCTAAAGCAAGTAGCGGCAAAACAATTCTCAACAGGCATGCTTCATAGCTTATTATCTACTCCCTCCGTTCCGAATTACTTGTCGCAGGTATGGATGTATCTAGATGTAATTTAGTTCTAGATACATCCATTTCTGCGACAAGTAATTTGGAACGGAGGGAGTAGTAAGAAATAACCAAAATAAGAACATACTTTTGGATCTTCCATAAAAAATACACAGTATCGGGGTTTTTCTGATTCATAAAGATCTCTAAAGATCCATTTGTAAATGCACGAGAACCATGTAGAAACAAAAAGATTGAAATGGGCCTTATCAGCATGCGTAAACTGCAGTATCTGCATGTACAAGATTATATGTTCCCAAGAAAGTTCATGTAAGAAACATGCACCGGCAACAGTCCAGTTCAGACTTAAAACTTGCCGTTTGTTTTGTCAAAGAAATTGATGCTAAAGCTTAGATCATGAAATTATTGTATGGAATTATAGAAAATGGAACCCAGAATAATTATGTTTTCTCTTTCTATTTTTGAGAAACGTAACAATACCTGCTCGTCATGCCTTTGGACTAATTATTTAAATGAAGTACAGATATCTATCCATGAGAAAATGACTACTAAAATATTTCAAATCAAGTAAAAAGGAAATAAGCATACACTTATTCAACAAACAGTTATGAAAATACACCACGTTTTATTGTTTGCTTCATTTATTTTGCATTTCAGTTAACAAAATTGCATGTGTTTGCCTTCACTTCAAAAGTAATTTCCATAAAATATGCCCACACAGAAAATAATTAACCAAAACCTACATGCACATATTACTCCACTTTTTTGGGGAACATGAGTGTGCTATTAATCAAAAGGAGTTAAGTCAACTCACAGAGTAAACCGGCAAGAACAAGAGTTAGATGCAGTCCAAATCCAGTATATGTAATACTATACCCTTCTAAAATTTGTAACACAGAGCAAGAGGCATGAGAAGGCAATTTTAATCTGAGGACAACCTCATCGATGATTCTCTAAATCAGACCCACCACGTAAAGAGGCCTCACGAGAGCCTTCTTGTCCTGCCTATAAATGAGAAGCAAGAGCCATCAAACCAGTGCACAACTAAGACAAAGTGGCTTCCTCTCACTACTACCAACCTTCTTCCCATCAGGCTGGAGTTCATCAAGGATCTAAGCCTGAAACTGGAGCCCACAAGCACACAGAGGAGGAAGAGCAACAAGGCTGGCTCCCAGCCCATCCAAGGTAGAAGCGAACAACGTTAGAGATGGTGACAGTGCAAGATGAGATGCGCAAGGGGCCATGGACAGAGCAGGAAGACCTGCAACTGGTATGCACTGTCCGCCTGTTCGGTGACCACCGCTGGGATTTCGTTGCCAAAGTCTCAGGTTTGAGGGGTGGGAGACCTGCAAATTAGGTAGCCATTTTTGCAATCCTTGGCACAAAGATGCAAACAGCATGCAAATATCATTGTCTCTAACCAACTATTTTCATACATCACCTTATCTATGGCCATGTAGGCCTTAACAGGACAGGCAAAAGCTGCCGCCTCCGGTGGGTCAACTACCTCCACCCTGGCCTCAAGCATGGGCGCATGTCGCCACAAGAGGAACACCTTATTATTGAGCTCCATGCTCGATGGGGTAACAGGTTTGATACAAAAGAAGACCTTACTAAAGCAGCTTTTTTTCATCTACAACAGATGAAACGCACTAACACCCTCTCTATGTATAGGTGGTCTAGAATAGCACGCAGACTGCCAGGGCGTACGGACAATGAGATTAAGAACTACTGGAGGACACACATGAGGAAGAAAGCACAAGAGAGGAAGATAGACATGTCACCTTCTTCCTCCTCATCATCATTTACATACCAATCCTGCCTCCTTGAAACTGCACCAATAATCAGGATGGATGGAGGCAGCACTCATAATGGCACAACCTGCTTCTCAAGTGTACTTAAGAGCAACCAGAGTGTCATGGATGGATATTCTATGGACCAGATATGGAAGGAGATCGAGGCACCGGCCATGCTGCCTATTGATGATAAAGCATGCAGCAATCTCCCATGTCCTCTGCTGCCATCTCCTATGGGAGATCGCTACTGCCCTCCTGAGGTAGTCTGGAAGATGGACAATGGTGATCTCAAGATGTTAGCTCCACAATTTGGTTATGGTAATGGAGAACGTTCCTGCTATTGAAGGTTCAAGCTGTCAGGATCGAGGTCAGGTTACTAAGATACATATATATGCTTAACAGATTTCCACTACCTATGTAGCTATGTCTGCATATACATATATATGCTTGCCGGAATTGCCAGTAGCTATGTTTGCATTAGTATGGAGGGTGATCTAAATATTTACAAATCTACTGTAACATTGTAGATTTTCAGGTCTGCTTATGATGTGTGTGCCTATGTAGTGTGTAAAATAGCTTATGTCTCTTGCCCTTCACAGAATGGAATACAAGAGCAACTTATATGCATGATACAGCAGTCAATCTCCAATGATATTTTGGTGAAAATGTTAGATTGACACGAATGTACATTGTACACCATTGCACTATCGGAATTATAATATCTCCCCCCACCTGATTCTAAAGCTACAAACAGTGCCATGAGATTCTATGGTCGTATCTCAAGGAGCAAACAAAAGAAGAGGAAAATGGGTACAGAATCAGCATTATTTCTTCAAACCGTTCTTGCTATTACATTCTCATTTCCTTCTACAGGATGTTGAGATTGAAAGCTCTTGATAAAATGGCTTCTGAAACCTAAGGAACGTCAAAGAGAACAAGTATTTCTCCAATAAACACACGGACCCTGAAAACATATATTTTTAATATACAAATTGAGGCTGCTGTACAGACATCTGTATGCATATTTGATCTGAGTGGAATTGACAGACTTAGTGCAGAGTGAGTGGTCTATCACTTCAATTCTCTTAAAAAGGTTGAGCACTAGACTTTGATAGAACAAAATAATGCTAGATTGTATTCGACACATAAGATTAGCAGGAAGTCGCAGATTACCCATTTAACAAATAGGAAAGTTAGCACTGTGGCCAGGTAAATAATGGGAGGTGGTAAGGGACTGGCGCATAAGATGAGCAGGAAGTTGCAGATCACCCATTTAACAAATAGGAAAGTTAGCACTGTGATAAGGTAAATAAAGGGAGGTGGTAAGTGACTGGCACTTCAGATTTCTATAGCCGTCTACTTTGCTGAAAGTAGTATCTTATCTTGCAACTGATAAGTATGTATTTTCTTCTGATTGAGTGAATCTAGTGCTTGGACCACCTAGACACAACCATCATTAATCTGTGTTCCTCCACAACATTCAGAACTAGATGAAAGCTTAGATGTGGAGGTAGAGTTTAGAAGTTATATTTCTTCTCATTCTTCTTCTATGTTTAACAAATAAAAATTAACAAAGGACACCAGTTTCATATTGTTTCAAGTGGAGCAAAATGCTGGCCTGGCAGAACTGCAGATATTCACCATAGCATTCAACTTCACCTGTGATTTATAATAATTATGAACAAAGAGGAAATCACAAGTACAAACAGGTCGCAAGATCTGATTAGCATGGAAAACCTTCAGAGCAGCCAGTGGCCAACAGTAAAAACACCCAGGGCAGATACTCATACTATACTTGATGCAAAGTCAACAGCATCAATTTTCAATCAATCTGAAAGCTCAATAAAGGAATTGGTACATAATGCAAAGCTTAGTACTCCACTGCTAGTTAGTACCAGAAGGCTCTAGGTCATTTCTGAGAAAGAAAATAGGAGTTTCGAATCCTTCAATGTATTGTTTTCTACCATTAGACAGTCAAATCAAATACAAAAAATTTGCAGCTGCCCATAGCTTATCCCTCAGTTCACCATTTCATCTGCTTAAGTTCCTCAAGAGGGAATTTACCCCCCAGTCCCCAGCACACATGACTTGGAGTCCCACTGCTGGAAAAACGAATCTACAGGTACACCAGAAGATTAGGGGCAAGAAACAGCAGAATCGCTAGCTGCCGCTGCGACTTGGATTGACAGCTACGATCCAGACAACAACACCCAAAACATATAGAAAGCACTAATCTACAGCACATACAGCAAACGCATCGGCGGTACTTCTTCTCACCTCTCCGACCGTCGATGTTGCGCACGCTGAGAAAGAGCTCCCCTCGTCGCCGGCGCCGACAAGGAGAGAGCAGGGCTTTCGCAATAAGAGAGAGAGAGCCCGCAGGGATTGGTCTTTTTTTTCCTTTTGAAACGCAGGGATTGGTCATTGGTGACATGAGCGAGGGCTCTGACATTAAAAAAAAGCTTTCGTCTCACTTTAAAGCAAACCACTCAAGCCATGTAGGTTCAACAAAGATCACATTGCAAATACACGCATACACACACGGTCAACTCAGGGGCACGCGTACACACACGCCACACACGAGATAGCATAACACAAGGTACAAATAGATTCTGATGAGGGCATAACTCAACAAGCCCAAAGAAATAAAATATACGTAGCGGCACAGTAAGTGAAGATCTAATCCGACTCTGATGATGAAGGAGATAGTGGCGGCGCCAAGCATAGAGCCATCACGCGAAGATCAGCAATGATGGTGTTGATGGCGTCTCGGTCTTGGGGGCGGCTAAGCGGCCGCCAAAGCTGCATATATCCACACATTTTAAACACAGCGTCAGTAGCACGTCACAAAGGCACACGATGGATCACAAACTTATTTCGAACCGCCCAAAGCGTCCAGGCTAGAATCCTGATAGTCAGGCACCTAGTGTGGCGTACAGCTGGCGGTGAAGACTGGAGTTCAACGAAGAGGTTGGGGAAGTTGTTGTGGCACCAACTACCACCCACCGCTTCACGTAGGCAACTCCATAGGAATTGAATGGACACGCGGGAGAAGATGTGGTTTCCGTCCCACAGAGCGGGCACATCCCATCTCCCGGGTCGTTCCGTTTGAGCACCTCCACACCAGAAGGGACCCGGCCTCGGATCCATTGCCACAGGAAGATCTGAATCTTCAGCGGAAGTCCGATCAACCAAATCACCACGAGAGGCTTAGGTCCGGGTGTGGTCGTGATGACCTGGTACAGGGATTTAGTGGCGAAGCTACCTGATGTCTACTACTCAATTTATTCTTGTAGACTCGTATTGGGCCTCCAATCACAGTGTTTATAGGAAGTAGCAATTTTCCCTCAAGTGAATGACTTAAGATTTATCAATCAGTGAGAAGCATAGGATGAAGATGGTCTCTCTCAAACAACCCTGCAACCAAATAACAAAGAATTTGTGTCCTCATCACAACCAATACAATGGTAAATTGTATAGGTGTACTAGTTCAGCGAAGAGATGGTGATACAAGTGTAACATGGATAGTAGATATGGATTTTTGTAATATGAAAATATAAAAACAGCAAGGTAGCAAGTAACAAAAGTGAGCAAAAAAGGTATTGCAATGGTTAAAAATAAGGCCTAGGGTTCATACTTTCACTAGTGCGAAATCTCTCAACAATGCTAACATAATTAAATCATATGGCAATCCCTCAATATGCAACAAAGAATCACTCCAAAGTTTCTATTGGAGACCGTAATGAAACCTCAAAGAACAAGACTCAATTCATCACAAGAAGGTAGAGAGGGAAGACCACCATAAGATCCAAATATATTAACAAAACTCGTGGTACATCAATATCGTGCCAAATCGAGAACATGAGAGAGGGAGATCAAACATATAGCTACTAGTACATACCCTTAGCCTCGAGGTGAACTACTCCCTCCTCATCATGGTGGCCGCCGGGATGATGAAGATGGCCTCCGGTGATATAGGATCGAAAGTATGTCTAGAGGGGGTGGTTAGACTACTTGACCAAATAAAAATCTAGCATTTTCTCAATTTTAATTCTTGGCAGATTTTAGCAACTTAGCACAAGTCAAGCAATCAACCTACACATGCGATTCCAAGAGTATAGCAGCGGAAAGTAAAACAATTGCATATGAAGGTAAAGTGAGGAGTTTGGAGTGTGCAAACGCAATTAGAGACACGGAGATTTTTGGCGTGGTTCCGATATGTGATGCTATCGTACATCCACGTTGATGGAGACTTCAACCCACGAAGGGTAACGGTTGCGCGAGTCCACAAAGGGCTCCACCCATGAAGGGTCCACGAAGAAGCAACCTTGTCTATCCCACCATGGTCGTCGCCCACGAAGGACTTGCCTCACTCGGGTAGATCTTCACGAAGTAGGCAATCTTCTTGCCCTTACAAACTCCTTGGTTCAATTCCACAATCTTGACGGAGGCTCCCAAGTGACACCTAACCAATCTAGGAGACACCACTCTCCAAGAGGTAACAAATGGTGTGTTGATGATGAACTCCTTGCTCTTGTGCTTCAAATGATAGTCTCCCCAACACTCAACTCTCTCTCATAGGATTTGGATTGGGTGGAAAGATGATTTGAATGGAAAGCAACTTGAAAAGGCTAGAGATCAAGATTTATGTGGTTGGAGTGGAATATCTTGACCTCAACACAAGTGTAGGTGGTTCTCTCCCAAAAAATGTATGTTGGAAGTGTAGGCATGTTCTGATGGCTCTCTCCTTAAATGAAAAGTGGGTGGAGGAGTATAAATAGCCTCCACACAAAATCTAACTGTTACACACAAATAATCAAACTCAGTGGGACCGAATTATGAAACTCGGTCAGACCGGTTTAGTTCAAAATGTAAACGTTAGGATTCTCAGTGGGACCGACATGTCAACTCGGTGGGACCGATTTCGTTAGGGTTAGGGCATAACGTAATCTCAGTGAGACCGATTACACAAACTCGGTGAGACCGATTTTGGTAATGGACTAACAGAGAGTTGGTCAGGCAAACTCGATGGGATCGATTCGCTCATCTCGGTTGGACCGAAGTGTTACGAAAGGGAAATAGAGAGATTACATTGCAATCTCGGTGGGACCGATCGCTCATCTCGATTTGAACGAAATGTTACGAAGGGAAACATAGAGATTACAATCCCATCTCGGTGAGACCGAGATCCTTATCGGTGAGACCGAAAAGACTAGGGTTTCGTGGCTATGTCAACTGAACTCGGTGGCACCGGATAGAAAATTTCTGTGGGGTCGAGTTTGACTTTTGTTTGGGACATATGTGGGTGTGAGAAAGTAGTTGAGGGTTTTGGAGCATATCACTAAGCACTTTGAGCAAGCAAGCTATTAGGCAACACCTCATCCCCTCTTAATAGTATTGGCTTTTCCTATGGACTCAATATGATCTTGGTCACTTAAAATGAAAAGATGTAGAGTCCTGAGCTTTGAGCTTTGAGCCAATTCTTTGTCCTTAGCATTTTGAGGGGTCCACTTTTCTCATCCATGCCATGCCAATCATTGAGCTTTCCTGAAATGTTTATCTTGAAATAGCATTAGCTCAATGAATTATATGTTGTTAGGAATTACCAAAACCACCCAGAGATAGTTGCACTTTCAATCTCCCCCTTTTTGGTAATTGATGACAACATATAGATCAAAGCTTCGACAAATGATAAATAAGATTGAAAAGACATCGTCGCTTTAAGAAGTATGTGATAAGCAAGAGCTCCCCCTAAATTTGTGCATTATTTAAAATTTGTTTTTGAATGTAAATGCATAATCGATTAGGATCATGGGTTACTCTTTCATGTCACATACATCTTGGTGGAGCGCTCAAAATAATAGAGATTAAAAGCATGCACTCATCACCAAGCAAGTGAATGATCATATAAGGAATGTAAAGGATAGCATCATTCAACCAAACATTAATGTAGCATATGATCAACCACATGATCAACAAGTATCTCACAAGGACATAAAGTATCTCACACAAGCACTCAATAAAGAAGTTCAACCAAAAATAGCAAGAGAGATAAAAAGAACAACACACTCTCGAAGCCTATGATCTATACATTTTTCTCCCCCTTTGGCAACAAGTTACCAAAAAGTTCAGAAATGCATAGTGCTAAACAACTCTCAGGCTTGATCTTCGGGAGGTGGTGCAGAGAGAACTCCAAGGACGAAGGCTTCCGATGAAGTAGTTGGAGATGATGGAGTGGGTGCTGGAGGTGGCACTGGAGCTGTGGCTGCGGGTGCTGACACCGAAGCTCGAGTATCTGTCACAGACACTGCAGCAGACCTTAGACCTCGTGGCACTCTCTTGAAAGCATCAGTAGTGGACTTGCCCTTCTTCTCCTCTGCTTCCTCCTGTAGCTGCTCAACTACAGTTTGGATCTCAGTTACCTTGACATCCAGATCATAGAACTTCTGCTCAACAATCCTCTCCAAGCTCTCCTGGTTCTGAGTCAGGGTGACCAAGCCCTTCTCAATCCTTAGTGTAGCTTGAATCAGATATTCAAGCTGATCTTGCTTGGTCTTCAAGAAGGCCTGAGATGCCTCTTCAGCAGTTGGCATCCTTGCAGCTTTCTCTGCCCTTGCCTTCTCTCTCTTCTCATGTGCTTGAGCTAAAGATGGTTCATTTTCATCCATCACCACGGTGTTGTCTTCAAAATGAGGGTATATGGGCAGGTGCTCCTTATCCAAAAGATATGTGCATGTGCCCATCTTTGAGTTGATGAGCTCCTGAATTTGTGGGGCATACCCACAACTTCTTTTCTGGTCAGCAGCAGTCCTCTTGATTGTCTCAACAATCAAACTCATGACCTTGAACTTCCGTGGGACATCAAATATGTGCAACAAGTTTATAGCATGTCCTTTGATCATCTTGTGATTACCTGACTTGGGTAGCAGTGTGTGCCTCAGAATCCAGTTTATGGTAGGCAGACCAGACAACAAGTAGTGGATAGATCCAAACTTGTGTGTATACAAAGCAGCATCTGGGATCTCTTTATACATGTTGGCCATTATGTTGTGGTATTTTTTCTTCTCAGCATATACATCCAAGTCATCCTCACTTTCTTTTGGGGCATTGATCAACTGAGCCCATTCATCAACAGACGACTGGTACCTGGTACCCTCAGACATCCAAACGATCTTCCCATCTGGATAGAAATGGGCAGTGGAGTAGAACTGCATGATCAGCTCATCATTCCACTTGGTGAGCTTTTGTGCAACGAATTCATCAACTCCACATGCCTTAAAAATGTCATACACTCCAGGATAGTGATCTTCATTCTTCTGGATGTACTCCCAGTCTACCCATTTCATGTCACACACAATGGGCTTCTTGTCAAGCAACACTGTCTCATAGAAGTCCTGTTGCTCCTTAGTGTGAAACCTATAGTCCACAACAGTTCTTCTCCTAATAGCATATGGATCAGACTCTCTCCATAGTCTCAATCCTGCATCCTTCCTGATTTTCATGTTTTCTACAACTAGATGTGCATCATTGTGGTCAGGGATCTTGGATTTCAGCTTCCTTAGCACTTGAGTTTCATCTTCTTCAGCAGCTTCGGGCACTGGGGCCTTGTTATTTTCCTCAACAGAAATGTTTCTAGTGCTTCTCTTGGGCTTCTGAGCTGGAGCAGCTGCCTTGAGAGTAGCTTTGGGCTTAGATGGAGCAGCCCCTGATCTGATTGCATCTCCCATGATCTTTTGAGCTTTAGGTGCTGGTGCAGCATCCTCTTCTTCTTCATCATCATCTCTCATAATTGATGATCTGCCAAGCACTCTGGCAGTGGTCTTCTTGACCCTTTTCTTCCTTTTCTTGCCTTCTCCAACTGCCTCTTCAGATGGCTTGGAGGTTTCAGCAGTGGATGCTCTGGCCTTAGACATGGGGACTCTCTTTGCTGGTGCCTTCTTATGCATCCCTGGCTTGACTGTAGAAGCTGAGCCATACTCCTTTTTCAGCACCTTTTTCTTGGAGCTGACTTCTTCCTCAACAGCCACATAATCCTCATCCTCAGAATCTGAGGTCTTCTTTTTTCTTGTTCTGGTGGCTGCCTTTGGCAAGTTACTTGGTGTGCTCCTGCTTCCATCATCAGATGAACTGGAGGGACTAGTGCCCTCACTCAGTTGAGCCTACTCCTCAGACTTGTTCTGGCTATCACTTTGGTCAGACATCGTGCAGGTAAATTGTCAGTAGACCATGTGAATAGATTATAGATGAGGTAGAGTAGATGAGCATCACAAAGTACAGGAGTTTTGCAAAACAATTGACTCAAAAACTTAGTTTTAGTTCTTCACAGAAAGCATTTCGGATCTGCCGATTTGTAAACTCGGTGATACCGAAGCAGTTTTTGGAACCTAAACTAGTGAACTATGTCAGACCAGGTCACAGTTCGGTGGCACCAAGACTGCTAGGGTTTCACAGAGAATTGAACTCGATCACACTGATTTGTAATTTTTGGTCAAACCGAAAACGCGTGTGCAATGGCCTAAGCCAAATCGGTGAGACCGATTTCTACAACTCGGTCGGTCCGAGATGAATTCAGCGGAGACCTAACCCTAAATTTTCAAATCAAAACCAATCTACGAGACGTTTTCGCTGGACAGGATGATTTCATTCGTGGCAAGAATCATGGCAAAGCAATGTGCTAAGAATCAGAGTTATGGATTAGCACAAAGATCAAGTTCGTACCCTAGTTCGGCGGTGAACTTGCTATGGCGGCAACGGCGGGCCAGATATCCGTTGAGGGCGGCGGAGACCAGCAGCGGGAGGTCGCTGGCGATGATAGGATGATCCAGCGACCCGAAGTGGCAGAGTAGGTTATGCGCGGACGAAGGGGCTTCGGAAAATTTTCCAAAATTTAGCCCGTTGGTATATATAACCTGACCCTGTCAGCGTGACCGAGTGGAACAACTCGGTGGTATTGAGATGCAAAACTGCAGGCAGTTGCTACAACTCGATGTGACCGAAAGATTCTAATCGGTTGCACCGAGATTGAAAACCTAGATCAACTAAGTGATCTCGATAGGACCGAAAAGGATGAATCGGTCAGACCGAGATACACAAAGAGGTTTTGGAAGTTTAAGTCTATGACGAATCGGGAACTCCGAGTGCTCCTCACACAGAGTGGTTTGAATCTGACTTGTTCAAACTTTGTGATGTAGCATGAATAGACTTTGAGACGAGAAAAGCATAGATAGCTAGAGGGAGTTCTTAGGCATTCTTGTCCATCCATTTGGCAAAAGAGAAAAAGCCCAAACAATCAAAGCAACAAATGGATGTCCTCGAATGGGTAAAGTATGCAACCAACATGCTCACACAATAAGATGGCAAAAGAAATATGTGACAAAGCATGCACAAGCACTCTAGCATCTATCAAGCAATTGGCGATGACTAGGTCATCTATATATGAGTATATTGACTTAGGAGTCAAATGATAACATTTGATCGTAGGTCATACTCATCGTTTAAGCGCAAGTGGGGATGCCACTTTTACATAAAGCATTGTTGTGTTCACACCATTAGAGTTGCTTTAACTCAATTGATTAGAGTAAAGCTCCCCCTAGATGTGATATCCCCCATAAGAGGGATCAACTAACCTTGGGTTTTGTCGATGATGACTTCATGTAGGTGTTGAAGATGTGGATGCTCAATGTTTATGTAGATCGCTCGGAGCAATCCTTTGGAGTGAGTTGCGCTTTCAATACCTACATGGGTTAGTCCCGCAAGGAACAAACAAGGATATCCATAGACACAGAGTGATGTGAACACAAGATGATGTCCATGGAAGCATTACGTTACCGTGTCCCTTGTCTTACCAACAAGAGGGTTTGTGACTCCTTGAACTAGTGCAAGATATGGAAGTTGTTTGCACTTGTCCTCGCCAAAATGATATGAGTGAAGTATGTTGGCGGAGTCACCCTCAAGAATTCTCTAGTTCTTCTTCGGGATCCACACCATCTTGATGGGAATTCTTGGAGTTGTAGCCATACTTGATGGAGTAGAACTTGATGTGGTCTTGGGAACCCACTTGACCAAGGCTTTGGGTGCTTCTTCAAATGCATCAATCTCCTCTTGAAGCTTGTCCTCGCCTTTTTTCTTGTGGTCTTGTGGTGGAAGATCATCTTGAGATTGTGTTCCTTTGAAAGAAGTAGGATCATACTTCTCTTGTTGAGGAACAAACTTCGTCTTGGGGTATTGATCTTCTTCCCACTCAACTCCATTGGCATTGAACTTTCGTTCAAAACCAACACCTTGATTCTTTCGGTGTCTTCCTTGCTTGCGTGCAATTTCCTCAAATTGCTTACTTCTGGCAAGGCTCTTGTAAACACCTTTCTCTATAATTCCCTTAAATAAGCTATTTTCTTGCTCAAGTGTAACTTGGATAAGAGAATCATTAGTGGAATCAAGAGAGCTACTAGAAGCAACAACATTGGATTTAGCATGATTGTTGTTACTATTAGATGAAGAATCTTTCTTGTTCTTGTTACTAGATTTAACTTGTGGCATGTAAGTAGACAAGAGTAAACGCTTGGCAATGTAAGAAGAACTTTTCTTGTGAAGATCATCATTGATTGCCTTTAAAAACTCATGTTCTTGCTCAAGGTTGAGCTTTTCAAAGCGTAGCTTGTCATGAGTCTTTAAAAGTTCTCGATGATCTTCCAAGGTAGTTTCATGAGCTAACTTAAGAGTGTTTAGCTCTTTAGTTAGACGCTCAATCTCCTTCGTATCATCGTCATTCATTTTATCTTGATTATCATGATTAATAGAAAGCACATCATAGTTTTCATAACTAGAGTTGTCAACAAGTAAATCATCATCTCCTAGCAAATCATCTTCATCACTATTGAAATCAACATACTCGGGGTGTGTTACCTTTGGACCTTTAGCCATGAATCATCTCCCAATTCCTTCATTTGGTGAGTCAAATATGTTGAAGGAGTTGGTTGTCACAAGTGCTAGTCCGGCAACACCTTCATCTTGAGTATATTCGGAGTCGGAGTGATAACTTCTTTCGGAGTGATTGTCGGAGTCGGAACCGGATACCCATTCACCAACATGAGCTTGATGACTTGTCCTTCCTTTCCATGTCCTTGCTTCTCCGAGAGGGTCTTCGTTCATAACGATCATCTCTACTCCTTCTTTCTCGTGATGGTGATTCTTCTCTTCTACTTCTTATTTTGTAGGGAGAATCTTCTCTTCTTTTGTAGGGAGCCGTACACTCATTGGAATAGTGTCCGGGTCTTCCACAATTGTAGCAATTGCGCTCACGACTAGAAGATCTTTTTTCATTGTGGGACCTTGACTTGAAACTTCTTTTCTTGCTTCTACTCTTGTAGAACTTGTTGAAGTTCTTCACCATTAGACTCAATTCTTCATTGAAGGTTTGCTTCTCACTTGATGACGTGGGAGCATCACACGAGGCTTTGTAAGCACCACTTGACTTGTTGTGAAGCTCTTCCTTATCCTTGAGTGACATCTCATGAGCAACAATTCTTCCAATAACTTTCGTTTGCTTGAGATCTTTGTAATTGGGCATCATTTGGATCAATGTGCACACGGTATCATATTTTCCATCCAAGGCTCTTAGGATCTTCTTGATGATGAATCTATCGGTCATCTCTTCACTTCCTAAGCTGGCAATCTCATTTGTGATGAGAGCAAGCCTAGAGTACATTTCAGCGACGCCTTCACCATCCTTCATTTTGAACTTGTCAAGCTGACTTTGAAGCACGTCCAATTTGGATTCCTTGACAGATTCGGTACCTTCATGCATATCAATCAAAGTATCCCAAATTTCCTTTGCATTCTCAAGATGGCTGATTTTGTTGAATTCTTCGGGGCATAATCCGTTGAAGAGAATATCACAAGCTTGAGCATTGTATTGTAGCATCTTCAACTCTTCCATGGTAGCTCCACGGTTTGGTTCTCTCCCATCGAAGAATTCACCTTGCAAGCCAATACACACAATAGCCCAAACGGCGGGGTTATATCCAAGAATATGGATTTTCATCTTATGCTTCCAAATAGCAAAATTTGTACCATCAAAGTAAGGACCTTATGGTGGTAATTTCCCTCTCTAGACGCCATACTCTCCTAGGTTGTGAAACCAAGGCTATGACCGCAAAAAGCTATGGAAATCAAAGCAAATGGAGATCAAAGCTTTGATACCACTTGTAGGATCAAAAGTATGTCTAGAGGGGGGGATGATTAGACTACTTGACCAAATAAAAATCTAGCCTTTTCCCAATTTTAATTCTTGGCAGATTTTAGCAACTTAGCACAAGTCAAGCAATCAACCTACACATGCAATTCTAAGAGTATATCAGCGGAAAGTAGAACAATTGCATATGAAGGTAAAGTGAGGAGTTTGGAGTGTGCAAACGCAATTGGAGAAACAGAGATTTTTGGCATGGTTCTGATAGGTGGTGCTATCGTACATCCACGTTGATGGAGACTTCAACCCATGAAGGGTAACGGTTGCGCGAGTCCACGGAGGGCTCCACACATGAAGGGTCCATGAAGAAGCAACCTTGTCTATCCCACCATGGTCGTCGCCCACGAAGGACTTGCCTCACTCGGGTAGATGTTCACGAAGTAGGCGATCTCCTTGCCCTTACAAACTCCTTGGTTCAACTCCACAATCTTGATGGAGGCTCCCAAGTGACACCTAACCAATCTAGGAGACACCACTCTCCAAGAGGTAATAAATGGTGTGTTGATGATGAACTCCTTGCTCTTGTGCTTCAAATGATAGTCTCCCCAACACTCAACTCTCTCTCATAGGATTTGGATTTGGTGGAAAGATGATTTGAGTGGAAAGCAACTTGGGGAAGGCTAGAGATCAAGATTTATGTGGTTGGAGTGGAATATCTTGACCTCAACACAAGTGTAGGTGGTTCTCTCTCAAAAAATGTATGTTGGAAGTGTAGGCATGTTCTGATGGCTCTCTCCTTAAATGAAGAGTGGATGGAGGGTTATAAATAGCCTCCACACAAAATCTAACTGTTACACACAAATCACCAAACTCGGTGGGGCCGAATCATGAAACTCGGTCAGACCGATTTAGTTCAAAATGTGAACGTTAGGATTCTTGGTGGGGACCGACATGTTAACTCGGTGGGACCGATTTTGTTAGGGTTAGGGCATAACGTAATCTTGGTGAGACCGATTACACAAAATCGGTGAGACCGATTTTGGTAATGGACTAACATAGAGTTGGTCAGGAAAACACGGTGGGACCGATTCGCTCGTCTCGGTTGGACCGAAGTGTTACGAAAGGGAAACAGAGAGTTTACATTGCAATCTCGGTGGGACCGATCGCTCATCTCGGTTTGAACGAAATGTTATGAAGGGAAACAAGAGATTACAATCCCATCTCGGTGAGACCAAGATCCCTATCGGTGAGACCGAAAAGACTAGGGTTTCTGGCAGTGGCTATGTCAACTAAACTCGGTGGCGCCGGATAGAAAATTTCGGTGGGGCCGAGTTTGACTTTTGGTTTGGGACATATGTGGATGTGAGAAAGTAGTTGAGGGTTTTGGAGCATATCACTAAGCACTTTGAGCAAGCAAGCCATTAGGCAACACCTCATCCTCTCTTAATAGTATTGGCTTTTCCTATGGACTCAATGTGATCACTTAAAATGAAAAGATTTAGAGTCCTGAGCTTTGAGCTTTGAGCCAATTCTTTGTCCTTAGCATTTTGAGGGGTCCACTTTTCTCATCCATGCCATGCCAATCATTGAGATTTCTTGAAATGTTTATCTTGAAATAGCATTAGCTCAATGAACTATATGTTGTTAGGAATTACCAAAACCACCCAGGGATAGTTGCACTTTCAGGTGATGATTTCCCCCTCCGGCAGGGTGCCGGAACGGGGTCCTGATTGGTTTTTCGTGGCTACAAAGGCTTGCAGTGGCGGAATTTCTCTTCTAGGGTTATTTTTGGGGTTTTAGGTATTTATAGGAATTTTTGGCATCGGTCTTGCATCAAGGGGTTGCCCGAGGGACCCACAAGCTTGGGAGGCATGCCCTAGGGAGGTGGGCGCGCCCCCCAGGCTTGTGGCCTCCTCGGTCACTTCCTAGCCCAGCTCCGGTGCTTCGGGTGGTCTCTTTTGGTCCATAAAAAATCACCGCAAATTCTCAGCCCATTTGAGAACTTCTATTTCTGCACAAAAATGACACAACAGTAGTTCTACTGAAAACAACATTAGTACGGGTTAGTTCTAATCAAATCATACCAAAACCATATAAAATTGTTGTAAACATGGCACTTCTCCCAATTCAAAACAAGATTATTTTCTTCACATCTTTGCAAAACTTGATCAAGTTTGCTTAAGCAATCATCAAAAGAAGTTCCGTAAACGGAGAAATCATCCATGAAAACCTCAACAGTCTTTTCACAGAAGTTAGAGAATATAGCGGTCATACATCTTTAGAAGGTAGCAGGTGCATTGCATAAACCAAAAGGCATACGTCTATAAGAAAAAGTACCGAAAGGGCAAGTAAAAGTGGTCTTTTCTTGGTCCTCTTTTGACACAAGTATTTGAGAAAAAATAGAATAACCATCTAGAAAGCAAAAATGTGTGTGTTTGGGCAGTCTTTCTAGCATTTGATTAATAAAAGGTAGAGGTAATGATCTTTTCTAGTAGCTTTGTTTAACTTGCGGAAATCAATTACCATCCTATAACCTGTAACAATTCTTTGTGGGATCAATTCATTCTTATCATTAGGAACAACAGTAATACCTCCCTTCTTAGGGACACAATGAACAAGACTTACCCATCTACTATCAGCAATAGGATAAATTATACATGCCTCCAGAAGCTTTACTATTTCATTTCTTACCACTTCTTTCATCTTAAGATTTAACCGTCATTGATGATCAACAACTGGTTTAGCATCAGGCTCCATATTAATTTTGTGCTGACATAGAGTGGGACTAATGCCCTTAAGATCATCAAGAGTATATCCAATAGCGGCACCGTGATTCTTCAGAGTTTTTAATAATTTATTTTCTTCATGCTCTGAAAGGTTAGCAATAAAAATAACAGGATATATCTTATTTTCATCAAGATAAGCATATTTTAAAGTATCAGGTAATTGTTTAAGCTCAAACACGGGATCACCCTTGGGTGGAGGAGGATCTCCAAGGATTTTCAACAGGCAAATTGTGTTTCAAAATAGGCATTTGGTTAAATAATATTTCATCTAATTCCTTTCTTTCATTCATAAACATATCATTTTCATGGTCTAGCAAATATTGTTCTAAAGGGTCGGTAGGAGGCATGACAATAGAAGCAAGCCCAATAATCTCATCCTTGCTAGAGAATTCTTTATCATGGGGTTGTCTATGAAATTTATAGAAATTAAAATCATGAGACATATCCCCAAAACTTACAGTAACAATTTCTTTCTCATAGTCCATCTTAGCATTAACAGTGTTCAAGAAAGGTCTATCAAATATAATAGGACAAAAATTATCTTGTGGGGAACCAAGAACAAGAAAATCAGTAGGGTATTTTATTTTCCCACACAAGACTTCAACATCTCTAACAATCCCAATTGGTGATATGCTATCTCTATTGGCAAGCTTAATAGTAACATCAACATCTTCTATCTCAGCATGTGCAATATCATTCATAATTTCTTGATATAAAGTAAAGGGAATTGCACTCACACTAGCACCCACATCACATAAGCCATGATAACAATGATCTCCTACTTTAACAGAAACAACAGGCATGCCAACAATAGGTCTATGTTTATCTTTAATATCGGGTCTAGCAATTCTAGCAGCTTCATCACAGAAATAAATAACATGCCCATCAATATTATCGACCAAGAGATCTTTAACCATAGCAATACTAGGTTCAACTTTAATTTGTTCAGGGGGTGTAGGTGTTCTAGTATAACTCTTACAAACCACAGCTGATGTTGGGTTCTATGGTAGGGTGCGTCAACTGCAAATTAAAATTTTCCTATGCGCAGAACAACCAAGAACATGCTACAGGAGATGGATCACAGATTGTTACCACTAGACGCGCAGTGCCGTGTAGCGGAAGAAGAGTTGGGGCAGCGCGTCTCCTCCTCGTCCGATCTCCCTCAAACAGCCGGTCGTCGGTTCCCACATACAGGTTCGTCAGAGCGGCGCAAGTGCACCGCCACTAACGGTATCCACGTGCGCAGGAGGAACACCGTGCGGCGGACTGCTAGGTCTGATCACATAGTCGGCGGTCGAGTGGAGGTGGCTAGTCGCAACACATGCAAACCCTGGTGACAACGCCGAAGCGATCAATCTCATGAGTGTGCCACACCCCCACTTTATATAGGCGTCCGTCACGGGCTCAACACTTGGGCCTCGCACAGACCCTAAAGCCCAAAATTTGTTCGGCCTGGATCCGAGTCCGAGTAGGATCACTTCTGACTCATGGAGTCAGACCGGGCCTCATAGGTTCCTTCCCTTAAGCGCGCGACCCCTTAGGTTCTCGTTCACTTGCTCGCGAGTCATATCACATCCGACTCAACTGGTCGGTAGCGGCCTCTAGCAAAGCGTGCCGACTCCAAGTGTCCGATGAAGCTGGTTAGGCGAACCTATACATCACACATCTGTTCCCTTTGCCACACGATATATATTGTCGGGCTCAAGGCGAGTCTGTCATCCTTGTGCTAGCCCGACCTCTTTCTCGTTCCAGTGATATCGACCACAAACCGGATTATCTCATAATCCTAATCACATGGCCATGCTTATCTTGGTTGGATCACACGAGGGGCCCAGAGTATATCTCTCCTGATTGGAGGGGCAAATCCCATCTTTCTCGACCATGTCTTCACAGCATGGGTCTGGACAAGCCTGAAACCTACCTTTGTAACTACCCAGTCACGGAGCAGCGTTTGGTTGGCCAAAGCAAGTCTGTCACCATCCCGAGTACATGCGCCAACTCAGGTCTTAGGACATAGAACGTATGCTGTACTAGAGACTCATAGATGACATATCGCTGCGTCTCATAGTTGGGTTTGTCTGACTCGGACCTTATCTCAACTCGGATCCGACTACGTCGAATCCGACCAGATCCTTCCGAGTCCATATTATCCAGTTAGCATCCAATGCTCCATGGCTAGTGAGACCAATCCATCGACCATGTCATATGCTAGTCTAGTCGGCTGCGCGTCCACACAACCCTTTCGACTAGGGACCTTTTAGGACGTTCATCATACAATGCATAGTCCCACAAACAAGTCACGTACTTGCTGATACACATCATTGATAATGTCCAAGGACTATCTTTATTCAGAAATACATAGGAAATATCATCATACATGATTGCCTGTAGGACATATCTCCAACAACTGAAGCTTTAGCATGATCCTTTATCCTAACAAGAAAAGGTGGGTTCTCAATATAAGCAGTAGGAATAATAGGATCAACATTATAAGTAACAATTTCTTCTTCAACTCTAGTAGGTTATACTACTTTTACTTCAATGGGAGGATGGTATTTAAACCACTTCTCCTTAGGGAGATGAACATGAGTAGCAAAATATTCACAAAAAGAAGCTACTATCTCAGAGTCAAGTCCATATTTAGTGCTAAATTCACGAAAAGCATCAGTATCCATGAAAGATTTAACACAATCAAACTTAAGGTTTATACCTGACTCGTTACCTTCTCGAGTTCCCAATCTTCAGAGTTGCGTTTAATTCTTTCCAATAAATCCCATTTGAATTCAATAGTCTTCTTCATAAAAGAACCAGTGCAAGAAGTATTGAGCATGGATTGATCATTACGAGAAAGCCGAGCATAAAAATCCTGAATATTGATGGCTCATGATTGGGGCATGAATATAACATTGACTTAAGCCTCCCCCAAGCTTGAGCGATACTTTCTCCTTCACGAGGCCAAAAGTTATAAACATAATTCCGATCACGATGAACCAGATGCATAGGATAAAACTTCTGATGAAATTCCAATTTTAATCGGTTGTAGTTCCAAGATCCAATATCATCACATAGCCTATACCATGTCAATGCCTTTCCCTTCAAAGATAAAGGGAAGCCTTCTTCTTGACATCATCCTCGGGCAAACCTGCAAGCTTAAATAATCCACAAACTTCATCCACATAGATTAGATGCATATCAGGATGTAGTGTTCCATCTTCTACATAAGGATTAGCTAGCAGTTTCTCTATCATACCCAAAGGAATTTCATAATAAATATTTTCAGTAGGTTCAGTAGGTTGAGGAGCAACTCTTTGCTCTACCGGTTGGGGTGAAGATACCCCAAACATGCCCCTCAAAGTATTATTTTCCATAGTGACAAGTGACAGTAAATTTCAGCATGTAATATAAATGTTTCCTTACCAAATTCCACTCACCAAAGGCGCTCCACTCCCCGACAACAGCGCCAAAAAAGAGTCTTGATGACCCACAAGTATAGGGGATCTATCTAGTCCTTTCGATAAGTAAGAGTGTCGAACCCAACGAGGAGCAGAAGGAAATGACAAGCGGTTTTCAGCAAGTTATTCTTTGCAGGCACTGAAATTATCGGTAATAGATAGTTGTGTGATAAGATAATTTGTAATGGGTAACAAGTAACAAAATTAACTAGGTGAAGCAAGGTGGCCCAATCCTTTTTGTATCAAAGGACAAGCCTGGACGAACTCTTATATAATGCAAAGCGCTCCTGAGGACACATGGGAATTACTGTCAAGTTAGTTTTGATCATGCTCATATGATTCACGTTCGTTACTTTGATAATTTGATATGTGGGTGGACCGGTGCTTCGGTGTTGTCCTTACTTGGACAAGCCTCCCGCTTATGATTAACCCCTCTCGCAAGCATCCACAACTACGAAGGAAGAATTAAGATAAACTAACCATAGCATGAAACATATGGATCCAAATCAGCCCCTTATGAAGCAACGCATAAACTAGGGTTTAAGCTTCTGTCACTCTAGCAACCCATCATCTAATTATTACTTCCCAATGCCTTCACCTAGGCCCAAATCATGGTGAAGTGTCACGTAGTCAACGTTCACATAACACCACTAGAGGAGAGACAACATACATCTCATCAAAATATTGAACGAATATCAAATTCACATGATAACTTATAACAAGACTTCTCCCATGTCCTGAAGAACAAACGTAACTGCCCACAAAGCATATTCATGTTCATAATCATAGGGGTATTGAGTAACATTAAGGATATGAATATATGATCTTCCACCGAATAAACCAACTAGCATCAACTACAAGGAGTAATCAACAGTACTAGCAACCCACAGGTACGAATCTGAGGTTTTGAGACAAAGATCGGATACAAGAGATGAACTAGGGTTTGAGAGGAGCTAGTGCTAGTGAAGATTTTGGTGGAGATTGATCCCCTCTCGATGAGAGGATCATTGGTGATGATAATGACTTTGATCTCCCCCTCAGGGAGGGAAGTTTCCCCGGCAGAACAGCTACACCAGAGCCCTAGATTGGTTCTACCAAGGTTCCGCCTCGAGACGGCGGAGCTTCATCCCAAAAGCTTCCTCTTGCTTTTTTCTAGGTCAAAACACATCATATAATAGAAGATGGGCACCGGAGGCCTGCCATGTGGCCCACAAGGCAGGGGCGTGCCCAGGGGGTAGGGCGCGCCCCCACCCTTGTGGCTACCTGGTGGGTCCTCTCTGGTACTTTCTTCGCCCAATATTTTTTTAATATTTCAAAATAATTCTCTGTGAATTTTCAGGCCTTTTGGAGTTGTGCAAAATAGGTCTCTCAGAATTGCTCCTTTCCGGTCTAGAATTCCAGCTGCCGGCATTCTCCCTCTTTGTATAAACCTTGTAAAATAAGAGAGAAAAGGCATAAGTACTGTCCTATAATGTGTAAGAGCAGCCCATAATGCAATAAATATCAATATAAAAGAATGATGCAAAATGGACGTATCAAGGCGCGCCCTAGGGAGGTGGGTGATACGTCTCCATCGTATCTATAATTTTTTATTTTTCCATGCCAATATTATACACCTTTCATATATTTTTGGCAACATTTTATATGATTTATTGGACTAAAGTACCAGTTCGTATTTGTGGCATGTCTTTTGTTTCGCGGAATATCCATATCAAACAAAGTCCAAATGCAACAAAATTTTATAGAGAATTATTTTGGAATATATGTGATTTTTGGGAGGTGGAATCAACACAAAAGGAGGCCCACAACCCGCACAAGACACCAGGGCGTGTCCTAGGGCCCAGGCGCGCAGTGGTGGGTTATGCTCACCTCGTGAATTGGTTGGGACTCTAATTCGGGTGCAAGGAAGCTTATATCCAGAAAAAAATCATGTTAAAATCTCAGCGCAATCGGAGTTATGGATCTCCGGATATTTAAGAAATGGGTTTCGGCCAGATCTAGGGAGCGGGAAACAGAAGAGAATAGAGGGAGAGATCCAGTCTCAGAGGGGCTCCCGCCCCTCCTATTGGGGAACGTAGCAGAAATTCAAAATTTTCCTACGTGTCACCAAGATCTATCTATGGAGAAACCAACAACGAGGGGAAGGAGAGTGCATCTACATACCCTTGTAGATCGCTAAGCGGAAGCATTCAAGAGAATGGGGTTGAAGGAGTCGTACTCGTCGTGATCCAAATCACCGAAGATCCTAGTGCCAAACAGACGACACCTCCGCGTTCAACACATGTATAGCCCGGTGACGTCTCCCATGCCTTGATCCAGCAAGGAGAGAGGGAGCGGTTGAGGAAGACTCCATCCAGCAGCAGCACAACGGCGTGGTGGTGGTGGAGGAGCGTGGTACTCCAGCAGGGCTTCGCCAAGCACCGCAAGAGACGAGGAGGGAGAGGGGTAGGGCTATGCCAAGAAGGAGAGGAACTCGTGTGTCTTGGGCAGCCCAAACCTCAAGTATATATATAGGGGGAGGGGAGGGGCTGCGCCCCCACCTAGGGTTCCCTCCCTAGGGGTGGCGGCAGCCCCCAGATCCCATTTGGGTGGCGTCCAGGTGGAGGGAAGAGGGAGGCGCACCAGGCATGGGCCCTAAGGCCCATCTGCCCTTAGGGTTTGCCCCCCCTCCTCCCCTTAGGCGCCTTGGGCCCTTGTGGGGGGGCGCACTAGCCCACCTGGGGCTGGTCCCCTCCCACACCTGGCCCATGCAGCCCTCCGGGGCTTGTGGCCCCACTTGGTGGACCCCCGGGACCCTCCCAGTGGTCCCGGTACGTTACCAATAAAACCCGAAACTTTTCCGATGACCAAAACAGGACTTCCCATATATAAATCTTTACCTCCGGACCATTCCGGAACTCCTCGTGACGTCCGGGATCTCATCCGGGACTCCGAACAACATTCGGTAACCATGTATATATATTCCCTATAACCCTAGCGTCATCGAACCTTAAGTGTGTAGACCCTACGGGTTCGGGAACCATGCAGACATGACCGAGATAACTCTCCGGTCAATAACCAACAGCGGGATCTGGATACCCATGTTGGCTCCCACATGTTCCACGATGATCTCATCGGATGAACCACGATGTCAAGGACTTAATCAATCCCGTATACAATTCCCTTTGTCTAGTGGTACGATACTTGCCCGAGATTCGATCATCGGTATCCCTATACCTTGTTCAATCTCGTTACCGGCAAGTCTCTTTACTCGTTCTGTAACACATCATCCCGTGATCAACTCCTTGATCACATTGTGCACATTATGATGATGACCTACCGAGTGGGCCCAGAGATACCTCTCCGTCACACGGAGTGACAAATCCCAGTCTCGATTCGTGCCAACCCAACAGACACTTTCGGAGATACCCGTAGTGCACCTTTATAGCCACCCAGTTACGTTGTGACGTTTGGCACACCCAAAGTATTCCTACAGTATCCGGGAGTTGCACAATCTCATGGTCTAAGGAAATGATACTTGACATTAGAAAAGGTTTAGCATGCGAACTACACGATCTTGTGCTATGCTTAGGATTGGGTCTTGTCCATCACATCATTCTTCTAATGATGTGATCCCGTTATCAATGACATCCAATGTCCATGGTCAGGAAACCATAACCATCTATTGATCAACGAGCTAGTCAACTAGAGGCTTACTAGGGACATGGTGTTGTCTATGTATCCACACATGTATCTGAGTTTCCTATCAATACAATTCTAGCATGGATAATAAACGATTATCATGAACAAGGAATTATAATAATAACTAATTTATTATTGCCTCTAGGGCATATTTCCAACAGTCTCCCACTTGCACTAGAGTCAATAATCCAGTTCACATCGCTATGTGATTAACACTCAAGGTCACATCCCCATGTGACTAACACCCAAAGAGTTTACTAGAGTCAATAATCTAGTTCACATTACCATGTGATTAACACTCGATGAGTTCTGGGTTTGATCATGTTATGCTTGTGAGAGATGTTATAGTCAACGGGTCTGAATCTTTCAGATCCGTGTGTGCTTTACAAATCTCTATGTCATCTCCCAGATGCAGCTACCACGTTCTATTTGGAGCTATTCCAAATAACTGTTCTACTATACGAATCCAGTTTACTACTCAGAATAATCTGGATTAGTGTCAAAGTTTGCATCGGTGTAACCCTTTACGACGAACTCTTTTACCACCTCCATAATCGAGAAAATTCCTTAGTCCACTAGTTACTAAGGATAACTTTGACCGCTGTCCTGTGATCCATTCTTGGATCACTCTTGTACCCCTTGACTGACTCATGGCAAGGCACACTTCAGGTGCGGTACACAGCATAGCATACTGTAGAGCCTACATCTAAAGCATAGGGGACGACCTTCGTCCTTTCTCTCTATTCTGCCGCGGTCAGGTTTCGAGTCTTACTCAATGTTCACACCTTATAACACAGCCAAGAACTCCTTCTTTGCCGATCCATTTTGAACTCCTTCAAAATCTTGTCACGGTATGTATTCATTTGGAAGTACTATTAAGCGTTTTGACCTATCCTTATAGATCTTAATGCTCAATACTCAAGTAGCCTAATCCAGGTTTTCCATTGAAAAACACTTTTCAAATAACTCTGCATGCTTTCTAGAAATTCTACATCATTTCCGATCAACAACATGTTAACAACACATACTCATCGGAAATTCTATAGTGCTCCCACTCACTTCTTTGGAAATACGAGTTTCTCATAAACTTTGTATAAACCCAAAATCTTTGTTCATCATCAAAGCATACATTCCAACTCCGAGATGCTTACTCCAGTCCTTAGAAGGATTGCTGGAGCTTTGCATACTTATTAGCATTTTTCAAGATTGACAAAACATTCCGGTTGTATCACATACAACCTTTCCTCAAGAAAATCGTTGAGAAAACAATGTTTTTGACATCCTATCTGCAAGATTTCATAAATAATGCAGTAATCGCTAATATAATTCCAACAGACTCTTAGCATCACTACGAGTGAGAAAGTCTCATCGTAGTCAACTCCTTGAACTTGTCGGAAAACATCTTAACGACAAGTCGAGCTTTCTTAATGGTGATACTTACCATCATTGTCCGTCTTCCTTTTAAAATCCATCTGTACTCAACAGCCTTACGACCATCGAACCGTTCTGCCAAAGTCTACACTTTGTTTTCATACATGGATCCTCTCTCGGATTTTATGGCCTCGAGCCATTTATTGGAATCCGGGCCCACCATCGCTTCTCCATAGCTCGTAGGTTCATTGTTGTCTAGCAACATGACTTCCAAGATAGGATTACGTACCACTCTGAAGTAGTACGCATCCTTGTCATCCTACGAGGTTTGGAAGTGACTTGATCCGAAGTCTCATGATCAATATCATAAGCTTCCACTTCAATTGGTGTAGGTGCCACGGGAACAACTCATTGTGCCCTGCTATACACTAGTTGAAGTGACGGTTCAATAACCTCATCAAGTCTCCACCATCCTCCCACTCAATTCTTTCGAGAGAAACTTTTCCTCGAGAAAGGACCCGATTGCTTTCGGGTCTGAATTAGCAGGTATACCCAATTGTTTTGGGTGTCCTATGAAGATGCATTTATCCGCTTTGGGTTCGAGCTTATCAGCCTGAAACATTTCACATAAGCGTCGCAGCCCCAAACTTTTAAGAAACAACAGCTTAGGTTTCTCTAAACCATAGTTCATACGGCGTCGTCTCATCGGAATTACCTGGTGCCCTATTAAAGTGAGTGTGGTTGTCTCTAATGCCTAACCCATGAACGATAGTGGTAATTCGATAAGAGACATCATGGTACGCACCATATCCAATAGGGTGCAACTATGATGTTCGGACACATCATCACACTATGGTGTTCCAGGCGGTATTAGTTGTGAAACAATTTCCACAATGTCTTAATTCTGTGCCAAACTCGTAATTCAGATATGAATCTCTATGATCATATCATAGACATTTTATCCTCTTGTCACGACGATCTTCAACTTCACTCTAAAATTACTTGAACCTTTCAATAATTTCAAACTCATGATCCATCAAGTAAATATACTTTAGCATCTACTCAAATCATCTGTGAAGTAAGAACATAACGATATCCACTACATGCCTCAGCACTCATTGGACTACACACATCAAAATGTATTACTTCCAACGAGTTGCTTTCTTGTTCCATCTTACTGAAAACGAGGCTTTTCAGTCATCTTGCCCATGTGGTATGATTTGCATGTCTCAAGTGATTCAAAATCAAGCGAGTCCAAACGATCCATCTGTATAGAGTTTCTTCATGCATATCTACCAACAAACATGGTTCGCATGTCTCAATCCTTTCAAAAATGAGTGAGTCCAAAGATCCATCAACATGGAGCTTCTTCATGCGTTTTATACCAATATGACTCAAATTGTAGTGCCACATTTGTGTGGTACTATCATTACTATCTTATACCTTTGGCATGAAAATGTGTATCACTACGATCGGGATGGTATTATTCAAATAAGCAGAGTAACCATTATTCTCCTTAAATGAATAACCGTATCGCGATAGACATAATCCAATCATGTCTATGCTCAACGCAAACACCAAATAACAATTATTTAGGTTTTAATACCAATCTCGATGGTAGAGGAAGCGTACGATATTTGATCAACCTTGGAAATACTTCCAACACATATCGTCATCTCACCTTTTAGCTAGTCTCCGTTTATTCCGTAGCCTTTTTGTTTCGAGTTACTAACACTTAGCAACCGAACCAGTATCTAATACCCTGGTGCTACTAGGAGTACTAGTAAAGTACACATTATAATGCATATCCAATATACTCCTGTCGACCTTGCCAGCCTTCTCATCTACCAAGTATCTAGGGTGGTTCTGCTTCAGTGACTGTTCCCCTTATTACAGAAGCACTTAGTCTCGGGCTTGGGTTCAACTTTGGGTTTCTTCACTAGAACAGCAACTGATTTGTTGTTCCATGAAGTATCCCTTTCTTGCCCTTGCCCTTCTTGAAACTAGTGGTTTTACTAACCATCAACGATTGATGCTCCCTTTTGATTTCTACTTTCGCGGTGTCGCGAATAGCTCAAGGATCATATCTATCCCTGATATGTTATAGTTCATCATGAAGCTCTAGTAGCTTGGTGGCAGTGACTTTGGAGAACCATCACTATCTCATCTGAAAGATCAACTCCCACTCGATTCAAGCGATTTTTGTACTCAGACAATCTGAGCACAAGCTCAAGATTGAGCTTTTCTCCCTTATTATGCAGGCTAAGAAAATCGTCGGAGGTCTTATACCTCTTGACGTGGGAACGAGCCTGAAATCCCAATTTCAGTCCTTGGAACATCTCATATGTTCTGCAATGTTTCAAAAACGTCTTTGGTGCCTCAATTCTAAACCATTTAGCATTACGCACTGAACTATCATGTAGTCATCAAAACGTGTATGTCAGATGTTCGCAACATCCACAGACGACGTTCGAGGTTTAGCACACTGAGCGGTGCATTAAGGACATAAGCCTTCTATGGTCTGCATAATTGCTACTATCAACTTTCAACTAATTTTTCTCTAGGAACATATCTAAACAGTAGAACTGAAGCGCGAGCTACGACATAATTTGCGAAGACCTTTTGACTATGTTCAGGATAATTAAGTTCATCTTATGAACTCCCACTCAGATAGACATCCCTCTAGTCATCTAAGTGATACATGATCCGAATCAACTAGGTAGTGTCCGATCATCACATGAGACGGACTAGTCATCATCGGTGAACATCTCATGTTGATCGCATCTTCTATACGACTCATGCTCGACCTTTCGGTCCTCCGTGTTCCAAGGCCATGTCTGTACATGCTAGGCTCGTCAAGTTAACCTAAGTGTTTCACATGTGTTCCGAGGCCATGTCTTTACATGCTAGGCTCGTCAACACCTGTTGTATTCGAACGTAAGAATCTATCACACCCGATCATCACGTGGTGCTTCGAAACGACGAACTTTCGCAACAGTGCACAGTTAGGGGGAACACTTTCTTGAAATTTTAATGAGGGATCATCTTATTTACTACCGTCGTTCTAAGCAAATAATATGTATAAACATGATAAACATCACATGCAATCAAATAGTGACATGATATGGCCAATATCATATTGCTCCTTTTGATCTCCATCTTCGGGGCTCCATGATCATCATCGTCACCAGCATGACACCATGATCTCCATCATTGTGTCTCCATGAAGTTGTCTCGCCAACTTATTACTTCTACTACTATGGCTACCGGTTAGCAATAAAGTAAAGTAATTACATGGCATTGTTCAATGACACGCAGGTCATACAATAAATAAAGACAACTCCTATGGCTCCTGCCGGTTGTCATACTCATCGACATGCAAGTCGTGATTCCTATTACAAGAACATGATCAATCTCATACATCACATATCATTCATCACATTCTTCTTGGCCATATCACATCACATAGCATACCCTGCAAAAACAAGTTAGACGTCCTCTAATTGTTGTTTGCATGTTTTACGTGGCTGCTATGGGTTTCTAGCAAGAACGTTTCTTACCTACGCAAAAACCACAACGTGATATGCCAATTGCTATTTACCCTTCATAAGGACCCTTTTCATCAAATCCGATCCGACTAAAGTGGGAGAGACAGACACCCGCTAGCCACCTTATGCAACTAGTGCATGTCAGTCGGTGGAACCAGTCTCACGTAAGAGTACGTGTAAGGTCGGTCCGGGCCGCTTCATCCCATGATGCCGCCTAATCAAGATAAGACTAGTAACGGCAAGTAAATTGACAAAATCAACGCCCACAACTGCTTTGTGTTCTACTCGTGCATAGAATCTACACAATAGACCTAGCTCTGATACCACTATTGGGGAAGGTAGCAGAAATTCAAAATTTTCCTACGTGTCACCAAGATCTATCTATGGAGAAACCAGCAACAAGGGGAAGGAGAGTGCATCTACATACCCTTGTAGATCGCTAAGCGGAAGCGTTCAAGAGAATGGGGTTGAAGGAGTCATACTCGTCGTGATCCAAATCACCGGAGATCCTAGTGCCGAACGGACGGCACCTCCGCGTTCAACACACGTACAGCCCGGTGACGTCTCCCATGCCTTGATCCAGCAAGTAGAGAGGGAGAGGTTGAGGAAGACTCCATCCAGCAGCAGCACAATGGCGTGGTGGTGGTGGAGGAGCGTGGTACTTCAGCAGGGCTTCGCCAAGCACCGCAAGAGACGAGGAGGGAGAGGGGTAGGGCTGCGCCAAGAAGGAGAGGAACTCGTGTGTCTTGGGCAGCCCAAACCTCAAGTATATATATAGGGGGAGGGGAGGGGATGCGCCCCCACCTAGGGTTCCCTCCCTAGGGGTGGCTGCAGCCCCCAGATCCCATCTTGGTGGCGGCCAGGTGGAGGGGAGAGGGAGGCGCACCAGGCATGGGCCCTAAGGCCCATCTACCCTTAGGGTTTGCCCCCCTCCTCCCCTTAGGCGCCTTGGGCCCTTGTGGGGGGCGCACCAGCCCACCTGGGGCTGGTCCCCTCCCACACTTGGCCCATGCAGCCCTTCGGGGCTTGTGGCCCCACTTGGTGGACCCCCGGGACCCTCCCGGTGGTCCTGGTACATTACCGATAAAACCTGAAACTTTTCCGGTGACCAAAACAGGACTTCCCATATATAAATCTTTACCTCCGGACCATTCCGGAACTCCTCGTGACGTCCGGGATCTCATCCGGGACTCCGAACAACATTCGGTAACCACGTATATCTATTCCCTATTACCCTAGCATCATAGAACCTTAAGTGTGTAGACTCTACGGGTTCGGGAACCATGCAGACATGACCGAGATAACTCTCCGGTCAATATCCAACAGTGGGATCTGGATACCCATGTTGGCTCCCACATGTTCCACGATGATCTCATCGGATGAACCACGATGTCAAGGACTTAATCAATCCCGTATACAATTCCCTTTGTCTAGCGGTACGATACTTGCCCGAGATTCGATCGTCGGTATCCCGATACCTTGTTCAATCTCGTTACTGGCAAGTCTCTTTACTCGTTCCATAACACATCATCCCATGATCAACTCCTTGATCACATTGTGCACATTATGATGATGTCCTACCGAGTGGGCCCAAAGATACCTCTCCGTCACATGGAGTGACAAATCCCAGTCTCGATTCGTGCCAACCCAACAGACACTTTCGGAGATACCCGTAGTGCACCTTTATAGCCACCCAGTTACGTTGTGACGTTTGGCACACCCAAAGTATTCCTATGGTATCCGGGAGTTGCACAATCTCATGGTCTAAGGAAATGATACTTGACATTAGAAAAGCTTTAGCATGCGAACTACACGATCTTGTGCTATGCTTAGGATTGGGTCTTGTCCATCACATCATTCTTCTAATGATGTGATCCTGTTATCAATGACATCCAATGTCCATGGTCAGGAAAATGTAACCATTTATTGATCAACGAGCTAATCAACTAGAGGCTTACTAGGGACATGGTGTTGTCTATGTATCCACACATGTATCTGAGTTTCCTATCAATACAATTCTAGCATGGATAATAAACGATTATCATGAACAAGGAAATATAATAATAACTAATTTATTATTGCCTCTAGGGCATATTTCCAACACCTCCACCTCCATGGAGGCCATGGACCAATGGGGGAACTCTCCTCCCATCTAGGGGGAGGCCAAGGAAGAAGAAGGAGGAGGAGGGCTTTCTCCCCCTCTCTCCCGGTGGCGCCGGAACGCCGTCGGGGCAATCATCGTGTGACAGCGATCTACTCCAACAACTTCGTCATCTGCACCAACAACTCCATCACCTTCCCCCATCTATATTCAGCGGTCCACTCTCCCGCAACATGTTGTACCCTCTACTTGAACATGGTGCTTTATGCTTCATATTATTATCCAATGATGTGTTGCCATCCTATGATGTATGAGTAGATTTTTGTTGTCCTATCGGTAATTGGTGAAATGCTATGACTTGCTTGTGGTTATGTTGCTGTCCTTTGGTGCCCATCATATGAGCGCACATGTGGATCACACCATAGAGTTAGTTGTATGTTGATAGGACTATGCATTGTAGGGCAAGGGTGACAGAAGCTTCTTCCTACCATAGAAACTGATGCATACGGGATTGAATGGGGACCACCATATATCTTAATGATATGGTTGGGTTTTACCTTAATGAACGTTAGTAGTTGCGGATGCTTGCTAATAGTTCCAATCATAAGTGCATAGAATTCCAAGTAAGGGACGACATGCTAGCAGTGGCCTCTCCCACATAAAAACTTGCTATCGGTCTAGTAACATAGTTAATTGCTAAGGGGAAATTATGTAAATCCTACCACCACTAATCCACACCCATTTTACTAAACTTAATTGTACTTTAATTAGAACATCACCTACTTTTTATTTTTACGTTCTTTAGTATCTTGCAAACCTATCCCTTTACACCTACAAAGTACTTCTAGTTTTATTCTTGTTCTAGGTAAAGCAAATGTTAAGTGTGCGTAGAGTTGTATCGGTGGTCGATAGAACTTAAGGAAATATTTGTTCTACCTTTAGCTTCTCATTGGGTTCTACACTCTTATTTATCGAAAAAGGCTATAAACGATCCCTATACTTGTTGGTTATCAGTGGGCGCGCTCCCCATGCTTGTGGCCTCCTCGATCACTTCCTGGCCTAGCTCTAGTGCTTCGGGGGTCTCTTTTGGTCCATAAAAATAACCATAAATTTTCAGCCCATTCCGAGAACTTCTATTTCTGTACAAAAACGACACCGTAGTAGTTCTGCTGAAAACAACGTTAGTCCGGGTTATTTCTAATCAAATCATACCAAAACCATATAAAATTGTTGTAAACATGGCATGAATACTTCATAAATTGTAGATATGTTGGAGACGTATCATCATCCCCAAGCTTAATTTCTGCTCGTCCTCGAGTAGGTAAATGATAAATGAAATAATTTATGAAGTGTGAATGCTAGCAAGTGCACAAGTTTGATCAATGATAGTTCCAAACACTTTTTCTAGCATCACTATATATCATAAATAGTAGCTCATCTCATAAAACTTCTCATGATCAAGTAGCAAGCTATTCACATGTTAAAGCATAGACCATAAACTTTCTTGAAAACTAACAAACTATGTTCTCAGCCATCAAACAATTCCAATTCATCTTATTTTCAGGAAGGGTCTATGTAAGAGCTTTGATTTAGCAAATTCCACATACTCAACTATCATATAGTCTTCCATGATTGCCGAAACTCAAAACATATTTTTAGAACAATTATCATCCATCGAACACAAAGAAAGATAGGGGCTTAATGTTTCACCTCCCAACTTATTTATCATATAGATAATTGTCAACGATAATTATTCATGATCAAATATATTTGAATGGCCATATATGCTTGGGTCTTCCCCCACCACATGATACCTACAAACTAGAGAATAATTGAGGTTGAAATGAGAAGGAATAGTACTGACTCTTGCATAAAAGTAAAAGATAGGCCCTTCACAGAGGGAAGCAAGGATTTGCAGAGGTGACAGAGCTCGAAGCTTTTAAAACAGAGGTGAATATAATTTTGAGAGGTATGCTTTCATTGTCAATGTAACGACCGAGAGTTCCCAATATCTTCCATGCTAGACACATTATAGGCGGTTCCCAAACAGAAAGGTAAAGTTTGTACTCCCCCTCCACCAACAAACACAAGCCATGGCAAGCCGAATCCTCGGGTGCCCTCCATACCAACAATGATTCGGGGGAGTTTTGTTTCATCATTATATTTTGATTTTGATTTTGATCATAGGACTGGGCATCCCAATTACCAACCACTTTCTCGTGAATGACAAGCGAATAAACACTCGTCGTGAGAATAACGTACCTAGTATGGAAGATACTGACCACCCCTAGTTGCTTCATGAGCGATTTGGGCATACAAAACAGATTATTATTTGAAGATTTAGAATTTGGCACATGCAAATTTACTTGGAACGACAGGTAAATACCGCATATAGGTAGGTATGGTGGACTCATATGGAATAACTTTGGGTTTAGGGAAGTGGATGCACAAGCAGTATTCCCGCTTAGTACAGGTGAAGGCTAGCAAAAGATCCTAAGCAATCACCACATGTTGGAGGATCCATAACAATACAACTTCTATACAAATATACCCAAACACAACTCATTATGTTGTCTTCCTTGTCCAACTTCAACTAATTTGCTCAAGTTTGAAAATAATTAACGGGGCTCACAATCATAGAAGATGTCCAAGATAGTGTATTTATATGTGAAATCTCTCTTCCTTCAATGTTCTTTCATGAATTGTTCAAGTGACCAATGTTGTGTGTGCTAACTTTCAATAAATTTTACCTCCTATACTTCTTATATGTGAAGTCATTACTCCCCACGGGATAAGCATGTGAAACATATAAATTTCAGATTTATGATATTCAATTCATTCAACCATTTACTCATAGGATATAAGTGAAGCACATGAGTAAATGACAAACTACTCCAAAAAGGTATAAGTGAAGATCAATGAGTAGTCAAATAATTAAGTAGCTATGTGAAGACTCTCTCTCATTTAAGAATTTCAGTTCTTAAGTATTTTATTCAAACATCAAGAAAAACAAAATAAAATGACATTCCAAGGATAGCGCATATCAAGTGAAGAAGCAAAAACTTAGACTCAACCAAAACTGACCGATCATTGATAAGTTAGTATAAATCAATGCAAAACTCAACACAAAACTCAACACGAACTTGTGAGATAAGTTAGTATAAATCAATGCAAAACCTTATCATTCTCTACGGTAGTGTTGGTGCAATGATGGGCCCCTTATGTTTTGGAATTTGTTGACATAACATAAACAATATGGGACTTGTGTGTTTGCTAGTGCACACGGAGTAACAGGTCCCTGAAGTATCGAGGAGTTTGATGCAAACGACGAAGATAATCTCCCTGCGCGGCAGCGAAGGTTATCACCGAAGATAAAGCTAACAAGAGTGACCCCTAAAATTATTGAAGTTTAAGCAATTGGTTCGATGCATGTTCGAAGCAAATGACCGTGCTCGAGGAAGAATGAAGACGAGATGAAGACATAGCATTTATTTCATGGCTCCTCTTCTTTCATTGAGTCATAGGACCACCGTACTATTAAGAGGGGTGTTGCGGTCGAAGCTTTGATTCTGATGCTAAACCAAAAACCTATGAAAGCTGTGAGAGAAATCCATTTGTGCTCCGAGCAAATACTCTCCAGCAAGAGATTGTGATCTTCTTTGCTGCGAAAGATTTGACTCGGACCGAGGAGTTAGCATTACTTGTTCCTCAAGTAATGTCACCGTTGCTCCAAAATTTGACCGTTGTGAACATGTCAGTTGGCCATTGGCTGACCCTCGTGTCCAAAATGGTCATTTCCCATCTAGGAAAGCTATGGCTATAAATAGCCACCCCGCGCCGGCTTTGTCCGGCGGCTGCTCCGTTTGATTCTGAGAAGATTGTTGAGCAACCCACTCTTCGAGCGATTGGAGTTCAAAATCCACCAAGAGAAAAACCCTAGAGCCAAAGAATTAGATAGTGGTTCAGCATCACTGGTTTAGTATGCTCCTCCTATTACTCTTGAGAGCTGCATGATGTCTACTACGCAACTTTATTCTTGTAGACACGTGTTGGGCCTCCAAGCGCAGAGTTTTGTAGGACAGTAGCAATTTTCCCTCAAGTGGGTGACCTAAGGTTTATCAATCCGTGAGAGGTGTAGGATGAAGATGGTCTCTCTCAAACGACCCTGCAACCAAAAACAAGAAATCTCTTGTGTCCCCAACACACCCAATACAATGGAAAATTGTATAGGTGCACTAGTTCAGCGAAGAGATGGTGATAAAAGTGTAATATGGATGGTAGAAATATATTTTTATAATCTGAATAAATAAAAACAGCAAGGTAGCAAATAGTAAACGGGCACAAAAACGGTATTGCAATGCTTAAAAATGAGGCCTATGGTCCGTACTTTCGCTAGTGCAATCTCTCAACAGTGCTAATATAATTGGATCATATAACCACCCCTCAAAGTGCGACGAAGAGTCACTCCAAAGTTCCTATCTAGCAGACAACATAAGAATAAATTGTTTGTAGGGTACGAAACCACCTCAAAGCTATTCTTTTCGTTCGATCTATTCAAGAGGTCGTACTAAAATAACACAAAGCTATTCTTTCCGTTCGATCTATCCTAGAGTTCGTACTAAAATAACACCAAAGAATATTCATATTCATAATACTCAATCCAACACAAAGAACTTCAAAGAGTGCCCCAAGATTTCTACCGGAGAAACAAAGACAAGAACGTGCATCAACCCCTATGCATATATTACCCCAATGTCACCTTGGGAATCCGCGAGTTGAGTGCCAAAACATATATCAAGTGAATCAATATGATACCCCATTGTCACCACGAGTATTCAATTGCAAGACATATATCAAGTTTTCTCAAATCCATAAAAGTATTCAATCTGATGAAATGAAATCTCAAAGGGAAAACTCAATTCATCACAAGATAGATAGGGGAAAACACCATATGATCGAACTATATTAACAAAGCCCGTGATACATCAAGATCGTGACATCTTAAGAACACGAGAGAGAGAGAGATTAAACACATAGCTACTGGTACAAACCCTCAACCCTAAGGGTGGACTACTCCCTCCTCATCATGGTGGCCGCCGGGATGATGAATATGGCCACAGGAGATGATTCCCCCCTCTGGCAGGGTGCCGGAACGGGGTCTAGATTGTTTTTCGGTGGCTATAGAGCCTTGCGGCGGCGGAACTTCTGATCTAGGTTAACCCCGAGGGTTTTCGGAATATTTGTGAATTTATAGGGTAAAGAGGGGGTGCGGGAGGCCACCGAGGTGGGCACAACCCACCTGGGCGCTCCTGGGCCCCCAGGCGCGCCCTGGTGGGGTGTGCCCCCCTCGGGGCACCCCCTAGGTGCAGCTCTGGCCCATTGGAAGTGTTCTGGTCCATAAAAAATCTCCAAAAAGTTTCACGGTGTTTGGACTCCGTTTGATATTGGTTTCCTGTGATGTAGAAAACAAGCAAAAAACATCAACTGGCAGTGGGCACTGGGTCAATAGGTTAGTCCCAAAAAATGATATAAAGTTGCTATAAAATGATTGTAAAACATCCAAGAATGATAATAAAACAGCATGTATAATTCATAAATTATAGATACATTGGAGACATATCAGCATCCCCAAGCTTAATTCCTACTCGTCCTCGAGTAGGTAAATGATAAAAGAAATAATTTATGAAGTGTGAATGCTAGCAAAGTGCATAAGTTTGATCAATGATAATTTTAATCACTTTTCCTAGCATCTTAACAGCAATTCTTTCTTATAAAACTTCTCATGTTATAGTAGCAACCAATTCACATGTTAAGGTTCAAACAATGAATTCTCTTAAAACTCAATAACTTATGTTCTCAGTCACCAAGCAATTGTAATTCAACTTATTCAACAGAGTTTAAGTAAGAGCTCCACATACTCAACCATCATATAGTCTTCTATGATTGCTAACACTCACCGCATACACATGAGCAAAACGTTTCAACCGGACACATAGAAAGATAGGGCCTTATTGTTTTGCCTCCCAAGGTATTCACCGCAAGGGTGATGTCAACAATAATAACTCATGCTACCCATATTCAACCAGACATATGTGCCTAGATCTTTCCTCACCACATGATGCTTGCAAAAGAGAAAAAAAGGAATAGAGAGAAAAACTTTGACTCTTTGCATAAAAGTAAATACATAAAAGTAAAAGATAGGCCCTCCATAGAGGGAAGAAGATGTTGCCATGCGCTTATTTGTTTGTATGCTCAACCCCTTAGTGCAAAAGAACATCATGTTACATTGCCCCTTATGATAGCAACCTTTATTATGCAGTTTGTCGCTTTTATTCTTTGCCATCACAAGTTCGTACAATGCTCAATTTTCTCTTACACTAAATGATCTAACATTTTTAGAAGCAATTTTTATTGCCTTATTGCACCTATGACAACGTACTTGAAGGATCTTGCTCAATCCTTAGGTAGGTATGGTGGACTCTTGAAGATAAGATTTGGGTTTAAGGGTTTTTTTGGATGCACAAGTAGTATCTCTACTTGGTGCAGAATTTTTGGCTAGCAAAGATGGGGGGCAAGCACCACATGTTGAAGGATCTATGACAATATAACTTCTATGTGAATATGAACTAACATAAACCATTACGTTGTCTTCCTTATCCAACGTCAACAATTTTGGCATATAATATTTTGATGGGGGCTCACAATCACAAAAGATTTCCATGATAGTGTATTTATATGTGAAATTTCTCTTCCTTATACTAATTATTCGTGAATTGCTTGTATGACCAATATTGTGATTGTCAAGCCTCAAAATATTTCACTTTGTAAACCCAACGATATGATTTTAACTTCATGACATTCAATTTATTCAACAATTTACTCATAGGATATAAGTGAAGCACAAGAGTAAATGACAAGCTACTCCAAAAAGAGAAAAGTGAAGATCATGAGTATAATATTTCTTACTCTCAAATTAATTTAAGTGAAGCAATAGAGAATTTCTTCAAAAATACTAAAGCACACCATGCTCAAAAAGATATAAGTGAAGCACTAGAGCAATTCCACAGAAAAGAGCTTCGTTGACGGGATGTGAATGCCGCTTACCTAGCCTCCCTGGTAACTATTTGAGGACTCTATTTTATTTAAAAACTTTAAGATCTAAGCATTTTATTAAAACAACAAGTAAAATTAAAATAAAATGACATTCTAAGAATAGCACAACTCATGTGAAGAAGCAAAACCTTAGGCTCAACCGATACTAACCGATAATTGTTGAAGAGGAAAGGTGGGATGCCTATCGGGGCATCCCCAAGCTTGGATGCTTGAGACTTCATGAAAGATTATCTTGGGATGCCTTGGGAATCCCCAAGCTTGAGCTTTTGTGTCTCCTTAATTCTTCTCATATCACGGTTTTCCTAAATCTCCAAAGCTTGATCCACACAAAACTCAACAAGGACTCGTGAGATAAGTTAGTATAAACCAATGCAAAAACCTTATCATTCTCTACTGTAGCAAATCGCTAAAATTATTATTCAACATTGCACACTAAATGCCTCTGCATATTTAGTACTCCTATCCTCAAATAGAATCATTAACAAGCAAACATATGCAAAGAATGCAAACATAACAACAACCTCCCAAAACAGTAAAGTCTATAAAGAATGCAAGAGTATCAATACTTATTCGACTCAAAAAATTATGAAAATTTTACCACACTGTAGAAAATTTATCAGAGCTTATTTGCAAAAACTTTCAACATTTTATCACATTCTGACTTTTCTAGAGAATTTTTGCAACAACGGTAAACTTTCTGTTTTCAAACAGCAACATGTATACTTGCAAAATAAGCATGGCAAAGGCTATCATTGCCAATTATATTGAAATAAAAGATGCAAAACATTATTATAAATAACAGCAAGCAAATCCTAACTAAATAAAATGATGCTCCAAGCAAAACACAAATCATGTGACGAATGAAAACATAGCTCCAAGTGAGGTTACCGATAATGTTGGAGACGAAAGAGGGGATGCCTTCTGGGGCATCCCCAAGCTTAGTTGCTTGGATCTTCCTTGGATATTAACTTGGGGTGCCTTCGGCATCCCCAAGTTTAGGGTCTTGTCACTCCTTATTCTCCTCATATCGATGTCTCACCCAAAACTCGAAAACTTCAATCACACAAAACTTAACGGAACTTTGTGAGATAGGTTAGTACGATAAAGATCAAACCATTTCACTTTGGTACAGTCAAAGACAAGATTCATATTTTTTTCCACACAATGCCTACTGTAGCATATCATTTCCACAATTTATATTGAGCAATATAATGGAAACTAGAAAACAAGCAAACTATGCACTGAAAATAGAACCTGTCAAAAACAGAACAGTCTGTAGTAATACGTACTCCAACCATACTTCTGCTACTCCAAAAATTCTGAAAAAATCGGAAAACCTGGGTAATTTGTCTATTAATCTTGTGCAAAAAAGAATCAGCATTTTATGATGCTTCTGTTAAAAATGAGAATTGTTTTCCTGAGTGCAAAAGTTTTTGTTTTTCAGCAAGATCAAATGAACTATCACCACAGACCATCCCAAAGGTCTTACTTGGCACTTTATTGAAACAAAATCAATAAAACATGATTTATACAGTAGCCTAATCATGTGAACACACAGAAACAGTAGGTAAAAGTGTTGGGTTGTCTCCCAACAAGCGCTTTTCTTTAATGCCTTTTAGCTAGGCATGATGATTTCAATGATGCTTGCATAAAAGATAAGAATTGAAACATAAAGAGAGCATCATGAAGCACATGACAAGCACATTTAAGTCTAACCCACTTCCTATGCATAGGGATTTTGTGAGCAAACAATTTATGGGAACAAGAATCAACTAGCTTAGGAAGGCAAAACAAGCAAAACTTCAAGATTTTCAACACATAAAGAGGAAACTTGATATTATTGCAATACCTACAAGCATATGTTCCTCTCTCATAATAATTTTCAGTAGCATCATGAATGAATTCAACAATATAGCTATCACATAAAGCATTCTTTTCATGATTCACAAGCATAGAAATTTTGTTACTCTCTACATAAGCAAATTTATTCTCATCAATAGTAGTGGGAGAAAACTCAACAAAATAACTATCATGGGATTGAAAATAAGAATCATGATGACAAGTTTCATGCTTATAATTATTCTCTATAACATATATGTCATCACCACAATCATCATAGATAGGAACTTTGTTGTCACAATCAATTGAAACCTCTTCCAAAATAGTGGATTCTTCACTAAGTAAAGTCATGACCTCTCCAAATCCACTTTCATCAATATAATCATCATAAATAGGAGGCATGTTATCATTATAAAAAAATTGCACATCAAATCTTGGGGGACTAAAAATATCATCTTCATCAAACATAGCATCCCCAAGCTTATGGCTTTGCATATCATTAGCATCAAGGATATTCAAAGAATTCATACTAACAACATTGCAATCATGCTCATCATTCAAATATTTTGTGCCAAACATTTTATTGACTTCTTCTTCTAACAATTGAGCACAATTTTCTGAACCATCATTTTCAAGAAAGATATTATAAAGATGATCAATAATATGATGCAACCACAATTCCATTTTTTTGTAGTTTTCTTTTTATAAATCAAACTAGTGATAAAACAAGAAACTAAAAGATTCGATTGCAAGATCTAAAGATATACCTTCAAGCACTCACCTCCCTGGCAACGACACCAAAAAAGAGCTTGATGTCTACTACACAACTTTATTCTTGTAGACACGTGTTGGGCCTCCAAGCGCAGAATTTTGTAGGATAGTAGCAATTTTTCCTCAAGTGGATGACCTAAAGTTTATCAATCCGTGAGAGGTGTAGGATAAAGATGGTCTCTCTCAAACGACCCTGCAACCAAATACAAGAAATCTCTTGTGTCCCCAACACACCCAATACAATGGAAAATTGTGCACTAGTTCAGTGAAGAGATGGTGATAAAGGTGTAATATGGATGGTAGAAATATATTTTTATAATCTGAATAAATAAAAACAGCAAGGTAGCAAATAGTAAATGGGCACAAAAATGGTATTGCAATGCCTAAAAATGAGGCCTAGGGTCTATACTTTCGCTAATGCAATCTCTCAACAGTGCTAATATAATTGGATCATATTACCACCCCTCAAAGTGCGACGAAGAATCACTCCAAAGTTCCTATCTAGCGGAGAACATAAGAATAAATTGTTTGTAGGGTACGAAACCACTTCAAAGCTATTCTTTCCGTTCGATCTATTCAAGAGTTCATACTAAAATAACATAAAGCTATTCTTTCCGTACGATCTATCCTAGAGTTCGTACTAAAATAACACCAAAGCAAATTCGTATTCATAATACTCAATCCAACACAAAGAACTTCAAAGAGTACCCCAAGATTTCTACTGGAGAAACAAAGACAAGAACGTGCATCAACCCCTATGCATAGATTACCCTAATGTCACCTCGGGAATCCGCGAGTTGAGTGCCAAAACATATATCAAGTGAATCAATACGATACCCCATTGTCACCACGAGTATTCAATTGCAAGACATATATCAAGTGTTCTCATATCCATAAAAAGTATTCAATCCGATAAAATGAAGTCTCAAAGGGAAAACTCAATTCATCACAAGATAGAAAGGGGAAACACCATATGATCCGACTATATTAACAAAGCCTGCGATACATCAAGATTGTGACATCTCAAGAACATGAGAGAGAGAGATTAAACACATAACTACTGGTACAAACCCTTATTCCTGAGGGTGGACTACTCCCTCCTCATCATGGTGGCCACCGGGATGATGAAGATGGCCACAGGAGATGATTCCCCCCTCCGGCAGGGTGTCAGAACGGGGTCTAGTTTGGTTTTCATTGGCTATAGAGCCTTGTGGCGGTGGAACTTCTGATCTAGGTTAACCCCGAGGGTTTTCGGAATGTTTGTGAATTTATAGGGTAAAGAGGGGGTGCGGGAGGCCACCGAGGTGGGCACAACCCACCTAGGCGCGCCTGGGCCCCCAGGCGCGCCCTGGTGGGTTGTGCCCCCCTCGAGGCATGCTACCTCTTGAGCATGCGTTGCTTTTCCCTTGAAGAGGAAAGGGTGATGCAACAAAGTAGCGTAAGTATTTCCCTTAGATTTGAGAACCAAGGTATCAATCCAGTAGGAGACAATGCACAAGTCACCTAGTACCTACACAAACAATCAAGAACCTTGCAACCAACGCAATAAAGGGGTTATCAATCCCTTGACGGTCACTCGCAAAAGTGAGATCTAATAAAGATAGTAAAGTAAATATTTTTTGGTATTTTGTTGTATAGATTGGAAAGTAAAGATTGCAAAATATTAAACGAGATGCAATGTAAATAAAACAGATGCAATATAATAAGAAAGGGACCCGGGGGCCATAGGTTTCACTAGTGGCTTCTCTCAAGATAGCATGTATTACAGTGGGTGAACAAATTACTGCCAAACAATTGATAGAAAAGCGCATAGTTATGAAGATATCTATGACAATGATCATTAATATAGGCATCACGTCCGTGTCAAGTAGGTCGAAACGATTCTGCATCTACTACTATTACTCCACACATCGACCGTCATCCAGCATGCGTCTAGAGTATTAAGTTCATAAGAACAGAGTAACGCATTAAGTAAGATGAAATGATGTAGAGGGATAAACTCAAACAATATGATATAAACCCCATATTTTTACCCTCGATGGCAACAATACCATACGTGCCTTGCTGCCCCTACTGTCACTGGGAAAGGACACCGCAAGATTGAACCCAAAGCTAAGCACTTCTCCCATTGCAAGAAAGGTCAATCTAGTAGGCCAAACTAAACCGATAGTTCGAAGAGACTTGCAAAGATATCAAATCATGCATGTAAGAATTCAGAGAAGAACCAAATAATATTCATAGATAATCTTGCTCATAAACTCGCAATTCATCGGATCTCGGCAAACAAACCGCAAAAGAATATTACATCAAATAGATCTCCAAGAACATCGAGGAGAACTTTGTATTGAGAATCAAAGAGAGAGAAGAAGCCGTCTAGCTAATAACTATGGACCCGAAGGTCTGTGGTAAACTACTCATGCTTCATCGGAGAGGCAATGGTGTTGATGTAGAAGCCCTCCGTGATCGATTCCCCCTCCCGCAGATTGCCGGAAGAGGCCGCAAGATGGGATCTCACGGGTAAAGAAGGTTGCAGTGGAAAAGTGGTTTCATGGCTCTCTGCGGTCGATCTAGGGTATAGGAGTATATATAGGCGAAGGAAGTACGTCGATGGAGCTACGAGGGCCCACGAGGGTGGGGGCATGCCTACCCCCTGGGCGCGCCCTCCTGCCTCGTGGACGCCTCGCGGAGTTCCAGACTTCAACTCCAAGTCTTATGGATTGCTTTTGGTCCAAGAGAGATCATCGCGAAGGTTTCATTCCGTTTGGACTCCATTTGGTATTCCTTTTCTGCGAAACTCTAAAATAGGCAAAAAAATAAAAACTAGCACTAGGTCTCCGGTTAATAGGTTAGTCCCAAAAATAATATAAAAGAGCATATTAAATCCCATTAAACATCCAAAACAGATAATATAATAGCATGGAACAATCAAAAATTATAGATACGTTGGAGACGTATCAAGCAACCCCAAGCTTAATTCCTGCTCGTCCTCGAGTAGGTAAATGATAAAAACGGAATTTTTGATGTGGAATGCTACCTAACATAATTATCAATGTAATTTTCCTTATTGTGGCATGAATGTTCAGATCCGAAAGATTCAAGACAAAAGTTTAATATTGACATAAAAATAATAATACTTCAAAGCATACTAACAAAGTAATCGTGTCTTCTCAAAATAACATGGCCAAAGAAAGTTCATCCCTGCAAAATCATATAGTTTGGATATGCTCCATCTTCGTCACACAAAAATATTCAAATCATGCACAACCCTGATGACAAGCCAAACAATTGTTTCATACTTTAGTATTCTCAAACCTTTTCAACTTTCACGCAATACATGAGCATGAGCCATGGACACAACACTATAGGTGGAATAGAGTGGTGGTTGTGGAGAAGACAAAAAGGAGGAAGATAGTCTCACATCAACTAGGCGTATTAATGGGCGATGGAGATGCCCATCAATAGATATCAATGTGAGTTAGTAGGGATTGCCATGCAATGGATGCACTAGAGATATAAATGTATGAAAGCTCAAAAAGAAACTAAGTGGGTGTGCATCCAACTTGCTTGCGCACGAAGACCTAGGGCATTTTGAGGAAGCCCATTGTTGGAATATACAAGCCAAGTTCTATAACTAAAATTCCCACTAGTATATGAAAGTGACAAAATAAGAGACTCTTTATTATGAAGATCATGGTGCTACTTTGAAGCACAAGTGTGGAAAAAGGATAGTAGCATTGTCCCTTCTCTCTTTTTCTCTCATTTTTTTGTTTTTTGGGCCATCTCCTTTTTTATTTGGCCTTTCCTCCTTTTATTTCCTCACATGGGACAATGCTCTAATAATGAAGGTCATCACACTTCTATTTATTTACAACTCAAGGATTACAACTCGATACTTAGAACAGAATATGACTCTATATGAATGCCTCCGGCGGTGTACCGGGATGTGCAATGAATCAAAAGTGACATGTATGAAAAAATTATGAATGGCGGCTTTGCCACAAATACGATGTCAACTACATGATCATGCAAGGCAATATGACAATGATGGAGCGTGTCATAATAAACGGAATGGTGGAAAGTTGCATGGCAATATATCTCGGAATGGCTATGGAAATGCCATAATAGGTAGGTATGGTGGCTGTTTTGAGGAAGGTAAATGGTGGGTTTATGGTACCATCGAAAGTTGTGCGGTACTAGAGAGGCTAGCAATGGTGGAAGGGTGAGAGTGCGTATAATCCATGAACTCAACATTAGTCATAAAGAACTCACATACTTATTGCAAAAATCTACAAGTCATCAAAACCAAGCACTATGCGCATGCTCCTAGGGGGATAGATTGGTAGGAAAATACCATCGCTCGTCCCCGACCGCCACTCATAAGGAAGACAATCAAAGAAATACCTCATGCTTCAAATTTGTTACACAATGGTTACCATATGTGCATGCTGCCGGACTTGCAAACCTCAACACAAGTATTTCTAAAATTCACAATTAATCGACTAGCACGACTCTAATATCACCATCCTCATGTCTCAAAACAATGATCAAGCATCAAACTTCTCATAGTATTCAACACACTTTATATGAAAGTTTTTATTATACCCATCTTGGATGCCCATCACATTAGGACTAGTTTTATAGCCAAAGCAAATTACCATGTTGTGCTAAAAGACACTCAAAATAATATAAGTGAAGCATGAGAGATCAATAATTTCTATAAAATAAAACCACCACCGTGCTCTAAAAAGTTATAAGTGAAGCACTAGAGTATTCTAATAAATTCCGATTCATGCGTGTCTCTCCCAAAAGGTGTGTACAACAAGGATGATTGTGGTAAATTAAAAAGCAAAGACTCAAACCATACAAGACGCTCCAAGCAAAACACATATCATGTGGTGAATAAAAATATAGCCTCAAGTAAAGTTACCGATAGATGAAGACGAAAGAGGGAATGCCTTCCGGGGCATCCCCAAGCTTAGGCTTTTGGTTGTCCTTGAATTTTACCTTGGGGTGCCTTGGGCATCCCCAAGCTTAGGCTCTTGCCACTCCTTATTGCAAAGTCCATCAAATATTTACCCAAAAACTTGAAAACTTCACAACACAAAACTTCAACAGAAAATCTCATGAGCGCCGTTAGTATAAGAAAATAAACCACCACTTTAAGGTACTACAATGAACTCACTCTTTATTTATATTGGTGTTAAACTTATTGTATTCTAACTTCTCTATGGTTCATACCCCCCGATACAACTCATAGATTCATCAAAATAAGCAAACAACATGAAAAAAATAGAATCTGTCAAAAACAAAACAGTCTGTAGCAATATAGAGGTTTTGAATACTTTTGTAACTCCAAAAATTCTGAAAAATTAGGATGACCAGGATAAAGAGTATATTGATCTACTGCAGTTGGAATTGGTATTTTATCGCTCTCTAGTATAAAATGATAATCATTTTCATGAGTGCATACTTTCTGTTTTTATCAGCAAGATCAAACAACAATCACCCAATAAGATCCTAAAGGCTTTACTTGGCACAAACACTAATTAAAACATAAAAACACAATCATAACAAAAGCTAGATGAATTATTCAAAGCAAGACATGACCTAAAAAGCAAGAACGAAAATAAAATTGGGTTGCCTCCCAACAAGCGCTATTCTTTAAAGCCATTAAGTTAGGCATCTATAATTTTAATGATGCTCACATGGAAGATAGCAATTGAAACATGAAATGAGCATCATGAAGCATATGAAAATCACATCTAAGTCTAAAATACTTCATATGCGTCGGCATTATATAATCAGACAAATTATCAAGACAAGCAAAAACTAGCATATGCAAGGAAGGAGAAAGAAACAATAGCAATCTCAACATAACGAGAGGTAATTTAGTGACATGAAAATTTCTACTACCATATTTTCCTCTCTAATAATAATTACATGTAGGATCATAATCAAATTCAACAATGTATTTATCACATAAATTTTTCTCTTCATGATCCACATGCATGCAAAGTTGACACTGTTCCAAAATAGTGGGATTATCATAAAATAGTCATGACCTCTCCGTACCCACTTTTATCAAAAACTTCATAACATTGAACGTTATCCAAATATGTGGGATCTAAAGTTGACACTCTTACAAACCCACTTTCAATATTATTGCGAACGTTATTATCAATCTCATATTCATCATGGGGCTTAAATAAACTTTTAAGATTATAAGAAGAATCACCCCAATCATGATCATTGCAACAAGTAGTAGACATAGCAAAATTAGCATCCCCAAGCTTAGGGTTTTGCATATTATTAGCACAATTGATACTAATAGAATTTATAATAACATCATTGCAATCATGCTTTTTATTCAAAGATCTATCATGAATCACTTCATAAAGCACTTCATCACAATTTTCAGATTCATGGATTTCAAGCAAAACTTCATAAAGATAATCTAGTGCACTCAACTCACTAGCAATTGGTTCAACATAATTGGATCTCTTGAAAAGATTAGCAAGTGGACGAGGATCCATAAGTTTTGGTTCTGATTTGCAATAAACACACAGTTATACCAAGCAAACGAGCAAACAATCCAAGTAAGACATAAGGACAAACGAAAAAGACGAACAAAAGAGAGGCGAAGAAAAGGCGAAGGTTCTTGAAAATCGTTTTAGAAGTGGGGGAGAGGAAAACGAGAGGCGAATGGTAAATAATTTAATGTGAGGGAGAAGAGTTTATGATGGGTACTTGGTATGTCTTGACTTGGCGTAGATCTCCCCGGCAACGGCGCTAGAAATCCTTCTTGCTACCTCTTGAGCATGCATTGGTTTTCCCTTGAAGAGGAAAGGGTGATGCATCAAAGTAGCGTAAGTATTTCCCTCAGTTTTGAGAACCAAGGTATCAATCCAGTAGGAGACAACGCACAAGTCACCTAGTACCCGCACAAACAATCAAGAACCTTGCAACCAACGCAATAAAAGGGGTTGTCAATCCCTTCACGGTCACTCGCAAAAGTGAGATCTAATAAAGATAGTAAAGTAAATATTTTTTGTATTTTTGTTGTATAGATTGGAAAGTGAAGATTGCAAAATAGTAAACGAGATGCGATGTAAATAAAAGAGATGCAATATAATAAGAAAGAGACCCGGGGGCCATAGGTTTCACTAGTGGCTTCTCTCAAGATAACATGTATTACGGTGGGTGAACAAATTATTGCCGAGTAATTAATAGAAAAGCGCATAGTTATGAAGATATCTAAGGCAATGATCATCAATATAGGCATCATGTCCGTGTCAAATAGATCGAAATGATTCTGCATCTACTACTATTACTCCACACATCGACCGCTATCCAACATGCATCTAGAGTATTAAGTTCATAAGAACAGAGTAACGCATTAAGCAAGATGACATGATGTAGAGGGATAAACTCAAACAATATTATATAAACCCCATATTTTTATCCTCGATGGCAACAATACAATACGTGCCTTGCTGCCCCTACTGTCACTGGGAAAGGACACCGCAAGATTGAACCCAAAGCCAAGTACTTCTCCCATTGCAAGAAAGATCAATCTAGTAGGCCAAACTAAACCGATAATTCGAAGAGACTTGCAAAGATATCAAATCATGCATATAAGAATTCAGAGAAGAACCAAATAATATTCATAGATAATCTTGTTCATAAACCCACAATTCATCGGATCTTGGCAAACAAACCGCAAAAGAATATTACATCGAATAGATCTCCAAGAACATCGAGGAGAACTTTGTATTGAGAATCAAAGAGAGAGAAGAAGCCATCTAGCTAATAACTATGGACCTGAAGGTCTGTGGTAAACTACTCACACTTCATCGGAGAGGCAATGGTGTTGATGTAGAAGCCCTCCGTGATCGATTCCCCCTCCGGCAGATTGCCGGAAGAGGCCCCAAGATGTGATCTCACGGGTACAGAAGGTTGCGGCGGTGGAAAAGTGGTTTCATGGCTCTCTGCGATCAATCTAGGGTATAAGAGTATATATATAGGAGAAAGAAGTATGTCGGTGGAGCTACGAGGGGCCCACGAGGGTGGGGGCGTGCCCTCCTGCCTCGTGGCCGCCTCGTGGAGTTCCAGATTTCAACTCCAAGTCTTCTGGATTGCTTTCTGTCCAAGAAAGATCATCGTGAAGGTTTCATTCCGTTTGGTATTCCTTTTCTGCGAAACTCTAAAATAGGCAAAAATCAGAAACTGGCACTGGGCCTCCGGTTAATAGGTTAGTCCCAAAAATAATATAAAAGAGCATATTAAAGCCCATTAAACATCCAAAAAAGATAATATAATGGCATGGAACAATCAAAAATTATAGATACGTTGGAGACGTATCAGGGGACCCCCCAGGTGCAGCTCCGGCCCATTGGAAGTGTTCTGGTCCATTAAAAATCTCCAAAAAGTTTCGCGGTGTTTGGACTCCGTTGATATTGATTTCCTACGATATAAAAAACAAGCAAAAAACAGCAACTAGCACTGGGCACTGGGTCAATAGGTTAGTCCCAAAAAATGATATAAAGTTGCTATAAAATGATTGTAAAACATCCAGGAATGATAATAAAACAACATGAATACTTAATAAATTATAGATACGTTGGATACGTATCACTGCAAACTCTCCAGATGGTTAGGTGTCAATTTCTTCAGAGACCAAGAGTGATTGTGGTTCTCGAAGAAGAAGTCTGTAAAGGTTCGGAGATCGCCTTCAAGTATCTACCACGAGTGATCGACATTGGTTGACGAATCGATTATCGACGCAAATAGGGTGAAGAGAGTTTATCTTCCGTGTTAAGTCACAACCCCTCCAACCAGGCGTAGTCCTTGTGCAGAAGGACGAAATGGTCAAACAAATTCCTTGTCGCCATCGAGCATCTTCGATTACCTCTGTCATTTATGTTTACCTTTGATGCATTTTATTCATGTGATTTACTTCGATGCATGTTTTAGTTTTCCTTCAGTACTCTATTGTAGTTCACCATAGTTTGTTTTTCATTCATTCCACTACAGGGTTATGAGAGATTTAAGTTTTTCAAAGAAAATATAAAAATCCCATTCACCCCCTCTGGTTGACATACTTCGTTCCAATAGTTGGTATTAGAGCAAGGTACTCCTTGACTCTACTCATTTTAGTCTAATGACTTTGGAGTTTGAGTATGTCTTTAGTGAACTACAAATCACATCTCATGATTACCATATTCAATGGGACGGACTATCCTTTCTGGAAGGAGAAGATGAAGATCCATCTCCGTGCTATAGATGATGATATGTGGAACGTGGTGCATTTTGGGCTCACGATCGCTGTACCTCAAGCCCCTTCCGATGAAGAAAAGAAGCTCATTCAATTGGATGCTCAAGCCAAAGATGAAATTGGTGGCCATCTCTCTCGGGCACAATTTCTTCGATATCGTCAGTGTGAAAATGTGAAGGATCTGTGGGATGTCCTCGAAAAGATCAATGAAGGAGTTTCAACTCTGAAAGAAGCTCGAATTGATACTCTTTGAGCGAAGTTCAATCGCTTCAAGCGTGTTGGAAATGAAAGATGTCAGCAAACCTTCGACCGCCTTAGTGACATAACAAATGAACTTCAAGAACTCGGCGCCAAAGACATCACTAGCCATGAAGTTGTGAAGAAACTGCTTCGATCACTTGACACTTCATTTGACACGATCGTTCTGATGATTCACGAGCGTTCTAACTTCAAAGACCTCAATTCTACTGATGTCATGGAAAGATTGAACACTCACAAGGAACAAGAAGAAGAGAAAAGAGATCTCTATGGCTCAACTCAACACAAAAATCATGCTCTCAAGGCTGTGGCCGATTCCTCCTCAGATGGAAATGCAGAAGAAGATTCAGATGATCCAGAAAGAATTAGCAAATATCTCGCGCTGATCACAAAAAGATTTCAACGCTTCCACAAGAAGAGCCAGTTTCAGAAAAGAAGTTCAAGCAACTCTGGGGGTTCAAAATCTTCAAAACCCGCTGGAGAATACACTTGCTTCGAGTGCAAAAATATTGGACACTTCATTTCAGACTTCCCTCTCTGGGAGGCTGAAATCCGTGCTTGCGGGAGATATGATTCGGGTAACTATCAAAGCAAAAGCAAGAGCAAGAACTACGACTCGATGAAGAAAAGAAAACAAAGAAATTCTTCAAGAAGAAGGATAACTCCACTTCAAAATCTTCGTCAAGATCTTCATCAAGGAACCCTTCCAAGTCCTCCTCCAACCACAAGAATACTTATCGCAAGGACAAGCGTACATCCATAAGGAGATGGATTCTGAAGAAGAAGAATCGTCTGCCTCCGAGGAAGAAAATGAGTCAGATGAGGACTCTGACTCAGGCATGGCTCGCATAGAATGAGCCTCCTCACTTGCGAAAAATTTCTTTGGGGACGCGTCAAGCGACGATGAAACTCCTGCCTACTGCTTCATGGCCAAGGCTTCTAAAGAAAAGGTATCCTCCAAACATCGTAAGGTTCACTCCAGTGATCAATATTCTTCTGATGAGGATGATCATGCTAAGTTGATCAAAATTGCTAACATACAACAAAACTCTCTTGAGAAAATTGAGAAAACCCTTAGGAAATATGAAGGGTTGTTGGTTGAGGGGATGGAGAAAAATCAGTCGTTGACCGAAGAGTATTCTACCCTCAAGTCACGAATGGATGAACTTTCAACTCGTCATGATTTTCTCTCAGCGGACCACGAAAGATTGACCTACGATTAGCTGAAAAGGAAACAGGAACTCGAGGCACTAAGAGAGGATCATGAAGATTCGATGAGAGAAAATTCTCTTCTCACCCAACAACTCAAGGATAATCTTGAAGCGTTTGATCCACCTTGTTTAAAATGCCTTGAACGTACTAATACGGAATCAAATGTTGAATCATCTATACATGCTAACCCCTCGATCATGGAAAGTGGTTCTGTTTCTGATGAAAATGCTAGGTTGAAGGATCTTCTTCAGATAAGAATGTTCAAATCTCTCAAAGGACACCAAACTCTTTGCAATGTTCTGAAGAAATCTATTATTCACAAAAATCCCAGAAAGGAAGGTATCGGTTTCGAAAGGAAACTGAATGAAAATGACACTTACTGGGAACCACATCAATATCCTCAAACTGCGTGGGTTCCTGCAAAGAGCAAAACGCTCGATCCAGCATTACTTTCGGGATACAACTCTCCTATTCCTGAATATCCTGATGATGATTCCCTGGACAACTATAAGTTGTTGAAGAATCAACATGGTGAGATTGTTGCTCGCTATGTTGGTCCAAACAGCAGAAATGGTCCCCCAAATAAAGCTATTTGGGTGCCAAAGAAAACTATTGATGCTTTGCCTATTTCTGCTCGACTGACCATGCAGGCACAAAGAATTCGACAGAATGAGTATATGCATACTGGATACAATCACTATGCTCATGCGTCTAGAAAGAATTTCAATGCTTACTCTCTCAATTATGCTTGCTCCTCATCGAGTAACAACTATGCTTATCAAAAGAAAGCATATCCTGCTCGTTCATTTGTTTCGAAGCCACCAACAAAGATGTGGGTGGTTAAGAAAGCCTAATTCTTCTGCAGGACTATGTCTTCGGGTGTACTGAATGGATTATGGATAGTGGATGCACTAGTCATATGATCGGAGACAAGTTGTTGTTTGTCGACCCCAACTTAACTGCTTATCCTTTGAAGTATATCACTTTCGGCCACAACAACAAGGGAAAGGTAATTGGGATAGGTAAAATTTCTATATCCAAGAACAAATCTATTGATGATGTGCTACTTGTTCAATCCCTCGGATTTAACCTTATGTCAGTCGGCAAGCTATTGACTTAGGCATGCTAGTTTTATTCTCTATATCCAAATGCATTGTCTTCATGGCCTCTGACCATTCCTTTGTCTTTGAGGGAATTAGAAAGGGTGATCTTTATATTGTGGATTTCTCTAAGGGTCCCTCAGTCCAAACTTGTTTGCTTGCAAAAGCAACCGAAGGTTGGTTGTGGCACCGAAGACTTGGTCATGTAGGTATGAGAAATTTGCAGACTCTGGTGAAGAAAAAACATCTCCGTGGCATTCCCGATGTAAAATTCGACAAGAATCATCTACGTGCTGCTTGTGAGGCTGGTAAATTGGCTAAGAAGCATCATTCATCCAAGACAGTTATGACCACAACAAGACCACTTGAAATTCTTCACATGGATTTATTTGGACCTCAAAACTATGCAAGCTTCGGTGGCAGTCATTGTGGTCTGGTTATTGTTGATGATTTCTCTCGATACACTTGGGTATTCTTTCTCGAAGACAAGACCTGTAATCAAGATATCTTCAAAAGCATCGCTAAGAAGGCCTAGAATGAATATGATGTGCGAATTAAGCATGTCAGAAGTGACAATGGAACTGAGTTCAAAAATACTCATATTGCTGAATTCCTCGATGAACATGGTATTACTCATGAATTCTATGCCGCATACACTCCCCAACAAAATGGAGTTGTTGAAAAAAAAGAACAGAACTCTCATTGAAATGGCGAGAACTATGCTCGGTGAGTACAAGACTCCCATTCGCTTCTGGGCAGATGCTATTAACACTGCTTGTCATGTTATCGATCGTGTTTATCTTCACAAGTTCCTTAAGAAAACTTCATATGAGCTTATCACTGGCAAGAAACCAAATGTTTCGTATCTATGTGTTTTTGGTGCACCTTGTTACATTCTTGATATAAATCATTGATACGTCCCCAACGTATCTATAATTTTTTATTGTTCCATGCTATTATATTATCTATTTTGTATGCTTTATATGCATCAATATGCTATTTTATATTATTTTTGGGACTAACCTATTAACCTAGAGCCCAGTGCCAGTTCCTCTTTTTCCCCTGTTTTTGAGTTTCGTAGAAAAGGAATACCAAATGGAGTCCAAATGGAATGAAACCTTCGCGATGATTTTTCTTGGACCAAAAGAAAACCAGGAGACTTGGAGATGAAGTCGGAGGAGCCACGAGGCGGCCACAAGGATGTAGGGCATGCCCAGGGGGTAGGGCGCACCCCCACCCATGTGGGCCCCTCATGCACCTCATGACCTAATTCTTTCACTTATATATTCCCCTATATCCCCAAACCATTGGAGGCATCCACGAAAACACTTTTCCACTGCCACAACCTTCTGTACCCATGAGATCCCATCTAGGGACCTTTTTCGGCACCCTGCCGGAGGGGGATTCGATCACGGAGGGCTTCTACATCAACACTATTGCCCTTCCGATGAAGTGTGAGTAGTTTACCACAGACCTACAGGTCCATAGCTAGTAGCTAGATGGCTTCTTCTCTCTCTCTCTTTGATTCTCAATATCATGTTCTCCTCGATGTTCTTGGAGATCTATTTTTTGCAGGTGAAAGATAGTACTACTCAAGACTCCAAAGAGTTACAATCAGCCGTAGCTAGCTCAAGTGCATTTGCTGGGCCAGATCCAATCCATGTCATGGTTCTTCCCTCTACACGAGCAAAATTCGCTAGACTATCGCTAACCTTATTTTGATTGCGAATAATATGAGTAATACAATTTTCATGAAGAGCTAAGAGATATCTAATCTCCTTAACTAAAGAAGCATAGATGATCTTGCCCCTGAATCATATTCGCTGCAGCTAAAGAGTCCATCTCAATTGCTACTGGAAGTTCGCTTCTCTGAATTGCAAGCGACAATCCTTCCATGCAAGCACACAACTCCGCTATTCGATGTAATACTTTTTGCGGTGTGTTTGCTGAGATCCGATGAATTGTGGGTTTATGATCAACTTATATATGAATATTATTAGAATCTTCTCTGAATTCTTTTATGCATGATTTCATGTCTTTGTAATTCTCTTTGAACTACCGGTTTGGTTTGGCCAACTAGATTGGTTTTTCTTGCAATGGGAGTGCTTAGCTTTGGGTTCAATCTTGTGGTGTCCTTTCCCAGTGATAGCAGGGGTAGCAAGGCACGTATTGTATTGTTGCCATCGAGGATAAAAAGATGGGATTTTCATCATATTGCTTGAGTTAATTCCTCTACCTCATGTCATCTTACTTAATACGTTACTCCGTTCTTTATGAACTTAATACTCTAGATGCATGCTGGATAGCGGTCGATGTGTGGAGTAATAGTAGTAGATGCAGAATCATTTCGGTCTACTTGACACATGTGTGATGCCTATATTCATGACCATTGCCTTAGATATCGTCATAACTTTGCGCTTTTCTATCAATTGCTCGGCAGTACTTTGTTCACCCACCGTATTATTTGCTATCTTGAGAGAAGCCTCTAGTCAAACCTATGGGCCCCGGGTGCATTTTCCATCATATTTTCTATTTTACATCATATAAGTTCCCAATCTACTATTTTGCAATCTTTTACTTTCTGATCTATAAACCAAAAATACCAAAAATATTTACTTTATCGTTTATCTATCTCTATCAGATCTCACTTTTGCAAGTAATCGTGAAGGGATTGACAACCCCTTTATCGCGTTGGGTGCAAGTTGTTTGATTGTTTGTGCATGTATTCGGTGACTTGTGCGTTATCTCCTACTAGATTGATACCTTGGTTCTCAAACTGAGGGAAATACTTATCTCTACTTTGCTGCATCACCCTTTCCTCTTCAAGGGAAAAACCAACACAAGGTCAAGAAGTAGCAGGAATAATTTCTGGCGCCGTTGCTGGGGAGATCTGTGCCAAGTCAAGCCATACCAAATACCCATCATAAACTCTCATCTCTTGCATTACATTATTCACCATTCGCCTCTTGTTTTCCTCTCCCCCACTTCTAAAACGATTTTTGAAAAGATTTGCCTTTTCTTCGCCCCTCTTCTGTTCACCTTCTTCATTTACTTTTTGTGTGCTCGTGTGTTGGATTGCTTGCTTTGTCACGATGGTTCAACCCAATAATGTTGATCTTCACTTTAGGTGGTTAGAAGAAATTAAACATAATGTTAGGAGCTTCACGCCTTTGCAATTTGGACATAATAATTTCTTTAGAAACGATCTTAAGGAGCAGAAAAGTTTTACGGAGTACATGAATAAAAAGATCGATGATATGCCTAAGGAATTTTATGGTTTGAAATCTTAGTTTGGTTATCTTGAAAAATTAGTAGGCCAAATTTCTGATAGACAAGCTACCTTGGTAAATAAGATGGCCGCTAAACCAGACTCTTTAAATAATGATGAATATCTTAAAGTGATTGATGTGACTCCTATTGAATCTTTGTTTTCCAATATAAATCTTGATAAAGATGGGACTGGAGATGAGTCAACTTTAGTTAAAATGCGTCCCAATGATTCGGAGTTTTTAGATCTTGATGCAAAAATTGATAAATGTGGGATTGGAGAGGTCAAAACTTTAAGTAGCAATGAACCCATTCTTTTGGATTTCAAGGAAATTAATTATGATAATTGTTCTTTAATAGATCATGTTTCCTTGTTGCAATCCATGTTGAATTCTCCTCATTCTTATAATCAAAACAATGATTTTACTAAACATATAGTTGATGCTATGATGCAATCTTTTGAAGAAAAGCTTGAATTGGAAGTTTCTATCCCTAGAAAACTTTATGATGAGTGGGAACCTACTATTAAGATTAAGATTAAAGATTATGAGTGCCATGCTTTGTGTGATTTGGGTGCTAGTGTTTCCATGATTCCAAAAACTTTATGTGATGTGCTAGGTTTCCGTAAATTTGATGATTGTTCTTTAAATTTGCATCTTGTGGATTCCACTAGTAAGAAACCTATGGGAAGGATTAATGATGTTCTTATTGTTGCAAATAGGAATTATGTGCCTATAGATTTCATTGTTCTTGATATAGATTGCAATCCTACATGTCCTATTATTCTTGGTAGACCTTTCCTTAGAACGATTGGTGATGGATCAACTTCGCCAAGGCCAACTGAAACAGTGCATGTGGCCTCCCCTGCTCGTGATGAAAATCCTTCTCAGCACCAAGTGTTAGAAGAAGGTGAAATTCCTTAGTCTGAACGACAAGGTTCTTGTGACGCCCCCGATTTGACCATACACTAATCATACACGCAAATGTGTACGATCAAGATCAAGGACTCACGGGAAGATATCACAACACAACTCTAGACACAAATTATAATAATACAAGCTTTATATTACAAGCCAGGGGCCTCGAGGGCTCGAATACACAATAGTCAGCGGAAGCAACATTATTTGAGTACAGACATGAGTTAAACAAGTTTTCCTTAAGAAGGCTAGCAAAAAACAACATCGATCGAAAAGGCAAGACCTCCTGCCTGGGAGCCTCCTAACTACTCCAAGTCACCAGCGGTCTCCATGTGGCAGTAGGCACCCTCGGGGTAGCAATAGTCATCAGTGGTGTCGTCTGGCTTCTGGGATCCGTCATCTGGTCGCAACAATTGGGTATGGGGGAAAAGAGGTAGCAAAGCAGTCGTGAGTACTCATCCAAAGTACTCGCAAGACTTACATCAGATCTAAACTAAGTATGCATCTGTATCAAAGGAAAAGGGCTGTATCTGTGGAATAAATTGCATAATGCCAGAAGAGAAGGGGAAAGCCTAGTCCTATCGAAGACTAGCATCTTCAGCAACTTCAAGCATCATACACACTACTAGGGAAAAGCCTAGCAGCAGCGCGGGTTTTAGGCCTATTAGTAGCGCGAGGCGATGCACTACTGATAAGGCGCCATAGCTAACGTATAACAGTAGCGTGCCTCTGCCCACGCTACTGCTAAATCGACTTAGTAGTAGCGACTTCCCAGAGGAGCGCTACTGGTAATTAGTAGTAGCGCTTCTCCCTGCCCGCGCTGCTACTATTATTTCATATTTTATTTCTTTTTTATTTCATGTTGTATTCGTACACCTTTACACAAGTTTTCATACAACAGGAATTTAGAAATTGTTTTTACATCATAATGAGTTATTACATCATGGGGTGAAAGAACCATGGACTAGTTTCAAGTGGATGGACATCCACTTGAAACTAATCCGCGGTTCTTTCACCCAATGATATAATAAATATCATCATCATATCATTAACAACTTATCATCATAATACATCATTGTCATATAACACCTCCTCAAGATCATCGTTTTCATCAATGAGACATCACATAGCAAATTGGTCACTAGTCGTAATCACAAGTACTCCTCATCATCAACTCTAACACATTGTATCACATAATAAACATATTTTACCTCATAGGACCTACTACATTCTCTTAGGACCTACTATATTCTCTAAGGTAAAATAGCAAAAAACAAGATAGCCCCTGACTCTCCATTATGGAGAATGGAGATTATCCTGTCTCCAATTCTTGCCTTTCTCTTAATGTTACTTCCAAGAACCTCCTTGCGAATGTCCAAACATTTTTTCCATTCTTTGATTAGCATGTGTTCACCGGTTTTAGAAATCTGATATGCACAGGTGAGCTCCTTAGATTGACCTGGCTGTATGTTCAGAACTGCAAGGCGAACATTCTGATACATCAAATGAGGTACACAATCTATCGGGATTTTCTGTTGAAAAACATAGTAATAACTTTGTAGTTAGCAATGATGTACTAGTTTTAGAAGTATGCAAAAGATGCACGGATGTCGTAATAGTAAAAAAATCTTACCAGGGTATCTCCATAGAAGTTACCGTGGTTCAACACATGCACTAGTGGCACGTATTCACCATAATTTGGAGGAGTTCGATAATAGGTATTGTACTTCTCAAGATAAGTACAATAAGCAATCAAATGGCTTTTTTCCTTATAAGTTAATTCGGAGCCATCAGTGTAGTGGGTTTTGTCTACCATCTTCTGCACATTCTTTGAAGATTCAAAATAAGCTGTCAATGGAAATAAGCTGTCAACTATTTTGAAATAAACAATATAAATTAGTTAATAACTATGTTTGAGAAACTCACATTGCGGTAGAATCGGAAGCGTATCAACAAGGACCCAAATGTCTATATTGTCTTCCTCGATGTCAGGATCACCAAGATCCATGGCGACAATCATACCCTCATCAAAACCATACATTTTGCAAAGTGCTTCCCAATTTTGGCAACCAAAATGGGTTACGCTCTGAGAATTGTACAGGTTTACTTCAAAGTCGATATCATGATGGGTCCTTAGGTGTATTTTCTTTGTTTGAAAATTTTCATGGTCTTCAAAACCCATCCTCTCCAAGACATAGCGTCTTGCATGGCATGGGATAAGCTAGTAGAATTGTAAAAGATGAAAATTAGACGTTGAAATAGTTGAAGTCATGCTTAATTACGAAAAAAAACACTTGTCATTGTTGCGTACCGTTTCAACATCGAAGGTCTCATCGAGCTTAATGCTGAAGCGCCGATCTTCGTCCAGCTCAACGAACATGTCGCACATGTAACATCCCAAATTTTCAATTTGGAATGTTATGCATTAGATCATCATTGCATATCATATTTTATTTTGCTTTTGGTTTTAATCCTAGAATTTCTACGCAACTCAAGGACCCACGGGGAGAGTTGGGGAATTCATTATTTTCATATTTGAGTTTTCTCAAATTTTGAGAATAGGATCATTTGATCTTTATTATTTTATCGTTAATTATTTCTATTACAAAAATATGAGAGAGGGAATAAAACGAATTTCCCAAAATAAAGGAATATTGAGGATTTAATAATAAAATCAAATAAGATTTTATTTCGGAGTTTTTCGTTATTTTATTTGAATTTAGGAAAAACGTGCGTTTTTCAAAATTGCATTTAGGCCCCAAATAAATGTTCACCTTGTGCGGGAAAATTTAGAAGCCCGGGAAAATTTATTTCGAGATTTTTGGAGTCAGTTTAGTATTTCTTTTTATTTTTCTTCTGCGCATACTTATTAAAAAAAATGAACCGACCTAGGGGCCGTGTCTGACGCGGACTCCCGGCCCGCTAGGCTTTATAAGCCGGGGGGGAGGCCCAGCTGAGCCAAACCCTAGCCCGAGCCGCCCCAGCCCCCAGCGCCGCCGCACGCCGCCCGAGGTCGCCTCGATTTCCGCGCCGGTTTTTTTCTCGAAAAACCGTCGGTTTTTCGTTGGTTTTTTAGGTTCGGTTTTTTTAGATAGATCGGGTTTTCCAATTTATTTAATTAGCGAGCGTTCGTCCATTCGTTCGTTCTAACGAACGTTCGTCATTTTTCTTTTTCTTGGATTAAATCCGCGATTTTTCTGATCGCGATTCCTGATCCGATTTTTGTTTTAGTATAACTTTTCTCTCGTTTATCGGAATCAGGCGATTGAAGCGCCTGGAGTTTCGTCTCGAAACCCTCTATCCGTTTAACCAACTTAAACAAGTTTTTGCTACTGTAAAATTTGACTTAGATCCAGATTAATAGAACGAAGTTGTTTTCTTTTGCCGTTTGATTGTCGTTGCTTTCTTCGATTTGATTCTTTTTGCCAACCGGAGTTCTTAAGTTGAACCTTCTGGTTAGATCTCTTATTTGAGTTTTACCCGTGCATTAGATGAGTACTTATTGTATGCTTGTTTGTTTGTCTGCGATAGAATACCCGGAGTGTGCCGCTTGTTACTTCGAATCGCTAGGTTTCCCGGATCATCAGCAAGGCAAGTAACACTTTGATCATACCTTTTCTACTACCCAGTTTTATTGCATTAGATCAATCCTCAAATATTGCATGATTAGGATCTAATTAAATTGTGGGATGGGAAGTAGTTGAGGTAGTACCTATTACCTGTTTATTATCAAACCTTTGGGAGTTACTTCTGCATTTGCTTATTATGCTATGCTATGCTAGTAGATGTGGATTGGGTGAGTGATATACATGACAGATGTGAGTTTGTTAATTAATGGTTTATCTAAGGTGGCAACTTAAACACACATCTGGGTCGATTGAGGCACCTGGGTAGTCCAGGACTTGCCTATTTTCTTTTGGACCGCCACCCAGGCTCAAAGGGATCATGAGATTATTCATACTAGAAACTTCCATGTGCAGCCACAAGCCATTATGGGCTCTGGCATAGTTGAATAAGTCGTGCGAACTCTTATAGGGTAGACTAGCAGATGTAGGGGAAAGTAGGTGTAATGGTCTATCCATCGTAAGGTGCTAGCGCTTCTGAAAGACTATGTCTCGGTCATCCGTCTTCTCAAACACCGTGTAGTGCAAGAAACCAAGCGGAGGCGATCGAGTCTTGTGGGGAAAAGTGCGCAAACCTCTGCAGAGTGTAATAAACTAATCATGGTTAGCCGTGTCCCCGGTTATGGACATCTTGAGTATCTAGTACTTGGATTATCATGTGAATCTCAACATGCTACTCTAAATTAATTTTGTTGGGTTATGTTCAATGATGATGCTTAATTGGGATTGAGAATGCTATGAACCATTCTCAATGTTTAACAACCATCATGATAGTAATTAAATTTTATTCCTTTGAAGTAGGGAAAAATTGGCTTTACACAAAGCTGTAACCATAGAGCTTTCCACCAGCCAAATATGCATATAGTATAGCTGTTTCATTCCATTACTCTTTATGTGTTACTTTGCCAGCATATTCCATGTGCTGACCCGTTTCGGGCTGCAACATTAATGTTGTAGACTTTTCAGACGACGATTAAGGAGTTTTAGGTCGTGGTTCTATACTCAGTGATGCCGTTGGAGTTGATGGACTCACTTATCTTCCAAGCCTTCCGCTGTTATCGTTATTAGATGGCCTTAAGCCATATTTATTGTAATAAATTCTCTATGGAGACACTCGATGTAATAAGTGTGTGATTGCTACTCTGTTATAAATCCTCTGAGTACTGTGTGGTGTCAGCATTACTGATCCAGGGATGATACTGGAGCACAGAGATCAGACTGTTTGAGGTCTGGTCGCTATAGAGATGGTATCAGAGCACACGCTGACTGTAGGACACGACCATTAAGCTAAAAGACCTAGATCACTATCCACTCTCTTCTCATCTGACCTCTCATCTTTTCTACTCTTTTAGGATGGCGGATGCAAGGAACAAGTTCACGCAACCGGATGAAGATACACCCTTTGGATGTCACTTGAAGGAAGTCACTAGATACCTGAACATAGGAGTACCAAGTTTCACCGGAACCTACAACGCCACTTTACCTGAAGAAGAGCGCTGGATGATTCAAGTTCAAGTTCCAGGAAGGACGTTCATGCCAGTCACTAAGCCCATAGAGTTTTCTTTTGATGCACCAACTTGGAGTCTAGGAAAGAGCATGGCAGCTCACATCGCCATGGGACGCATTGGAGAAGTCTACCGCAAGGATCTCAAGGATACTATCTACCAGATTTGTGGGCGCCAAGATGAGCACCAGGAAGGATAGATCAATTGCAGCTTTTATCCAGGAGTTAAACCAGCACATTCGACGACAGGAGAACCAGATGTGCGCCGACATGATAGATCTGAAGAAGGCAAGGACAAGAATCAAGGAACTGGAGGAAGAACTCAAGGCTACACGTGAAGATTATGAAGAGGAAATTGAAGTATTGGTGGATAAGAATGCCGACCTAACTATGAAGCTAGTGATATTTATGGGAGACCCTACACCAGTAGATGAAGACGAAGAACCCAAGGAGATTAGCCCGGAAGACTACATCATCATCAATGACACAGACTCGGACCCAGATGAAAGCGATGATGACCATGTTGGTGAAGCTGGAGCAGATATCATGGAGTCTGCAACCGAAGAATATTTCTAGTAGACCACCTCATCAGTAGTAGTAGTCCACCATGTAAATATAGTAGTCCGAGCACTTTTACGATAGTTAGATCGATTGTATGCCCTTGTTTGATTGAATGAAGTGAATTGTTTGCTTTTGCCTCATGTGCATATGGGTAGTGTTTTCTCTTTAGACCCCCTCTATTCTTACATCTCATCTTTTCTAAACCCTCAGATGCCTCCGAGACGTGACCCCGGATTTACCTTCCCACCGGAGTTCACCCAGTTGATCCAGCAGCAGAACACATTGATGCAGTTGCTAGTCCAGAATCAGAACCAGGGGAACAACAACAACAACCCACCACCACTTGTTGAGCACTTAGCCCGATTTCTTAGGCTGAATCCGCTGGTGTTTTCTAGTAGCACCGAGCCGATAGTAGCAGATGATGGGCTCCGCAAGACAGCTAGAGAGTTGACCACAGCAGGATGCACAAATGCGGAGAAGGTGAAGTTTGCCGCACATCAACTTGAAGGACCTGCAGCATCATGGTGGGAGAATTTTATAGCCACTTTCCCTGTCGACCCTGTCACATGGGACCAGTTTCAGCAGGCTTTTCGCACTGCCCATGTTTCAGCAGGAGCTATGGCCATGAAGAAGCGTGAGTTTCGCAACTTGCACCAAGGAGGACGGACAGTAGGCCAGTATGTGGAGGACTTTAGTAAGTTAGCACGTTATGCCCCAGATGACGTTGCTACGGATGCGGCTAAGCAGGAGAAGTTTCTGGAAGGACTGAATGATGAGTTGAGCATGCAGTTGATGGTAGCAACCTTTAACAACTACCAGGAGTTGGTAGATCGTGCTCTTATGATTGAAGGCAAGCAGCAGCAGATTGAGAATCGCAAGAGGAAGTATGGACAAAGAAAGTACAATTCAGGAGCTCAGCAGAAGCCACGTTTTACCCCTAGACCGGGAGGACATTTTCAGCATACCCATGGAGGAGGTAGCTCGCACAATCACAATGGCACCATGAATGGTAATGGGAATGGAGGAAGCAATGGCCAGAATCGCACCAACCCATCAACCCCAGCCAAGAAGGACCTGAGCCAAGTCACTTGCTTTAAGTGTTCAAAGACAGGACATTATGCAAATGAATGTCCTGAATTACAAAATGGAAATAGCAATGGAAGCTTTGGGAAGAAGCCGAACCCTTTCAACAGGGGACAGGTGAACCACATTAATGTGGAGGAGGTTGAAGAGCAGCCGGATGCCGTAATCGGTAAGTTTTTGGTTAAGTTATTTACTGCACTCATTCTTTTTGATACTGGTGCATCGCATTCATACATATCAAGGGGATTTGTGGATAAGTATAACCTGCCCACTAAGGTTCTTAGAACACCTATGCTAGTAATCTCACCAGGAGCGGAATATATGGCTAGTCAAGGATGTTTTCAAGTGCCATTGAGTATAGGTAGGCATGTGTTTCCCTCGGATTTAATCATTTTGGAATCACAAGGATTGGATGTAATTCTGGGTATGGATTGGCTGTCGATGTATGGAGGAAACATCGATTGCGCCAGTAAGACAATTTTGCTTACCACCCCAGAAGGGAGAAGGATCAAGTATGTATCCCGGCATGTGCCCAAGAGGACTCTAGTAAATTGTTTAACAGGAGTAGTGCAGGAGGAAGTACCAGTGGTAAGGGATTTCCCTGAAGTATTTCCAGAAGAGTTGCCAGGCATGCCACCAGATAGAGATATTGAGTTTTTGATTGAACTATTGCCAGGCACCGGGCCAATATCGAATAGACCATATAGGATGCCAGCAAAGGATTTGGTGGAAATTAAGAAGCAGATTAAGGAGTTACTGGATAAAGGATATATTCGCCCAAGTTCTTCTCCTTGGGGATCGCCAGTACTTCTAGTAGAGAAGAAGGATGGATCGTTAAGGATGGTTGTTGATTATCGAGGATTGAATGAAGTAATGATCAAGAACAAGTACCCACTACCAATGATTAATGATCTGTTTGATCGATTGGAAGGAGCTAAGGTATTTTCCAAGATCGATCTGCGATCAGGATACCACCAGTTGAAGATTCGAGAACAGGATATTCCTAAGACAGCTTTTACCACTAGGTATGGGCTGTACGAGTATACCGTTATGTCATTTGGTCTGACTAACGCACCTGCATATTTTATGAACATGATGAACAAAGTGTTTATGGAGTTCTTGGATAAGTTCGTCGTGGTGTTCATTGATGATATTCTGGTTTACTTGAAGAATGAAGAAGAGCATAAGGAGCATTTGCGTTTGGTACTTGGTAAGCTTAGAGAACATCAATTATATGCCAAGTTTAGCAAATGTGAGTTTTGGTTGAAGGAAGTAGGATTCCTCGGACACGTTATATCTGGAGAAGGTATAGCAGTTGATCCCACTAAAGTTGATGCCGTGACCAAGTGGGAAGCACCAACCACCGTTGGAGAGATCCGGAGTTTTCTTGGACTCACAGGATACTACCGGAGATTTATTGAGAATTTCTCAAAGATTGCGAAGCCTATGACTGAACTGTTAAAGAAGGATACCAAGTTCAAATGGACTGAGGAGTGTGAGACTAGTTTCTAGGAGTTGAAGAAACGCTTGGTTACTTCACCAGTGTTGATTTTGCCAGATCAGACCAAGGATCATGAGGTGTATTGCAACGCTTCACGTCGGGGACTTGGAGCAGTGCTTATGCAGGAAGGGAGAGTTGTTTCATATGCCTCAAGACAACTGAAGCCTCATGAGTTGAATTATGCTACGCATGCTTTGGAGTTAGCAGCCGTAGTGCATGCATTGAAAACATGGAGACATTTCCTCATTGGAAACCATTGTGAGGTGTACACAGATCATAAGAGTTTGAAGTACATTTTCACACAGAAGGAGTTAAACCTCAGACAAAGGAGATGGTTGGAGCTCATCAAGGATTATGATATGAGATTGCATTACCATCCCGGAAAGGCTAATGTAGTAGCTGACGCATTGAGCCGTAAGAGCCACGTCAATACATTAATGACGGGAGAAATACCAAGGGAGTTAGCAGAAAATCTTCATGAACTATGTTTGGAAATAGTTTCGAGAGGCTATGTAGCAGCATTGGAGATTCAGTCAACTTTGATGGATAGAATCAGAGAAGCTCAGAAGACTGACAAGGAGATTGCCTCTATTAAGGAGAAACTAAGCAAAGGAAAAGCTAAGGGATTTCGTGAGGATGAGCACGATACCCTATGGTTTGAAGACCGAGTTTACGTGCCCAATGACCCAGAGATCAGGAAGTTGATACTGCAAGAGGCACATGATTCACCATATTCGATTCACCCAGGAAATACCAAGATGTATTTGGATTTGAAAGACATTTTTTGGTGGACTGGAATGAAGAAGGATATTGCGGAGTATGTAGCAGTTTGTGATGTATGCCAAAGAGTAAAGGCAGAGCATCAGAAGCCACCAGGATTGCTACAACCATTGCCGATACCCGAATGGAAGTGGGATAAGTTAGGCATGGATTTTATCACGGGATTACCCAGGACTCATTCAGGCTATGACTCAATTTGGGTTGTAGTCAATCGATTGAAGAAGGTAGCTCATTTCATCCTGGTAAAGACCACTTACACCAGTGCTAAGTTGGCAAAGATATACATGACAAGGATCGTATGTTTGCATGGAGTTCCAAGGAGTATCGTATCAGATAGAGGAACCCAGTTTACCTCAAAGTTCTGGAAGCAGTTGCATGAAACTTTGGGTACCAGGCTAGAATTTAGTACAACTTTTCATCCACAGACAGATGGACAGACCGAGAGAGTCAATCAGATTTTGGAGGATATGCTGAGAGCTTGTGCGCTAGATTATGGATCTAGTTGGGACGATAATTTGCCATATGCAGAGTTCTCTTACAACAACAGTTACCAAACCAGTTTAAAGATGGCCCCTTTCGAAGCCTTGTACGGAAGGAGGTGCAGGACACCGTTGTCATGGGACGAAGTTGGAGACCGCCAGTTGTTTGGACCTGACTTGATTAAAGAGTCTGAACAGAAGGTGAAATTGATTCGCGATAGGCTCAAGGTAGCTCAGTCCAGACAGAAGAGTTATGCAGATTCTAAATGCAAGGAGACAGTTTACGAAGTTGGAGATAGAGCTTATCTTCGAGTATCTCCACTTCGGGGAACGAAGCGTTTTGGAGTTAAAGGAAATTTAGCGCCACGATTTGTAGGACCATATCGAGTTTTGGAGCGTATGGGAGAAGTGGTGTACAAGTTGGAATTGCCCAAAGGATTGTCAGGAGTTCATGATGTGTTCCACATTTCTCAGTTGAAGAAGTGTCACATGGAGATGGCTGACATACCGTTGAGAGACATAGTGCCATTGGAAGCAATTCAGTTGGATAACGATTTGACCTACGAGGAGAAACCAATTAAGATTCTCGAGTTTGCCAGTTGAGTCACTCGCAACAAGGTTATCAAGTTTTGCAAAGTTCAGTGGAGCCACCACACGGAGGATGAAGCCACCTGGGAACGAGAGGAAGATTTGCTCAATGACCACCCTCACCTATTTTCTAGCCAACTCGAATCTCGAGGGCGAGATTCATCTTAAGGGGGGTAGGTTTGTAACATCCCAAATTTTCAATTTGGAATGTTATGCATTAGATCATCATTGCATATCATATTTTATTTTGCTTTTGGTTTTGATCCTAGAATTTCTACGCAACTCAAGGACCCACGGGGAGAGTTGGGGAATTCATTATTTTCATATTTGAGTTTTCTCAAATTTTGAGAATAGGATCATTTGATCTTTATTATTTTATCGTTAATTATTTCTATTACAAAAATATGAGAGAGGGAATAAAATGACTTTCCCAAAATAAAGGAATACTGAGGATTTAATAATAAAATCAAATAAGATTTTATTTCGGAGTTTTTCGTTATTTTATTTGAATTTAGGAAAAATGTGCGTTTTTCAAAATTGCATTTAGGCCCCAAATAAATGTTCACCTTGTGCAGCTTGATTTTAGAATCCCGGGAAAATTTATTTCGGGATTTTTGGAGTCAGTTTAATATTTCTTTTTATTTTTCTTCTGCGCGTAATTATTAAAAAAACGAACCGACCTAGGGGCCGTGTCCGACCCGGACTCCCGGCCCGCTAGGCTTTATAAGCCGGGGGGGGAGGCCCAGCTGAGCCAAACCCTAGCCCGAGCCGCCCCAGCCCCCAGCGCCGATGTCGCCGCACGCCGCCCGAGGTCGCCACGATTTCCGCCCCGGTTTTTTTATTTTTTTTAGAAAAACCGTCGGTTTTTCATCAGTTTTTTTAGGTTCAGTTTTTTTAAATAGATCGGTTTTTCTGATTTATTTAATTAGCGAGCGTTCGTCCGTTCGTTCGTTCTAACGAACGTTCGTCGTTTTTCTTTTTCTCGGATTAAATCCGCGATTTTTCTGATCGCGATTCCTGATCCAATTTTCGTTTTAGTATAACTTTTCGCTCGTTTATCGGAATCAGGCGATTCAAGCGCCTAGAGTTTCATATCGAAACCCTCTATCCATTTAACCAACTTAAACAAGTTTTTGCTGCTGTAAAATTTGACTTGGATCCAGATTAGTAGAACAAAGTTGTTTTCTTTCGCCGTTTGATTTTCGTTGCTTTGTTCGATTTGATTCTTTTTGCCAACCGGAGTTCTTAAGTTGAACCTTCTAGTTAGATCTCTTATTTGAGTTTTACCTGTCCATTAGATGAGTACTTATTGTATGCTTGTTTGTTTGTCTGCGATAGAATACCCGGAGTGCGCCGCTTGTTACTTCGAATCGCTAGGTTTCCCGGATCATCAGCAAGGCAAGTAACACTTTGATCATACCTTTTCTACTACCCAGTTTTATTGCATTAGATCAATCCTCAAACATTGCATGATTAGGATCTAATTAAATTGTGGGATGGGAAGTAGTTGAGGTAGTACCTATTACCTGTTTATTATCAAACCTTTGGGAGTTACTTCTACGTTTGCTTGTTATGCTATGCTATGCTAGTAGACGTGGATTGGGTGAGTGATATACATGATAGATGTGAGTTTGTTAATTAATGGTTTATCTAAGGTGGCAACTTAAACACACATCTGGGTGGATTGAGGCACCTGGGTAGTCCAGGACTTGCCTGTTTTCTTTTGGACCGCCACCCAGGCTCAAAGGGATCATGAGATTATTCATACTAGAAACTTCCGTGTGCAGCCACAAGCCATTATGGGCTCTGGCATAGTTGAATAAGTCGTGCGAACTCTTATAGGGTAGACTAGCAGATGTAGGGGAAAGTAGGTGTAACGGTCTATCCATCGTAAGGTGCTAGCGCTTCTGAAAGACTATGTCTCGGTCATCCGTCTTCTCAAACACCGTGTAGTGCGAGAAACCAAACGGAGGCGATCGAGTCTTGTGGGGAAAAGTGCGCAAACCTCTGCAGAGTGCAATAAACTAATCATGGTTAGCCATGTCCCCGGTTATGGACATCTTGAGTATCTAGCACTTGGATTATCATGTGAATCTCAACATGTTACTCTAAATTAATTTTGTTGGATTTTGTTAATGATATTTTTTAATTGGGGTTGAGGATGCTGTCAACCATTCTCAATGTTTAACAACTACCATGATAGTTAAATAAATTTATTCCTTTGCAGTAGGGAAAAATTGGCTTTACGCAAAACTGTAACCATAGAGCTTTCCACCAGCCAAATATGCATATAGATATCTGTTTCATTCCATTACTCTTTATGTGTTACTTTGCCAGCATATTCCATGTGCTGACCCGTTTCGGGCTGCAACGTTAATGTTGCAGACTTTTCAGACGACGATTAAGGAGTTTTAGGTCGTGGTTCTATACTCAGTGATGCCGTTGGAGTTGATGGACTCACTTATCTTCCAAGCCTTCCGCTGTTATCGTTATTAGATGGCCTTAAGCCATATTTATTGTAATAAATTCTCTATGGAGACACTCGATGTAATAAGTGTGTGATTGCTACTCTGTTATTAATCCTCCGAGTATTGTGTGGTGTTAGCATTACTGATCCAGGGATGACACCGGAGCACAGAGATCAGACTGTTTGAGGTCTGGCCGCTACAACACATACCTCGATCGTCGTGGCACCAGCTGCACTCCCCCAGGAGACTGTCGTCGTCCGAGTATGACATTTCCGATGTTCATAATTCAAAGATTAAACTTGTACAATTAAATATATGTACTAAAAACCTAAATTAGATCATTATTTTTTGAGAAAATCCAGGCCTCTCGATATTTCCTACATATTCTAGCACAAGTCATGCCAGAATTCACGGAAAAATCCAGCATGACCTTTGCTAAAAAAGGACATATCGAGTGCCTGAAATTTGCCGGAACGGAAATTAATCAACACTCCGGCAAAACATAGGCCACTCGGAGGTGTAAACTGAACATGAACGGCCACTTGGGCAACCACATATCCTATTTGAGCAAATATGACATGTTCAACTAGTTTTATTAATTCAACTAGTTCTTACTAAATATAAACTTACTATAAATAGAAAAAAACTAGTTCTTTCAAAAAATAAAGTAGTTCAACTAGTTATTTTGATTATCTTACTAAAAATACATTAGTTCTATTAATTCAACTAGTTCAACTAGTTTATTAATTTACTTACTAAACTAGTTCAACTACAACTAAAGTAGTTCAACTAGTTTATTAATTTACTTACTAAAAATAAAATAGTTGCTTTAACTAAAAAAATAAACTAGTTTTATTAATTTTCGTACTAAAAATAAAATAGTTGTATTAACTCAACTAGTTCAATTAAGCACTTATTATGAATAAAAATAAACTAGTTTTTACTAAAAATAAACTAGTTCAACTAGTTATATTAATTTTCTTACTAATTCTATTAAAAACTTACTAAAATTTAACCCTAACTAATTTGATGAACTCTAAAATTTAATCCTAACTAATTCGATGAACTCTAAAACTAATTCTAACAACTACTGCCATAATTAGCATCTAATTTGATGAACCCTAACTAATTAGATGAACTCTGAAATTTAACCCTAAGAACCCTAGCTAGGCAGAGGTACGGGAGAAGGAGGAGGAGGAGGGCGTGCTCACCTCTGGCGCCGGCGGATTTAGGGAGAGGGGCACGCGGCGTCGAGGTTGGGGACGGGGTCGGGGCGGTGGGCGCACGGCGGAGGGCGG